>NC_084845.1:4657924-4983341 GCF_033115175.1 Lepus europaeus
AGTGGAGGGCATCATGTTGAGTGAAGTAAACTGAAACCACAAAGACAAATAGTGCAGGTTCTCCCTTATATGTGAGAGCTAAAATTTAAGAAACAAACAAAAAAAGAAAAAAGGAAGAAATGCCTGTGTGTTTCAGTATCGCTGCAAATATAGTTTTATAAAACTTAGTTTTATACCTTTGTCCAACTATTGCTTATGAATGTTATACTACCTTAGTTTTAATAATCTGTGATTGCTTTAGAATTTAGTGTATATGAGTGAAATAGTCATTTTCCGATTCAATTATTTTTATAGCTGTTATTTATATTCCCACTAAATTAGGGTCTTTTTGCTTTTTCACTTGATGAACTTCCTAATCAGAGAAATATTAAATTTTTTAATGTAATGTAAATTTAAAACATGTTTTCTCAACAACTAAAAAAAGAGAGAAGGAGAGGAGAGTGGGAGAGAGAGAGGAAGAAAGGGAAGGAGGAAGAAGGCAATATCATTATTTAAAAAAAAAAACATTTTATTTAAGGTATACAAGCTTCACGTATTTCATATATACAGATTTAGGAACATAGTGATACTTCTCACCCTCCCCTCCCTCTCACTCATGCTCCAATCCTTCTTCTTCCTCCCTCTCCTATTCTCATTTTTAATTTTTACAAAGATCTATTTCAGTTTACTTTATACTCATAACCCTACATTAAGTAAAGAGTTCAACAAATAGTATGGAAAAAAAATACCACTGTTCCTCAACAGGAGAGACAAGGGCTATAAAGAGTCATTGAATCTCAAAATGTCCATTTCACTACATTACATTTTAGGTACTCTATTAGTTACCACCAATCAGGGAAATGCTATGGTATCTGTCTTTTTGGGAATGGCTTATTTCACTGAGTATAATGGTTTCCAGTGGCATCCATTTTGTTGCAAAAGACAGGATTTTATTTACAACTTGTATCTACAAACCACATTGAATCTGTTAAAACTAATTAAATTAAAATAAAAAATATTTTTGCAAATTACTGCTTACCATTTTTTTATGAAAAGGCTTCCCAAGTGTTGACTGTATAATCTTTAAGGCTACTTCCAAAATATGAATTACTCGTATTAAGAGACATGTGAGTAATTCCTGTATTCATAACTCCATGAAAGGCAACAGTATTCATTTCTTTAAAATAAAATTATCAAGTCTGGTGCCATGGCATAGTAGGCTAAACCTCTGCCTCCGGCACTAGCATCCATATGAGCATGAGTTCATGTCCCTGCTGCTCCTCTTCCAATCCAGTTCTCTGCTGATGGCCTGGGAAAGCAGTGGAAGATGGCCCAAGTGCTTGGGCTCCTGTACCTAATTGGGAGGGCTTCCATGGAGACCTGGAAGAAGCTCCAGGGCTCCTGGCTTCAGACTGGCCCAGCTCCAGCTGTTGAGGCCATTTGGGGAGTGAACCAGCAGATGGAAGACCTTTCTCTCTGGCTCTCCCTTTCTCTCTCTGTAAATGTGCCTTTCAGGTAAATAAATAAAAGCTTAAAAAAATTATCACTTAGGCAGGTACAGGCTATTGGTTTTTCTAAATTCAAATTTTATCTTTTTGTATGCAATCTGAGTAGTTGAACCTGTCTGGGCTTGTTGGAGCAGCTGTATTAACCATAAGGTATTGAAACAAAGATACTTAGCTTTGTTCTTCAAATAACATATATGCATACTTCAGTGTTTATCAACCTTATCAATTTGCTTTAGACTGGTGGTCTTATCATTTTGTACAAGTTTACCTTTATACATAAATATTTACTCCATAAGACAACATTAATAATGATTAAATATTTACATATCTTGATAAGATGTAGAAAAACTGATTATAGTATAATTGTCTAGGCTCTTGCTTTTTGAAAACTTGTACTGCAGGAATTCAAAATTGGCTGTGTAGTGGGAAGATAATAGGAATATTATTTAGCTTTTATATTAGCAAAAATGACACCCAAGTCCCAAATATGTATTATGGACTATACTACAGGACTTGACACCATTATGGGTGGATCTGTTTATGGTAGAAACTCAACATTACTTTATGCCATATATTTACATATTTACTTAAGTGAATATGTAAGTATATTTTTTAAATAAGGCAAGATTTTTGAAAGATTGAAGTATAAGCCATGTATGCTTATTAGGTCTCTCACTATCCAACATATCCTATCTTGTAGTTTGAAATTATAGAGCTTGCTATTGACATGAAAATATTTGCAACCCAGAGCAATTGTCAGAGGACACATTTGTACCTGATTGCTGTCACCTGAAACCCATTGCTACAAGATCCCTTTTCCTTAACTAGGCTTCCCTGACTTAAAGATGGAAAACAATCAAACCATAATTAAGGAGCTGTGGGTGTTTCTGGTAGGAAACAATCACTGCATCCATTGAGCAATTTAGACAACAACATTAGAGAAAACCTTTCTAGCCCAGGAATTGCCACTGGGATGCACTGTTTCTGTGGCTATGTCCTGCTCCGTGTCACCGGCACTTTGGGCTCTCCTGGTGCATCTCTTGTACTCCTGAAAGTGGAATCAGGGACTCCTGTACAACACCAAATGGCAGACTTATTTTGGAACCACAGTCCCTAGGAATATTAAACACCAGATTTCATGATTGTTTTAATCAAACACCAAGAACGAAAGTCATGTGGATGACATCAAATTACATTTTAGAGCCCCCAGGGAGTGGTGTGAGGTGTAGCTCCTACTGCCTGTCCTAGCTCAGTACATATCTCAGAATCCTTCCTGCTTCCTGTTAGGCTGGGGCACAGGACCAGGTGCAAACACAGGAGAATCCCCTTTCTCACCTGATCACTCACCCAGACTCCTGATTGCCTCCTTGCCTGAAGCCTCGCTCTTTCTCACTGACAGAGAAAATCCCCAATTTCTCTCCACTGCCAGGACAACCTCTGCATACAAGACACCTGTCAGCACTGGGTGGGCTGGAGGCAGCTGGGGCACTAGAAATGGTGTGTGTCTGTGACCTCACCTCCCTGCAGAGCTGCAATTAACTTTTCACCTGCAGCTGCAGTGAATGTCAAGTTGGGGTACTGAGGATGTTTGTGAAAACTTTTTCCCTCTTCCCAATAGCAGAAACAATTACGCGACTGTAGTTGTTTTCTCCAAGGAGACTGCTAGACTCTCTCCTGACTCTGTCTTTTCTCAGCTCCCTGGAGCAGACAGGGTCTGAACTGGAGGGAGCAGGGGATCCTGAGGCTGACATGGGAAGACTGGCAGTGAAGCTCCTGTGTCTCCTTGGATTCACACATCTGTCTACCCCAGAGTGAGTTCTTTCTGAGACTTCAGACCACTAAGCTCAGCATCATTGATGTAATAAATGCTGCTTCTTTAAGGTTGCCAGAGTCAGGTTAGGCTGACAGAGCAACTCTGGGCTACCCAGATTCCATAAGACCGCTCCATCAAGCTCAACCAAAGAAAGGGATGACATTTTCATCTCACTACAAGCTGTCCATCAGTTTGCTGACACCTTGAGCCCACAGTCCAGTCAGGAAGAGAATGAACAAGCAAGGCCCATTCAGGAGTTTGTTTCAATCCTACTTCCCACACGTGAGCCTCATGATCAGGACAGAGAAGGCTCCTCACACTTCCTGGTGCCCACGTGGTGAACAAGTTTACTCCAGGTGCCATCGAGCCTTCCTCCTCCCCCAGCTCATTGCATAGGGGTCCTCATCCTTCCTATTTCTAGGACGTCATCTCGTCCATCATCCCATCTTTATCAAAATTGTCGAGAAGTGGACAGGGCTATGAGTGGGGATGGTACCTTGCTACCTTTGTCATATCAGTGGTCTGTGAAATTATCCTTACTCCCAGTTTTACTACTGTTTTCTTTCTAAATGATCTGTGATGCGAAACTCTTTGATAACTGGAACAGAAGTTGATAAATTAGAGGAGACATGGGAGGTATATGGGGAAATGGCCCCTGGCTGGATGGATTTCTGCTCTAAGCACAAGAATACAAGATTCTCTGACATAAAGGATCCACTAAGATTCTGGACACCAGGACCTTGTTTCGCATTACTGAGGGACTGGTGCAGCCTTCAGGAGGAGATGGGGAGAGTGTGCTCAGGTCTTTGTGGAAAAGTCAGCTCCTAGGATGATGTGATGATTCCTGGGAAAGCAATCATCAGTGAGCGAAAAGAAAAAACACCATCATATGGCATATTCTACATCAGCTGTAATTGCCCAGTTATATTGGGAAATCATTTGTTGCTATTCAGGATACAACCAACATTTTCTGATCAAATGGTCAATGAAATCTTAAACATAAATGAATTCTTAGGTTTTAGGGCTGGGATAGATTCCTGACAGAGAACAGAATATACTAAATATAGAGTGGCAGGTGACAATTTAGGTCATATGAAATATAGAATAATATTTCTCAAAGGAAAATAAAAAAAGAGAGAAGCAAAAAAGGAAGTGTACCCATAATACTAATGCACTTCAATAAAACAACAGGAAAAAGAAAAACAACACAATATGGAAAAACAGAAAAATAAACTAAAATAAAGGACAACTCAAGAAAGGTACCCTAATTCTATTCTCTGTGTGAATAGGTCATCAAATAATCTTGGAAATAAAAACTTCAAATAAAACCTTCTCCTAAGGTATCACATAGAAACAGTGCTAATTAATAATGCACAGCATGCTGCAATAAACATATATTCACAAATAATATGAGGAATGAAAAAACTTAAACAGATTACTGCTGTGTTATTTCAACAATGCAGTGAGAAAGAGGCTGTGAGCTCTCAGATGTCAGACCTGTGGTCACCAGCACAGGTAGTAATGGGAAGGAGACAAAATGTGACTTCTGGTTTCAAACCCATGCTGTGTACAGAGAGTGCTCTGTTGTGAGGTTTCACTGTGCAGTGCTTTCAAGACCCCTGTGTTTGTCACTGACAATGGTTTAATACGGATCAAAAGGACTTGATAGGACGTCCATCGATTCTTGTTGGAGTGCCATCATACTGTCCAGCTGGAGTTGAATGTTTATGTCATTAAATGGTGACTGGCTTTGAAAAATCTCCTTGGCACAGCAGGTTGAGCAACCGCCTACATTGTCAGAATCCCGTATGGGCTTCTCCACTTCTAATCTAACTCCCTGTTGATGCACCTGGGAAAGCAGCAGCAGATGGCTCAAGTCTTTGTGCCTCTGAACTCATGTAGGAGATCCAAAGGAAGCTCCTGGCTCCTAGCTCAGCCTGGCCCAGCCCCAGCAGTTGCAACCATTTGGGGAGTGAACTAGAGGATGGAAGATCTCTTTCTTTCTCTTCCTCTTCTTCTTCTTCCTCTTCCTCTCTCTCTCTCTCTCTCTCTCTCTCTCTCTCTCTCTCTCTGATTCAGACATTCAATTAAATAAATAAATCTTCCAAAAAAAGGAAAGAAAGTCTCATGTGGTTTCCATGGTAAAAACTGATAGATACTAAAGATAAACCCACCAAGGTAAAATTTTGAACTTGGTGCAGACATGGGCTCTCATAAAGGTCATGGAAAACTCATGCAATGAAAAAAACTATACTTAAGTTTAAGAATTTCTTGTCATCAATAGAAACTTATCGATTAATTCTAATTTTCCAATAAATTTTTGAAGTGCTCTTGTGTAACTAAAATACAAAGAATGAAATTGAAAAAAGAATACATCATGTTATTTAAGTCAGCTAATTATGCACAGTCTTCAAAAATAAGAGAAATAGATTTTTTCATCAACAGGAATATTAATCTACAAGAATTAAGACAGTAGGACAATGGGAGTGGTATAATGAAAAAATACAAGGAGATAAATCATTCTTCTGTGTATGTATATAAATGAATGCTTTTGTAAAGATTTATTTATTTATTTGAAAGTCAGAGTTACACAGAGAGAGCAGAGACAGAGAGAGAGAGAGAGAGAGAGAGAGAGGTCTTCCACCCAATGGTTCACTCCCCAATTGGCCACAATGGCCGCAGCTGCCCTGACCCAAAGCCAGGAGCCAGGAGCTTCTTCTGGGTCTCCCACACGGGTGTAGGGGCCCAAGGCACTGGGCCATCTTCTACTGTTTTCCCAGGCCACAGTACAGAGCTGGATCAAAAGTGGAGCAGCCAGGTCCAGAACCAGTGCCCACATGGGATGCCGGCGCTTCAGGCCAGGGCGTTAACCCACTGAGACACAGCACTGGCCCCAAATAAATGTTTTTAAAGAAATTTTCATTTTTATCTGATAAATAAATATTATATGGGGAACCATGTGATGTTCTGATATACGTATATCCTGTGTAATGTCTAAGACAAGGTAAATATATTTAACTCCTCAAAGCTTCCCATTTCTGTATGTAAAAACATTCAAAATATTTCTATTACCTTTTGTTTACAAAATTCTCCAGAAAATTCTTGTTATTTATAGTCCCCCATTGTGCAATAGGAACCAACAAATATATACTTTTACATTAAACTTACAGACTACTCCTAATACAGTCAAATACTTCTCTTTTTAAGGAATTTATGTATTCATTTGAGAGGTAGAGTTACAGACAGTGAGAGGGAAAGACAGAGAGAAAGGTCTTCCTTCTGTTGGTTCACTCCCCAGATGTCCACAGCGGCTGGAGCTGCCATCTTCTACAGCCTTCCCAGGACATAGCAGAGAGCTGGATTTGAAGAGGAGCCTCCGGGACTACAACTGGCACCCATATGGGATGCCGGCGCCGTGGGTGGAGAATTAACCTACTGTGCTACTGTGCCAGCTCCATCAAATATTTTTATTCAGTTGAATTTTATTAAAAGAGATGGGGTCGGCACCGTGGCTCACTTGGTTAATCCTCTGCCTGCGGTGCCAGCATCCCCTATGGGCACCAGGTTCGAGTCCCGGTGGCTTCTCTTCCAGTCCAGCTCTCTGCTGTGGCCTGGGAGGGCAGTGGAGAATGGCCCAAGTGCTTGGGCCACTGCACCCACGTGGCAGACCAGGAAGAATTACCTGGCTCCCGGCTTCTGATGGGCACAGCATCGGCTGTAGCAGCCATTTGGGGAGTGGACCAATGGAAGGGAGACTTTCTCTCTCTCTCTCTCTCTCTCTCTCTCTCTCTCACTGTCTATAACTCTACCTGTTAAATAAATTTTAAAAAGAGATGTACATAAAATAAAAGGATTCAAATAAAAAGTTAAAAATACATATTCTTGTCAATCTAATCAATGGAACAAGGAGCTTGGCGATGCATATGGGTTTCAGGTGGTTCGAGTTAAGCAGCTTCCCCAGGGCGATTTCTTTCTTTCTTGTTGTGAGACTTGTGTCAAAGATGAGTCTTGGCACTGACTCATCCTCAAGCAGGTTATTGTAGGGCTTCCGAAAGCCAGGTCCTGGGAGCAGGCTGGTGATCTGGACAAGAGACAGGGACAGGTGACCACTGACTGGGACGGTCTCTATGCAAAGTCCTTTCTCAGAGTCTCTGTGAATCAGCCCCCTTTCCTATGCCTGTATTCAATGTAGGTCGGGTACTAGGAGTTTCTCACCAAACCTGCCTCCCTGGACCATTCACAGACTTTTACCTTCAGTAGGGATCGGGCAGATGGCCAATTTTTCTATCACCAGAGAAGTGATCCATGGATGGAATTAATAAAATGATATAAGACCTTTTTCCAAAGTCTACTAACAGAGTAAAGATGCAAGCCACAAGTGAGAAAAGCTTTACCTACTCCAGCGACGTCCCAACTGACAGAAACTCGTGAGGGAACACACTGAGGGCTCTGACACTATGGTATGTTTCAACATCTATTCAGGAAGCAGAAATTCCCTCTACCAGAAAACAGCCAAAGCTGCTCTTGTTTAGATGCCAATTTTTGCTCTACATTATGTGGAAAACCCAGCCCATGGAGAGCAAAAAGATGGAGAAAGAAAGGTGGAAGCACCAATGGTTAGCTATACATACAGATCATCTTCCTAGGGAGAAAGCCTAAGGGTATGGGTGTCAGGGGTAGTAATTGTTGGTACCAAATTCAGTAAGACCTTGTCTGTTCGCAACTGAAACATTGTACAGAAATGTAGAAAGGAGAGGAAGCTGAAAGGCTAGGAAACACTGTGTAGTTGTTGAGAACTTCTTCATCATCTTGAGAAACAGTTAATTTAAACTCAAACTATAAGCTAGAAAGCAAATATGGTAAGAACCCTGATCTTGAAGCCCCAAAGGCAAAAGTCTGAAAAATTAAGATGATGATGGAAGCTAATTGGATAGCTGGTGGGCAAAAGGAGATTAGCCCTTTAAGCAATGACATATTAGGAGCTGGTATGCTGGTGCCAGCAAATTCTCCTGTACAATAGGTCTAATAGATCTCTGTGGTTTATGGATGAAGTAGGTGATTCATGGAGACCTAGAGCAAACTACTGAGTCTTCAATAACGCAATGCCGGGAATTCAACAGTGTCAGATTATCAGGAGGCTAAAAGTACTGGTACTCAGGGTGCCAACACTGTGGCCCAGAAGGTAAAAGCCCTGGCCTGAAGTTCCGGCATCCCAAATGCATGTGGGTTTAAGTCTGCCTGCTCCTCTTCCAATACCCCTCTCCGCTATGACCTGGGATAGCAGCAGAAGATGGCCCAAGTGTTTGGGCCCCTGCACCTGTGTGAGAGACCCAGAAGAAGCACCTGGCTCCTGGCTTCAGATTGGCGCAGCTCTAGCTGTTGTAGCCACCTGGGGAGTGAACCAGCAGATGATAGGCCTCTCTCTGTGTCTCTACCTCTCTCTTTCAAATAAATAAAAAATAAATCTTTTTTTTTTTTTAAAGTACTGGTACTCAGTGACCTTGAAAATGATTTTCTTCTATGTTGATCTCAGGAAAAGCCAAATGTGGCTGTTTAAACCGATCACAGCTTACACTTGCTCTCTCACTGCCACAGGTGTTCATGTAAATTCACCAATTTCCTGTCAGAATTTGATGAGAAGGGGTTCGGATGTGATGCCGTCATAATATACTATAAAATGATGACGTCTTGTCACAGCGACAGAGAGAGCGACTGATTTTGATTTAAAAGATTCAAAAACAAACAAAAACAAATATCCAGCAGCAGGCGTCCAGAGCGCAGAAGCAGCAACAGGGAACCCACATCCCCCCTCACGTTGACTCCGCCCCCACCCCGCCCACTTCCTCCGCATCACGTCCCACCCCTTGCCCGCCCCACTAAGCCAGGATCCTGCCCTCTGTCCCGTCACTCCCTTCTGCGCCTGCGCAGTTTGCTGCGGACCCGGAAGTGAATCTAGCTGAGCGACCCTGGCGCTGGAGTGAGTGGGATTCGAGTTTTCTTTACTATCCTCGCAGCCCCCGTTCTCTCCGCGAGAGATGCTGGAGTCTTCAGACGATAACATCACTGCAGCCGCCTCGCTGTCCGCGGCGAGGGCCAGCGCCGCCGGGAGATGTGCCGTGTCCCGGTGACTCCGCGCAGGCTTGGGGCTGAGGTGAGTCCAGGGTCGGTGCCCGCCTCCGGCCATCGCCTTCAGAGCAGTGGGAAGTGACCGCTCCCCAGGTGAAGTCACATTCTCCATTGGCGGTTGTCTCTTTCCCGAGAGTCTGTGTTCGGCCTGGATAACCCGCTGTGACAAGTCCCACCGGCCTTCTCACAGCACCTCCGTTTCCCTCAGATTCGGCCTCGCCGAGATCCGCGGCCTTGAACTTGCGAAGAGGATCGTCCTGGGAAGGGCTTCAGACTCGGGCATGGATCAGAGACCGGCAGCGTCTCGCGGTGCCACTGAGGTTGGACCAAGGGCTTCCCTGTGCCTGCGGTGTCAGCTCGCTGTAGGCCAACGTTCAGAAGAGGAGCACCTTGGTGTGCTGGACCAACTGCGAGAAACATCTAGAACATTTTGGAAAGGAGAGTTGAAAAGGAGGCGCCCGCTTTTCCTTATTCCGCTGTGCATTTGAATCTAAACAAGTGAATAAGTGTTTCTCTGGCCCAAAATATCAATGATTAGGACAAGAATGGAAAGTTCAGAGACAGCTGTCAGCGATGCAGGGTGTTTTGTTGAGTAATTTTGAAAGGAAGAGGTTCTTAAACTCAATTACAGCCCATCTGTCTTTTGAAGACCTCGGTGTTTATCCAGGGACTCTAATGCAGCAAGTATTTTAGATAAAAATATTTATAATTAAGACAAGATATAAGTACAGAGAACTTCATCTTTGTCATTCAAGCTAAAGCCAAATT
The DNA here is from genome assembly GCF_033115175.1 of Lepus europaeus. Classification (NCBI taxonomy): domain Eukaryota; kingdom Metazoa; phylum Chordata; class Mammalia; order Lagomorpha; family Leporidae; genus Lepus; species Lepus europaeus. The sequence continues at coordinate 4,668,119 of NC_084845.1, forward strand.
CTGGTTCTGCCAATACACTTTTTTAATCCGAAGTATCCGTGATATATCTTTGATTTGTGGTAGAACTCCAAACAGTTCCACAGATTCGGGACTGAGACGTAAAACATCCCCTTCCCTGTCACATCCTCCGTCATCACTGTCTTCAGTTCTGCAGCAAGAGTAAGTGCAGGCCTTGTAAAAATGCATTTACCTCTTTTTTTTTTTTTTTTTTTTTTTAGCGTTTATTCATTTAAAGTCAGAGTTGCAGAGGCAGAGAGAGGGAGAAGTCGGTCAGTTGTCAACCTACTGGTTCACTCCCCAATTGGCCACAATGGCCAGAGCTGTGCCAATCCAAAGCCAGGAGTCAGGAGCATCTTCTGGGTCTCCCATCCAGGTGTAGGGGCCCAAGGACTTGGGCCACTTCAACAGCTTTCCCAGGCCATAACAGAGAGGTGGATTTGGAGCACCTGGGACTTGAACTGGCACCCCATGGGATGCCAGTACTGCAGGTGGCGACTTTACCCACTACACCACAGCTGGCCCCATGCATTTATCTCTTAAGTGATTTCATTTAAAATTCTTCAGTGGAAGTTCTATAGTGATGTTTTATTCTACTTACGTGTCTTGGAGTTATTTTAGTTTTAAGAAAAAAATATATTTGGGGGTGGTGGTGCTAGCATTGTTGTGTAGTAGGTTAAGCTGCTGCCTGCAACGCTGGCATCCCATATGGGCGCTGCTCCACTTCCAGTCCAGCTCCCTGCTAATGTACCTGGGAAGGCAGTGGAGGATGGCCCAAGTGCTTGGGCCTCTGTATCCATGAAGGAGACCAGGAAGAACTTAGCTCTTGGCTCAGCCTGGCCCAGCCCAGGCTGTTGTAGCCATTTGGGAGGCGAACTAGCTGGTGGAAGTAGCTGGTGGAAGATAGTTCGTCTGTCTTTCCCTCTCTCTCTCTCTCTCTTGACCTTCAAATAAATAAAAAATCTTTTTTTAAAAAAATAGACATGGCCTAATAATCTGGATATGTGATTAGAGCATGGCCTGAATTTAGACACAAGTTCTTTGTACTTTTTGCTATTATAAAGAAGGTCAAAATAGCTGCCCTAAGCAGGCTGTTTTACTATAGATATCTGAGGGTTCTTCTGGGTTGAGCAACTTGAAGCAAGAGTGGTACATTTTATATTTTGACAGGTTCTGGCAAGTTGCCCTACCCCAAAGCTACGGAGATACCCTTTTGGTCATAAACATGTGAAATTTAAACAATATTTGATTTTATATAACTTTCATATTTTGGAAATAGAGAAATTTCAACTCTTTATATTTCCATTTCCCAACTGCTTGTGAGTCTGAATAAATTCCATTGCTTTGTAGAAGTCTAAAATAGATTTTCAGGTTTTTCTGGGTTTTTCTTTGACATGTCATTAGGGACTTCTATCAGTTAATTTTTATGTATACCCTGATTCTTACAGTTTATAGTTTTTTGCATTTACCTGTGTTTGAGCCAACCTTCTTTTTTTTTTTTAAAGAGTTTATTTATTTATTTATTTGAAAGTCAGAATTACACAGAGAAAAGAGGAGAAGCAGAGAGAGAGAGTGGTAGGTCTTCATCCGCTGGTTCACTCCCCAGTTGGTTGCAGCGGCCAGCCAGGGCTGAGCTGAACCAAAGCCAGGAGCCAGGAGATTCTCCCACGTCTCCATTGCAGGTGCAGGTGCCCAAAGACTTGGCATGCATCGTCTACTGCTTTCCCAGGCCGTAGCAGTGAGCTAGATTGGATGTGGAGCAACTGGGACCCGAACCAGTGCCCATATGGGATGCCGGCACTGCAGGTGGGGTCTTTACCCACTACACCACTGCGCTGGCCCCACTTCCAACCCTTTTAAGGACACATCCAGTGTTGCCAACCAGAGCACCCAAAGTTTGGTGTCCTCACTTTTTATTGAAGTCTTTGTACATAGACATCATTGGTAAAATCATTGACAATGTTATTGAACTGCTGTGCCCTAGAGGTCATGTTGGTATCAACCAGACTGAAAACCCCAGTCCTACAATCTTGTGGGTGGTCTTCCTGACCTGGTCAGTCCTCCAACCTCAGTTTCATCCCATTGGCATAAATTATCAGGGCCACCATGACTGACAGAGGTGCTCCATTCACTCACTACAGAAATTTTGAGAGTTTAGCAGTTAATTCCTAGGAACAGAACTGAGGCCAGCCCAAAGCATCAAAACCTATCTTTCTTTGTGCTCTCTGCTTTTTATCTTGCTTTGGAATGCTTCACCTTTGCAGGATGACAAAATATGTTCCCTTTAATCCTAATATTCAAAATTATGTTGAATTCTTTATTTAACTTGGATATCTTGTAGCTATTTTACTAATTCATTTTTAAGTTTCAGGTAGCACAAAACTGTCTGTGTCTGTGATCAAAGCTCCACTCGTAAGTTAGCAAGCCCTTCCATTCTGTTTTTCTTCAAAGGTTATGTTGGCTGCCCTAGATATAGCAGAGAATTTTATTTGGAAGCCTTCCATTTCTTTTGAGTATGGATTGCTCTTTCTTCCACTGACGTCTTTATGTTACCACATATTCCAAATAAGATCTGTGCTTGCCATATTTTGTTAAGTCCCTCAGTAAAGCTAGAAATGTGTTAGAAATAGATATCGTACTACATTTGCTAATAGACAAAGATTTTCTTGTATAATGTGTATTGATTTCTAATTAATATCACTAGAGAAGAAAGGTTGTTTTATTTATTTATTTATTTGTTGACAGGCATAACTGAGAGAGAGAGAGAAAGGTCTTCCTTCCATTGGTTCACCCCCCAAATGGCCGCTACGGCCGGTGTACTGTGATGATCAGGAGCCAGGTGCTTCCTCCTGGTCTCCCATGTGGGTGCAGAGCCCAAGCACTTGGGCCATCCTCCACTGCCTTGCTGGACCACAGCAGAGAGCTGGACTGGAAGAGGAGCAACTGGGACTAGAACCCGGGGTACAAGCGCTGCAGGCAGAGGGTTAGCCTAGTGAGCCACAGTGCTGGAAGGTTGTTTTTAATATGTTCTCATGAATTCTTTTTAAAAATATTTTAGTAATATAAAGAGAACATGTTTCATATGTTTCTTTGTTTTTTTCTTTTTTTTTTTATTTGACAGGTAGAGTTATAGACAGAGAGACAGAGAGAAAGGTCTTCCTTCCATTGGTTCATTCCCCAAATGGCCACTATGGCCAGCACTGTGCTGATCTGAAGCCGGGAGCCAGGTGATTCTTCCTGGTCTCCCATGTGGGTGCAGGGGCCCAAGGACTTGGGCCATCCTCCACTGCCCTCCTGGGCCACAGCAGAGAGCTGGACTGGAAGAGGAGCCACCGAGACTAGAACCCGGTGCCCATATGGGATGCCAGCACTGCAGACGGAGGATTAACCAAGTGAGCCACGGCACTGGCCCGCTCATATATTTCTAAACTATAATTCTAAGAACATAAGGATACTTCCCTCCACCTTCCTCCTTCTTTTTTTTTTTTAATTTTGCAATAACAGACTTTTGATTTACTTTATAATCACAGGTTTAATAATTCACTAAATATAGTTTTCAACATGTAAAAAGTAGAAAGGCCACTGTTCCACAGGACTGTAGCTAGCCAGGGGCTATAAATGACAATTAAATCATAATATGTCAGTTTCACTCAAATGTTCAGGGATTTTGTTGTTATATATATATATATATATATATATATATATATATGTATGTATATATATATATATATATATATATTAGCTACCACAAATCAGAGAAAACATGATATTTTTCTCTTTGGGTCTGGCTTATTTCACTAAGCCTAATGATCTCCAGTTGCATCCATTTTGTTGCAAAAGACAGGACTTCGTTCTTTATTATAGCTGAGTAGCATTCCATCATTTATATATACCACGTGTTCTATATCATCAGTTGATAAACATCTGGGTTGATTCCTTTTATGAGTCCTTATAGTTCAAACATTTTTTTTCCTAGATTTCAGTCATGTCATCTGTGGAAAATAATAGTTCCAAGCTTTCACTGTATTAGTGTTTGCTCCTTTCCATCTTCTACTGGTCCTGCCCAGGCATTCTGTTCACTGGTGAAAGGCAGGACTCTACCCACAACCCTGGTGTCAGCCTACTTTCCTAGAAGTGCTTCCATTGTTTACTCCTGATCCTGATGTGCTGGAATTTTCTTGCTTAATAAAGATTCTTTTAATTTTCTATTTTTCATGATTTTAATTATTCAGTAACTTTTTTTCAAGAATCTACTGCTTTCATATATTTTTCTATCTCTTTATTTTAATGTATAATATTAATACATTTTCTATTTTTAAAGATTTTTTAATTTGAGAGAGAGAGAGATAGGTATCTTCCATTCACTTGGGCCAATCCAAAACCAGGAACCAGGAGCTTCTTCCAGGTCTCCCGTGTCGGTTCAGTGATCCAAGGACTTGAGCCATCATCTTTAGCTGCTTTCCCAGGCACATGAGCAGAGAGCTATATTGAAAGTGGAGCAGCCAGGACTCTAACCAGTGCCAGTATGGGATGCTGGCATTGCAAGGGCAACTTTATCCACAATGCCACAGCACTGGCCCCTTATTAATACATTTTCTAATCCTCATTCCTTTACTATTAGATAAACTCTATTTACCTATATTAATGGCTAAATACTGAAATTTAAATGTATAAGATTAAACTGATATTTACATGTGTTTATTTAGTGGAGACTGGAGTTGAAGTTTTATTAAACTTGTTTTGTCATGTTGCAGTTGTCATTCACTAGGTTACTATAATAATGCTGGAAATGACCAATTAAAATGAAGTATAATTTGTAAGTGTTCATTGTTCCAAAAATACTATTTTGTTATTAATTCACATAAGCAAAAAAATTAGCCAAAAACAATTCATTCAAACATATATGTTAGAGACCAACACATTTACTACCTATGGTGTGTATAGAAGACATGCCATCATTGCATAAGTAAGTTTTATATTTATTTTCACCTTGGATGTTTCCATAGCCTTACATCTATTCTGTACTATCACATTAATGAGTTAATAATAGTAAGAATAGTAACATGTGCATGCATGCATTTTTGTATATAATCACATTTAATGTGGTTTTATGTATCAGACTTGAATTTGTTTCAAGTTTTCTCAGGAAACTCACAACATATTTTAATGCTGTACCTGTCACTTAACTGTGTGATTCTCTTTTTTTTAAAGATTATTTTATTTATTTGAAAGGCGGATTTACAGAGAAGCAGAGGCAGAGACAGAGAGAGAGAGTTTTTCCATCTGCTGGTTCATTCTCCAAATGGCCCCTATGGCTGAGTCTCCCACATGGGTGCAGGGGCCCAAGGTCCTACACCATCCTCTACTGCCTTCCCAGGCCATAGCAGAGAGCTGGATGAGAAGTAGAGCATCTGAGACTAGAACCAGTGCCCCTGTGGGATGCTGGCATTGCAGGCAGTGGCCTCACTCTTTACACCACTGGCCCCTAGATCCCTATTTTTAATGGAGAAAATGAAGCTGTGTTGTATCAGAAAAGAAAGGCTTCATAATGTGGCATCTGTGCTCTAACCTTCCCCTTTGTTCAGATGATCTGCCTAATTCATGCTGGATTAATCATGCTTCCACAATCATAAAACTGGATAGCAAAATTTCAAAATACCTGATTTGTTGGTTTTACCTTTATGTTTTTTACTCAGTAATTCTTTTTTTATTATAATTATTTATTTGTGAGGTAGATATAGACAGTGAGAGGGAAAGATGAGAGAAAGGTCTTCGTTCCATTGGTTCACTCCCCAAATGGTTGTAACAATCAGAGCTACACCAATCCAAAGCCAGGTGCTTCTTCCCGGTCTTCCATGTGGGTGCAGGGGCCCAAGCACATGGGCATCTTCAGCACTGCTTTCCCAGGCCACAGAAGAGAGCTGGACTGGCAAAGGAACAGCCGGGCTGTGTGGGATGCCAGTGCTGTGGGAAGAGGTTAACCTACTGCACCACAGCACCAGCTGCAACTCTGTAATTCTTGGAAAGAGTGCTAGATATCTGTGTATTTAAGATGCTCCTAAATAGTCAAAAGGAGATATGAAAAAAATTATAAACAAAATTTTAAACTGTGTTCTAGATCCATATTAAGTACTCTCCTGTTAGTTGAATAAAGGGCTGGAATTATATTTTAGAGAAGCCACAATACATCATGTTCCTTTTTACTTATAAGCAGAAATCTCTCTCTCTCTCTCTCTCTCTCTCTCTCTCTCTCTCTCTCTCTTTGATTAGTATAGTATTTCCATCATGGAGCAAAGGAAAGAGCCCTGGACTGTGGAGAGTGAGCTGAAAATAGAAAAAAAAAAATCTTCGGAGCTCTCAAGGGTGTCTTCTTCTCCCATACTGCTCTGTAGACATGTAAAAAGTGTATCCCCCCACCCTCTCATGGAGCTGCAGCTCAGGTGGAGACAAAGGCAAAGTCTGTGTCATGACCTGCAGAGCTCTGTTACCTGGCTCCTGGGACCCCTCTGATCCATTATTATTGAGAGGGACAGGAGGACAACTTCAAAGTGTCCACTGTCCCCATCAGTCTCTCTCTATGTGTGCTGTACTGCATCTGGTCCTCAGTTCTTAATTCACAAGGAACAGAATGTCTGATACCAGGAGCTGCCTGGGTTTCATGCTCACCTCATGTATTGGGGAGATATTCTTAAGAGATGGGAAAACACTGGCTGTTCTTCCTTTGCATTTGCAGCCCTAGGACACTGCCTGGAGCTGTCTCAAAGTTGCTTTACCTCTTTAGGCCCCTCAGATATTTCTTTAGTTTTGCTTTTGCACCGTGTCAGGAATATGTAATGGGAGATTAGGGTGGAACCTCTGCGATGGTTATTCAGCAGGACCATAAAGACAGTAGGTAGAGCCATTGTCTTCTTTACCCCCAGTCCTACATGAAAAGCTTATCTCTATCTTTCAGATGCTCAGTCTATTCTTCTAAAATAAGGAATTTTATTTTAGTGCAGTCCTTGTCCCATAAATGTACAAGCTTTATCTGTGTTCCTCTATTTCTTGGATTTTTTATTGATCTCAGTATAGCACACTACTACTTAGCATATTAATTTTTAGTGCTTGGATACCCAAGTTTCCTCAGGACTTCCCATGCTGCTTCCCATATTGCATAGGGAAAGATTCTACATTCTTCCAAAGATCAGCTTACATAGAATAACACTGTGGTCTGGTGACTATCTAAATCAGTATGCCAGGGAGTAATTAATTAGTTGCCCTTCACTATGCAGGAGGCTTATCTCAGTAACACTATTTGGAACACAACTCAGTTCCTGGCCTTCTCTGGAAACATTTCTTTAAGTTGTACTGAGACCTTTATGCCAAGTCCTGAGTGGACCATAATGTTTAATGCTCAAGAATGTTTAAGGCAGCCTGAGCCTGAAGGCCCAGGTTGAAACTCTGACTCCAGTTTATATACTGTGTGAATTAGTGTTAGATCCAGAAATGCCATATGCCTAATATTTTGTCTGAAAAATTGTAAGAATTTTTCTCAAGAATGTTTAAATGAAAACGATTAGATTGCTTAGACTAAACATTCCCTTAAATTTTACCTTTTACATTTTAAGATTTATTTGGAAAAGTCACAGAGGGAGAAGGAGAAACAGAGAGAGACCTTCTACCAGCTGGTTCACTCCCCAGATGGCCACAATGACCATGGCTCAGCCAGGCCAAAGCCAGAAGCTAGGAGCTTCTTCTGGGTCTCCCACATGGGTAACAGAGGTCCAAGAATTTGGGCCATCCTCTGCTGCTTTCCCAGACCATTAGCAGGGAAGTGGATTGGAAATGGAGCAATTAGAACCCATATGGGATGCCAGTGCCACAGGCAGAGGATTAACCAAGTGAGATTCGCTCACGCTATGTAGGGTAAAAACTTCAGAGTTCTTTGGGTCATTAATGGTTTCAATTATATATATATATATAGATAGATATCTATATATGTGTGTGTGTGTATATATATATATATATATACACATATATGTATATATATATGTGTGTGTATATATATATGTGTGTGTATATATATATATATACACATATATGTATCTTTTTGCCGAGGGTTGCATATTCAGGATCTGGTGCTGAGGCAATTGGTCTGGGAACGAGGATGTCAGTATGAGTGTGGTGTCTGTGTGTCGTGATATTTGGATCTTGCAAACTCAACTCCCACTTAGAATGAAAGCACTTAATTAACATGATGCTGTTCATTCCACTCATGACGTGGGCCAGTGGTGCCATGGTTTTCCTTCTGTATAGGCACAAGCACCAAGTCAGTCACATTCATAGGAACAACATCTCACATCGATCTTCTCCCGAGACCAGAGCTACCCATAGCATCCTTGTCCTGGTGAGCACCTTTGTCTCTTTTAATGCCCTGTCTTCCATCATGGGTGGATAAACAAGTCATGATGCATCTATACAGTGGGATCACAGTGATGGGGAAAGCTGAAGATGATACACAGAACCACGTGGTTAATTATCAGAATTGTTACGCTGAGAAAGTGAAACCAGTGTCAGAAGTCACATAGTGCATGATTCCAGTTAAATGATCACACAATACCTAATTTTTCAGTTTAGCTTGGAAAGCTAACAGTATAATGACAGCAAGCAGATCAGATGTTCCCAGGCTATGGGTGGGGAGAAAATAGTGACTTCACGCATGCAGGAAGGCACTCTTTGTGGGGATGGAGAATCTTTTCTTCCTATACTATGGTGGTGGAAACTAATAGAACTCTACACCTGAAAGGTGTGCATATTCCCTCATGTAAATTGTATCTCTATAAATGACATCTGAATAATACCTATCCCATAACTATAAATATATTCACAATGAGGACTCTTCTTTAACAGAAGTTGCAAATCTCCCAGTTTATTGGATGGAAGATACCATAATTTGTAACACACATCCTCATTTCTTGTTGTCTTTTCCACAAGTCCAGTGAGGGAAAAGAATTACTTTGTGTGTTTTCCTCAGAGAGAGTGCTGAAGCACATAGAGCTTCATCCCTCACAGGCAGATCCCCCATTGGGGCCGGAGCAGGGAAGGTTGAAGGGTTTGGGCACCAGTAGTGGGACCCTCATCAGGAGCTCAGACACAGCTGTGGTTGAGATGTTATGTACAGCGGTGGGAAAGACTCCCTGCCACATCTTCAAGTACAACATTGAGCATAACTTTTCACAAATGCTGTTTGTCACGTTATGAAGTTTTTTATTCTTAGGTGTTGAGTGTCTTCATCATAAAAAGCTGTTGAATTTTGTCAAATGCTTTTTCTTTTAAAAATTTATTTTTATTTATTAGAAAGGCAGTCACAGTGTGTGGGCAGGGGGGATCTTATATCTCATGGTTAACTCCACAAACGGTTGCACTGAACAGGGGTGAGCCAAGCCACTGGGCCCTTATTGCATTCCTTTCCAAGGCACATTAGTAGGTTGCCAGATCAGAAGTGGAGCAACTGGGACTCAAGCTGGTGCTAATAAGGAATGTCAGAGTTGTAGGCCATGGCTTAACCTGCTGTGCCACAACACTGGGACCTCACTTTGCAGCAGCTGTGATGATACATGTGTTCTTCTTTATAATTCCGTTAATGCAGTTTAATGGTTCATTTTTATGTTGAATCACCTTTGGCTTCCACTTCTTCATAATGTATAATCATTTTTTAAGCCACAGCATTGTTTGCTTGTATTCTGCTGAGGATTTTTGCACCTATATTCATCTGGGCTAGTGGTCTGTAGTTTTCCTTGTGACTTCTTTGGCTTTGATATCAGGATAATGCTGATCTCACAGAACAAAGAAGCATTCCACTTTTCTGCTTTTAGGGGAAAGTTTGAGGGTTGGTGTTAATTGTTACTTAAATTTGATAGAATTTACCACAGAAGATATCTGGTCTTTTTCTTTGAGTAGTTTTAGAATTAATTCAGTTATTTTTTCTTCTTAAAAGTTGTGAGTGATATATTAAAAATTATATTTTCATTCGATATCTCAGTTTCCTTGCACAGAGTCCCTAAAGCATTTAGAATATCTTGATGGTGTAAGAGGAGGCTGTTTTCACATAAATAAATCTTTGAAAACAATGAAATATTCACCAGTCACCAACTTGGATTGTTATAAACAGGAAAATGTGAAGCATGATAGGTATTCGAAAGTCAGAGTTACAGAGAGAGAAAATCTTCCATCAACTGGTTCACTCTCCAAAAGGCCAGAAAAGGCAGGGCTAGGCAAAGCTGAATCCACGAGCCAGTAACTCCATTTAGGACTCCCATATGGGTGCATGAACTGAACTGTTAGGGACATCTTCCACTGCTTTCCCAGGCACTACAGCAGGGTGCTGGATTAGAAGCAGGCCAGCTGAAACTTGAACAAGAGCTCTGAGATATGATAGCATCACAAGCAGCAGCTTTACCCACTGTGCCACAATGCACCCCAGAACTTACTATTTTCTACTCCTCCTATAAGTGAGATCATGTATTGATTATCTTTCTGTGTCTCATTTCACTTGCACAATGTCCTTCATGCCCATCCATGTTGGTACAATGCTGGCATTTCCCTCTCTTTAAGGCTGGATATTATTCCACTGTTACGTACAGCATATCTTTGTCCACTCACCTTTCAGTACACATTTAGATGGCTTTCATGTCATAGATCACAGGAACAATGTAGTAAAAAACATGAGTTCAATGACTTATTGAAGGTCTCATTTCTTTTGTTTACAAAGGCACGGGTGGGGCCACAGGATCATATGATTGCCACATTTTTAATTTCTGAGCCACTGCTATGCTATTTTCCATAATGTCTCCATCCAATTTACATTCCTATCAACAGTGTACAAAAATTCACTTTTCTCCATGTTCTCCTGACACTTGTTGCCATTTCTTTATTTGAGGAGCTTTGTTATGTTCCACTTACTTGCTAATTTGTGCCACTTTCATTATGTCAAATTAAGGGAGCACCTGTGACTTTTCCACAGTCTCCACATTTCTTGTTGGAGTGAGGAACATTGAAACATTTCCATAATATAGGAATTAATGTGATAATTATATAGTAATTCATGATTATCACTCAAAGTATATTCCTTAAGTTAAAACATTTATTTATTTGAAAAATAGACTACAGAGAGACAGACACAGGGAGAGAGTGAGAGAGAGAGAGAGAGAGAGAATGTTGCATCCACTGGTTTACTATATAAATGGGTTCAGTGTCCAGGGCTAAGCTAAGGTGAAGACAGGGCAGGAGACAGGAGCTTCAGCCAGGTTTCCTATATGACTGCCAGCAACACAAGCACTCGAGCCATCATCCTCTGCTTCTCTCAGGTAATTACCAGGAAGCTGGGTCAGAAGTGCACAAGAGGCCGGCATTGTGGTTTAGAGGGTGGAGCCACCGCCTTCAGTGCTCAGAGATGGACAGAGCTGGCAGGATTCCCTGCTAGATTTCTCATATGTCTGGAGCCTTTTTCTCCCCAAATCTGACATAAAAATCATCAGATTTTGATACTTCATAAATACTAGTCTGCTTTATGAGTAGAATCAAATATAGCTTTGCAGAATTTAAGATTTAGATTTTTTTCCTTATCAATATTATAAAACATTTCAAATTGTTATAGTGATTAGTGAGGGACAAAGCCAAGATTGCAGTATAGAAACAGGACGTTCTGAGTCACTTGGGGAAAATAGATATTTAATAAGGAAAGGGGATACAGGTTGGCAACAGAGCTGCAAGAGTTTCATGCAGAGAAGCCCAGGAGTCCAGCGAGACTGAGCAGGCCCACACAAAGGGAACAAAGAGTCATGCGGGCATGACAGGGGTGCAGAGGAGAAGCCAAATGGGGAGACTGATGCCACACCCTCCCCCTTCCTGGGCAGACCAGATGAGACTCGAGGTTGCAAGTCCATGGAGCGCCAGTTAGCAGTGGGCAGGAGAACCAGGTGAATTGTGTTTGAAGTTCCAAGTGGGAAGCATAGGGGAGTACACAAGGATCTTGGGCACACCTCTGCCCATCCTTGTCTCCCCATCCCCCCAACAGGAACCCAGATGGGAGAAACCACATTGTCTGTTTACATCTCTGAATGTAAACAGAATGTGACCGCATATGCCTCCTGTGCACATACCCATCAATTGTGGGGACCACTTCACCACATGCCCCCCCATCCAGGAACAAGGATTGCAACATTTCAGAGTAATTTTCCCCCACCACCACACAAACTGTACAATGGAGAAAAGTTCTAAACATTGAAATCCCTAACTTGTTTCACACACCACAGCCTGGCCCAAGTAGGTGAGGCTTAGAGCTCCAGAGCTCTCCTATCTGCCCCCTTCACCATCCAGAAGTGAGCAGGACTTCAGAGGCGGGACTGTATGCTTCCACTGGCAATGCACAGACATATAGCAGCTCACAGCAGAGGGAAATCTCACCACAAGCACCAAGACACATATTTACAATAAAAGGAACCAGAAATGCTGAAGAACAAGTGGAAAAATTCTAGTAAGACTAGGGAAGACAGTATGAGCCACAGAAAGGAACACTACATCTCCTCTTTAATAATAGAAGTGGAAGAAGAGATTGAGGATATGCCAGAAATGGAATTCAGAATATTAATTGCCAGATTACTTAGAAGCAATCAGAAACAAATTCATGAACTAAATGAAAAGTGTTCCCAGGAAATTGAGATATGGAAGAGAAGTCAGAATGAAATACTAGATATGAAGAAATCAATAGAGCAAATAAAAAATACAGTGGAAAGTGTCAATGATAGAGTAAATGAAATGGAAGAAAGAATATCATAACTAGAAGACAAATTCTAGAAATAACACAGACAAAACACAAGAAGAAATCAAGAAATTAAAAAACACGATTGGAGATCTGCAAGATTTCAACAGATGATCCAACATTTGGATCCTAGGAATTCCAGAAGACATCATAACAGAAAGGATTAGAAGGCATTCTTAATGAAATAATAACAGAGAACTCCCCCCTTCTGGAGAAAGATGCACCCAAGTTCAGGAAGTGCACAGAACTCCCAATAGACATGACTAGAAAAGATCCTCACTTCGACAGAGTGGCAAAGCTTTCCTCAGTAACACATAAAAAAAGATCCTAAAATGTGCGTGAAATGCTAAATCACATTTGGAGGAAACACGATTAAATTCAACCCAGACTTCTCATCACAAACCCTACAGGCAAGGAGAGAATGACAAGACAAATTCCAAGTCCTAAGAGACAACAGTTGTCAACCCAGATTACTGTGCCCTGCAAAACTCTCATTTATGAATGAACGAGAAATGAGGATCTTCCACATCAAACAGAAATTGAAAGAATTTGTAACTACTCACTCAGCCCTATGAAACATGCTCAAAGATGTGCTACACAAACAGAGAAACAGGAACATCACTACAAAAGTAGATAATTACCCAGCAAAAGGTTAAATGAAAACCAAAGTACATAAACAGAACTATTTACAGAAACATGCCAGGGCAAAATTGGTACTTAACAATAGTAGCACTGAATGTAAATGGTCTCAACTCCCCAGTAAAAAGACCCAGATGGGCTGAATGGATTAAAAAAGAAAAGCCATCTATTTGCTGCTTACAACAAATGCATTTTACCAACAAAGATGCTTGCAGATTGAAAGTGAAAGGCTGGAAAAAGATAATCCATGCTAACAGAAACCAAAAAAGAGCTGGTTTTGGCCTTCCTAACATCAGACAGAATAGACTTTAACACAAAAACCATCAAGAAAGACAAAGAAGGACACTATATAATGATCAATGGATCAATTTATCAGGAAGGTATGACTACTATAAATGTATATGCACCTAACTACAGGGAACCTGGCTATTTAAAAGAAATAGTAAAGGATTTAAAGGGAGATATAGACTCAAATACAGTAGTAATGGGGGACTTCAGTAACCCACTTCAGCAAAACACAGATCAACCAGACAGAAATTCAACAAGGAAACAACAGTTTTAATCAATACCATCGACCAAATAGACCTAGCAGATATCTATGGAGCCCTCCACCCTACATGACCACATGCTAGGCCATAAAGCAAGTCTCAGCAAAATAGCCATCATACCATGCATCTTTTTGGACCACAATGTAGTGAAGCTGGAAATCAACAATTCAAGAATCTCTCCATCGTATGAAAACACATGGAGGATGAACAACATGTTACTGAATGCACAGTGGGGCATAGAAGAAATCAAAAGAGACATCAAAAAATTTTTTGAAACAAATAAAGATGACAATAAAACATTCGAGAATTTGTGAGAGACAGCAAAAGCAGTGTTAAGAAGAAAGTTTATAACAGTTGGTGGCTACAGCAAAAAATGGGAAAGTCACCAAATAAATTGGGGCCAGCACTGTGTACAGTGAGTTAATGCCCTGGCCTGAAGTGCTGGCATCCCATATGGGGCTGGTTTTAAACCCGGTTGCCCCACTTCCTATCCAGCAATCTGTGATGGCCTGAGAAAGCAGTAGAAGATGGCCCAAGTCCTTGGGGCCCTGCACCCACGTGAGAGACCAGGAAGAAGCTCCTGACTCCAGGCTTTGGATCAGTGGAGCTTGGGCCATTTTGGCCAATTGTGGAGTGAACCAGTGGATGGAAGACCTCTCTCTCTCTCTCTCTCTCTCTGCCTCTCCTCTCTCTGTGTAATTCTGACTTTCAAATAAATAAATAAATCTTTAAAATATAAAATAAAATGATCTATGCACCTCAAGCATCTAGAAAAGAAGAGCAAACCAAACCCAAAACCAATAGAAGGAAAGAAATAATTAAAATTAGGGACAAAATCAGCAATATTGAAACAAAAAATACAAAAGATGAGCAAAATGAAGAGCTGGTTTTTTGAAGAAAAAAAATGAAAATTGACACACCATTGGCCCAAAACCAAAAAAAAAAAAAGAGAGAGAGAACACCCAAATCAGTAAAATTAGAAATGAAAACAGAAATATAACAACAGACACCATAGAAATGAAAAGAATCACCAGAAATTACTATAAAGAGTTGTATGCCAATAAACTGGGAAACCTAGAAGAAATGGACAGATTCCTGGACACATACAACCTACCTAAATTGAGTCATGAAGACATAGAAAACCTAAACAGACCCATAACCAAGATGGATATTGAATCAGTAATAAAGCCCTTCCCAACAAAGAAAAGCCCAGGAAAGGATGGCTTCACTGCCTGACTCTACCAGACATTTAAAGAAGAACTAACTACAGTTAAGCTATTCAAAACAATTGAAAGGAATGAATCACCTTAATTCCTAAATTCAGAAAAGATGCAATAGAGGAAGAAAACTACAGACCAATTTCCCTGATGAACATAGATGTAAAAATTTTCCACAAAATTGTGGCCAATCAAATTCAACAACACATCAGGAAGATCATTCACCCAGACCAAGTGGGATTTATCTGTTGTGTCCAAGGATGGTTCAACATTTGTAAATCAATCAATGTGATGCATCACATTAACAAATTGAAGAAAACAATTATGTGATTATCGCAATAGATGCAGAGGAAGCATTTGTTAAATTATGATACCTTTCATGGAAATTCTCAGCAAATTGGGTCTAGAAGGAATATTCCTTAAAATAAGGCAATTTATGACAAACCCACAGTTAGCAACCGATTGAATGGGGAAAAGTTGGAAACATTCCCACTGAGATCTGGAACCAGACAAGGATGCCCACTGCACTGCTGCTATTCAGTATAGTCCTGGAAGTTTTAGCCAGAGGCATCAGGCAAGAAAATAAATGAAAGGGATTCAAATCAGTAAGGATGAAGTCAAACTATCCTTGTTTGCAGATGATATGATTATACATATAAGGGACCCTACTGGGACTCATAACAAGAATTTGGTAAAATAGCAGGATATAAAATCTACACACAAAAAAAACAACAGCCTTTGTATACACAGACGATGCTGTGGCTGAGAAAGAACATCTAAGGACAATCCCATTCACAATAGCTACAAAAAAAATTAAATTCCTTGGAATAAATTTAACCCAAGAGGTCAAAGATCTCTATAACAAGAATTACAAAACTTTATGCCAGTGCCACTGCCCACTTGGCTAATCCTCCGCCTGCAGGGCCGGCACCCCGGGTTCTAATCCCGGTTGGGGCACTGGATTCTGTCCTGGTTGCTCCTCTTCCAGTCCAGCTCTCTGCTGTGGCCCGAGAAGGCAGTGGAGGATGGCCCAGGTACTTGAGCCCTGCACCCTTATGGGAGACCAGGAGGAAGTACCTGGCTCCTGGCTTCGAATCGGCGAAGTGCGCTGGCCTTAGCGGCCATTTGGGGGTGAAGCAATGGACAGAAGACCTTTCTCTCTCTCTCTCTCACTGTCTAACTCTGCCTGTCCAGAAAAAAAAAAGAATTACAAAACTTTAAAGAATGAAATACAAGAAGACACAAAAAAATGGGAAAAAAACCTTCCATGTTCATGAATTGGAAGAATCAACATCATCAAAATGTCCATTCTTCTGAAAATAATTTACAGATTCAATGATATACCAATTAAAATATCAAGGACATTCTTCTCAGTTCTAGAAAAAATGATGCTGAAATTCACTTGAAAACAGAAGAGACCTCGGACAGCTAAAGCAATCTTAACAAAAACAAAGCCAGAGGCATCACAATACCAGGTTTCAAGACATACTGGGCAAAGGGTAAAGGTCAGTGTCCCACTTGTACCTTTTAGCAATGGCAACATCTGGGGAACCCAGGAGTCCGTCCCAGGTGGAGGCCACCGCCATGGCAGTGGTGGACTCCTGCATTACCGACCTGATCAGGTTAGTGTGGGGCTGGCACACAGGATCTGCGACTCAGGGCAGGGGGCGGACTGTGCTCTGAGCGCTGCTAATTTGGGGGTAGACTATGGTAGTTTGGGTGATGAGCTCTTGGCCTGCCACATGCCTTTTTGACAGTTTGTAAAGATAAATGTTAGGCAAGGGGGTGTGGAGGTGAGTCTAAAGAAACAATGTTTCTAGAAGCACCGCCCAAGACCTGCTCCTGTTTCTTGGCCATGCTGCTAGGCTTCTCCCGTCATTGTCCCAGGGTCATTCACAGAATATCCCTACTTCCAAGGGTTGTAGGGCTTAAGGAGGTGATTTATCAAAAGTAACTTGACCCTTGAGGATATTATTGGTCTGAGCATGTGTAAAATATTAAGTGGAGCAAAGATCGGAAAGATGGCACCCACCTCTGTCCCCATATTAATTGTTGGCAATCCTGTGGTGTGTTATATTGATGACTTATTTTTCAGTATTATAGTAACTGTGGCTTACCTTATAGCAAGCCCTGTGAGTCCAAATAAAAACCCATCAACACAATATTTATAACCTTCGGAAAGCTCTGATCAAAGAGTGAAAGAACATAATGCTAAATGAAAATAGTTGAGTTAGGTCAGATAGCAAGATTCTGATGGTAAAGGGGGAAAGACAGATAGTCCAAGAAAATCCTACCATTCCAGCAGTTCTCACTTTGATACATTGGTGAGTAGCTTTTCATTTCTACTGCTGTCTTAATTGTAAAAATAATAAGTGGAGGCCAGTGCTGTATCACAGCCCATTAAGCCACTGCTCTCAAAGCCAGCATCCCACATGAGAATCTAGCTTCCTGCTATTGCACATAGTAAGACAGGGCACGATGGCCCAATGACATGGGCCCCTGCCACCTGGAGTTCCTGTTATCTGGCTTAAGCATGGCCCAATGCTATGGGCTGTTGTGACTGTTTAGGGAGTGAACCATCATATGGAAAAATACTCTTTCACTCAGCTTTTCAAATAAATTTTTAAAAATAGTAATAAATGATGAGATATACTACAGTAAAAAAAAAGACACACTGCAAGGCAGTTATAATCAAAACAAACTGGTACTGGTACAAAAAGAGATGGATAGACCAATGGAACAGAATAGAAATGCCAGAAATCAATCAAAGTATCTACAACCAACTTATATTCAACCAAGGAGCTAAAACCAATTCCTGGAGCACGGACCATCTCTTCAACAAATGGTACTGGGGAAAATGGATTTCCACTTGCAGCACCTCTACCTTTCACCTTACATAAAAATCCATTCAACATGTATTAAAGACCTAAATCTATGTCCCAATATCATCAAATTACTGGAGTGCATTGAGGAAATTCTGTAAGACATCAGCATAGACAAAGAGTTCCTGGAAAAGACCCCAGAAGAACAGGCAATAAAAAACAAGAATAACAAGTGGAATTACATCAAATTGAGAAGCTTCTGTAAAGCAAAAGAAACAAGAAAGTAAAAGGCGACAAACAGAATGGTAAAGAATGGTAGAAATTATTTGTAAACCAGGCAACTGATAAAGGATTAATAACTAGAAAATCTAATGTGATCAAAAATCTCAACAGCAGCAAAGCAAGCAACCCAGTCTAGAAGTGGCCAAAGGACTTAAACAGACATTTCTCAAAAGAGGAAATTTAAATGGCCTACAGACACATGAAAAAATGCTCAGGGTCACTAGACATCAGGGAGATGCAAATCAATACCACATTGAGGTTTCACCTCACCCCAGTTAGAATGGCTTTGATACAGAAATCAACAAACAACAAATGCTGGTGAGGTTATGGGGAAAAAGGTACCCTAATTCACTGTTGGTGGGAATGCAAACTGGTAAAACCACTATGGAAGACAGTTTGGAGATACCTCAGATATCTGAGTATAGTCCTACCACATGACCCAGCCATCCCACTCCTTGGAATTTACCCAAAGGTAATGAAATAACCAAATAAAAGATTCATCTGCACTTGCATGTTTATTGCAGCTCAATTCACAATAGCTAAGACATAGAAACAACTTAAATGCCCATCAAAGAAGACTGAATAAAGAAACTATGGGATATGTGTTTTATGGAATAATACACAGCAGTTTAAAAAATGAAATCTGGTGTTTTGCAACAAAGTGGATGAACTGGAAAACATCATTCTTAGTGAAATAATCCAGTCCCAAAGGGACAAATACCATATGTTCTCCCTGATCTGTGATAACAGAGCACCTAAAATGTAACCTGTAGTAGTGAAACTGACACTTCGAGAAGCAATTACTTGAACAACACTTGTCTTGACTGTCAAAAAATAGTTTATTTTATTTTGTTATTTATTCTTTTTTTCTACTTAATACCATTGGTTGAACTCTTTACTTAACATAGAATTAATCATAGGTGTATTAAGTCAATTGAAAATAGATCCCAGTTAAAAATAAGAATGGGAATGAGAGAGGAAGGAGATTTATAGTTAAGTATACATTCCCATGGTCTTACACCTAAGGGTAAAACTAAAAACTTGCCATGAGACTCCAAATCCCATTCAGGTGGCAGGTACTAATGCCATCTTACTAGTAAGAGTGATCATTTTAAGTGCATTTAAGTGCATAGTTTAAGTGATCATAAAGATAGGAGTAAGTGTCAGATGATCACATAAGTAAGACCAAGTGTGTGCTAATAACAACAGAATGAAAAAGGAAAGTTTCTACCTGGGAAGCAGTCCACACAGCAGACTCATAGAATGACAAATGCCCTAAGCAGCACTCTGACCTCACAACCAGCCCAAAGCATGCAGATCTTTCTGAAAATCCCATGAGAGAATGTAAGGCGTGGAAAGCCAAGACTTAGTGGCAAAAAATATTCTGCATGAAGGATCTTTGTGAGTGAGAACCCAGTAGAAAGAAGGGGTGATCAAAGAATGATGTATTTTTCTCTGAAGGGAGGAGAGAACTTCCACTTGGCATATGGCCCTTTCTAAATACCTGCGGATTCTGTGGACTCAAAAAGCTTCTACAGCCTTGACAGCTCACATCAAGAGCTTTGGGTAGTCACTGACAAAAATAAGAGTGTTGGGGCCAGCACTGTGGCACAGCGGGTTAAAGCCCTGGCCTGAAGCACTGGCATCTCATAAGGGCGCCAGTTCAAGTCACAGCTGCCCTTCTTCTGATCCAGTTCTCTGCTATTGCCTGGGGTAGCAGTGGAGAATGGCCCAAGTTCTTGGGCCTCTGTGCCTATGTGGTATACCCGGAAGAAGTTCTTGGCTCCTGGCTCCAGCTGTTGTGGCCATCTAGGAAGTAAAGCAGTGGATGGAAGACCTCTCTTTGTCTCTACCGCTCTCTGTAACTCCATCTTCAAATAAATAAAATAAAGCTCTAAAATTAAATTATATAGCTATTAATGTGACAGTTGCATAGTAGTTCATTTTTATTACTTAAAAGCATATTTGCTTTTGAAATTAAAACATTTATTTGTTTACAAGGTATATTTGGGGAGAGAGAGAGAGAGACAGAGTGAGAGAGAGACAGACATGTTCCATCAGTTGGTTTACTACTCAAATGGCTTCAG
The DNA here is from genome assembly GCF_033115175.1 of Lepus europaeus. Lineage (NCBI taxonomy): Eukaryota > Metazoa > Chordata > Mammalia > Lagomorpha > Leporidae > Lepus > Lepus europaeus. The sequence continues at coordinate 4,688,510 of NC_084845.1, forward strand.
TATGCAGGGCTGAGGCAAGATAAAACCAGGAGCCAAGAGTCAGGAGCTTCATCCAAGTCTCCTATATAACTGCTAGGGACCCATTTGCTCTGCCCATCATACTTCGCTTTCTCAGGCCAAATAGCAAAGTGTATCAGAAATTGAGTAATCTGTATACAAACTGGGGCCAATATGGTATTTACCCCCCTTGCCACAATGCCGTCCCATGTTCTTATTTCAAAGCACAAATGCATGCTCTCTTATTAACTCCTCTATGGTACTGGGATGGCTTCAGAAATGTGTTTATACTCCTGGATGGATTAGTGAATGAAGAACTCACCATTGTAATGGCAGATGTTTGGCCTATTGGTTAAGATCCCAAATAAAACTACTGCATCAAACATCAGAGTTACCAGGGTTCTGATGCAGCTCTGTCCCTGACCCAAGTTTTCTGCTGATGTAGACCTGGGAGGAATGGACAATGGCTCAGTAATAGTGGGAGATAAAAATAGAGTTCCTTGCTCCCAGTTTTTGTACCCGAGCTATATTACATGCATTTGGGTGTGAATCATGGTATGTTGAGCTCTATCTCTGTCGTCCTGTCATGTACAAGGTAAATTAATTAGTGATTTAATAAAGTGAAAATCATACTGATATCAAACCATTCTGTATAGTCACACCCTTTGCACTCCCAGGCTAAATATGGGATTCTGTATTCCTGGTGCAGGCACAGCAGAGCCTCTGTACCCTGGAGTCGTGGCTCATGAGAATGTAGGGGCTCACAGTGGGGAAACTCCCAGCAAGTAGTGCAGAGGTGTTCACCAGCCAAAAACTGGGATTTCTTATAACAGTCAAGCAAATATGTAAGATGGAGGAGAGAGTGAATAAAGACACAAAGGAGCTCACCAAGATGAGGATGCTTTGGGTGGCTCTGGACTCTGGGGAGGACCTGGAGGAGACGTTGGTCCCATGGATATATTGGATCTGCTTCTTGTGCCTGTACAGGGTGACAACCATGGAGCTGCTGGACCACAGCAAGAGGACCACAAAGAAAACATCTCGTAATAACACCAGTGCTGCATACAGTCTTCCATACTCTTTAAGTTTGTCATTAGTGATTGAATAGCAGTAGCCATAATCAGTTTTCTTTGTGACATTTTTTTCACTCCACTTTGCACTCACACCCGTAGGTACCAGGATATTTAGTATCATGTTCACAATCCAGAAGAGGATAACAGAAGGGCCAATATATTTGTGAGCCTTTGCTTTGAGCTCGGCCCACAGAGTGTTCCTGGGACTGACAGTGATGGCCTGGAAGATGCTCAAGAGGCAGGTGCTGCTAATGGACACATCTCTGCCCACTCTGTGCACATAGAACATGAGCTTGCACCCAATATCACTGAGGAAATGCTTCATCCCCAAAGCAGTCATGGTTTGGGGAACTCCTCTAGAGAGAATGACTAAGCAGTTGGCTACAGTCAGGTGTTTGATGATCAAATCTGTGGACCTAAACTTGCATCCTATGAAGTAGAGATAGAGATAATGAGAAAGAAGAGAGAAGTTCCCCAGGACTCCTGTAATGGTCTGTGATAAGTAAATCGTTCCCGTTGTCCAGTCTCTGGTGACCATACCATAATCTCCCAAAGCCTGATTATTGACTCTGAGCCTTAGATTCCTGTATGGGAAATGAGATAAGAGTTACATGTATTAATATCAACCAAAGTCAACACTCTCTATTCACAATATTGTCCACTTAAGTCAATTCACACTTAGAGGTAGCTCTTAAAATGTTTATGTCTTATTTAAAAAGTGTTGAGGTGCTGGTGCTGTGGCACAGCAGGTTAAAGCCCTGGCCTAAAGCACTGGCATCCCATATGGGGGCCGGTTCTAGTCCCAGCTGCTCCTCTTCTGATGCAACTCTCTGCTATGGCCTGGGAAAGCAGTAGAAGATGGTCCAAGTCCTTGGGTCCCTGCATCCATGTGGAAGACCTGGAAGAAGCTCCTGGCTCCTGGCTTTGGATCAGCACAGCTCTGGCTGTTTTGGCCGTCTGGGGAGGGAACCAATGGATGGAAGGCCTCTCTCTCTCTGTCTCTGCTTCTCTCTCTAACTCTGTCTTTCAAATAAATAAAATAATCCATGAAAATATTGAGGTATTTACAAAATATGACTAACAAATATGTGGTGAATTTGAGTAATTCTTGTATTTGTAAATTCTGAAATAAGCAGTATCCATTTGTTGAATTAAGATTATCACTTAGGCAGCAATAGTCTAGCCATTTGCCTAAATTTTAAGTTTTAGTTGTGTAATTTGGTGAGTTGAACCTGCATGGTCTTATAAAATTATATAAGACTATTGATATTCTTACCAAGCTAGTTATCTGTGTTCTTCAAATAACACATAATCATACATATTTTATTATGATTTCAATTTATTGCAGACTAGTAACTTTTTTATTAATTTTTAGTGCATGTTTAAACATAAACATTTACATCACAAGCCAACTTCAGTATGGATTAAGCATGTAGGTATCTTTTGATGATGTAAATAACTGATTATAGTATTGTTTTCTAATATCTTTCTCCTTTAAAATTTATATTTTATTAACAATGGGGTTGCATATTATGAAAGCAATGCAAACAGTAGTTGGCGTTTTTAGTACGAGAAACAGTTACCTAAGTGCTGGTCACATGTTCTGGTATAGACTATGGGACAGGAAACACTGTGATGAAGTCATTTATGGAGGAAACTAAGTATAACCACTTTACTGTCATATGCTTTCACTGTGACTCATAGATAATTAATGATTGAGTTTTCCATTTGATGATTTTTAAAGGTTACTGAGTTCTAGAGCTTGTAAACCACATGGAATAGCTAGGTTGCCCAATCCTCTGTATTTTATTACTTGAAACTGTGGAGCTTATGAATGACGTGAAAATATTTCCAGTTCAGAACAAATGCTGGAAGAGACATTCGTACATGGAAGCTGCCAGGTGATGTCCATTTACATGACATGCTTTCATGTGTCTTAAAAATCTTCCCTTATGTAAAGACCAGAACTAATCTTACCATCTCCATGGTACAAAGGATGTTTTCAGTAGGAACAATCACTGACCACTTGAGGATTCAGACAACAGAGTTTCAGAAAAACTTGCTGTTCCAGCAACTGCTCCAGGAATCCACAGTTTCTTCCAGAAGCAGAAGATACCTGTAGGATTTCCAAGTCTCTATCATAAGCACATGATAGATAGATATGCATCTCTGATCATTCTGAAACTGGAGTCTATGATTCCCATCCAGTAGTATGGAACAGCAGATTTACAGGTGCCACAGTCATTAAATACATCAATACCAGATTTCAGGATTATTTCTTTGAAACCACGAACATATGTCATTGAGGATGACACTGAATTACATGAGGAGCCCCCAGGATTGGAGTAGGGTGTAGGATCCCATCTCCCTGTCCTAGCTCAGCACACATCCCAGAATGCTTCCTCCTTCCTGTGAGGCTGGGGCACAGGACCAGGAGCAAGCACGGAGAATCCCCTTTCTCACCTGATCACTCACCCAGACTCCAGAGACGCCTCCTTGTTGAAAGCTTCTTTCTTTCCCACTGACATGGAAAATCACCAGTTTCTAGTCTCCAGGACAAGCACTGGAGACTACCCACAGTTGTATTGAGTGGGTTGGAGGCAGCTGGAACACTAGAAATGTGTTTGTGTCTGTGTGACCTCACCAACCTTCAGAATGCAATTATCTTTTCATCGTTAGCTGCAGTGAATTGAAAATTGGGAATCTGAGAATACTGTGAAACTTTTTTCACTCTTGGTAACTACCAGGAACCATTGAATCATTTTAGTTAATATCTCAAAGGAGACTGTTAATCTCTCACACTGACTTGTTTTTTTTCAGCTCCCTGGAGCAAGCAGGGTCTGACCTAGAGGGAGCAGGAGATCCTGAGCCTGACATGGGAGGGTTGGACAGTGAAACACCTGTGTCTCCCTGGATACACAGAAGATTTCTGTCTACCCCACAGGAGTTCCTTCCTGAACTTCAGACCACTAAGCTCAGCATCATTTATGTAATGAGCAGAGCCATTTGAACAATGCTCCTGAGAAAGGTTTTCAGAAACACAGGTGCAAGGGAGAACATGATGACCATAGTTTCCATTAGAAACCAGTGCTCTTTGGTTCAGCATTGTGCTTGCTGGTAAAAGCCACTCCCTGTGATGCCAGCATCCTATATGGACCCCTGTTCCACATTGCATCCCACTTGCTGCTAATGGCAGGGTAAAGCACAGATGATGGCCTAGGTGTTGGGCTGCTAGCACCCACATAGTAGACCCCAGTTTAGTCCTGGCTTTGGACTGGCCCAGCTCCAGCCATTGTGTTCATTTAGGGAGTGAACCTGCTGGTTTGAGATCTCTATATATAATTCTGCCTTTTGAATAATTAATGTTTAAAAAAGAGAAATAAACCATTGTTCTCTTTTGTTAAAAATATTTATTTATTTGAAAGGAAGATTTACAGAGAATCAGAGGCAGAGAGAGAGGGAAAGAGAGGTCTTCTATCCACTGGTTGATTCCTCAAATGGCTGCAATGGCTCAAGCTTGGCCAGTCAGAAGCCAGGAGCCAAGAGCCTCCTCTGGGTCTCAATTGCAGGTGCAGGGTTCCAAGGTCTTGGACATCTTCCGCTTCTTTCTCAGGCCATAGCAGAGAGCTAAATTGGAAGTGGAGCAGCCAGGACTCGAACTGGCACCCATATGGGATGCCAGCACTGCAGGCAGCAGCTTTACCCCATGCCACAGAGCCTGCCCCCATTGTTCTCTTTATATTAATGAAAAAGTGATTAAAAGAAGAAATAAATGGAAGGAATGAAGATGAAGGGAATTGTGTCTATGAAAAAAAGGTATCAAGGAAATTTGTTACATCTTCTTGGAGGAAATAAGTCACTCATTATCCACTAAAGAAAGAAAGCACTAGATTCACCTGGTACTCCATGAAAAACTTTTTGGAATTAAGGAGGATGTAGGGATTTTACACCAAAGTATTCTATTTTTAAAAGATTTATTTATTTTCCCTGAGAGTCACAGTTGCACAGAAAGAGAAGGAGAGAGAGAGAGAGAGAGAGAGAGAGAGAGAGAGAGAGAGAGAGGTCTTCCATCCATTGGTTCACTCCCCAAATGGCTGCAACAACAGAAGGAGCTGTTACAAAGCCAGGAGTCTTTGTATCTAGGTCTCCCACCTGTGTTCAGGAGCCCAAGGACTTGGGTCATCATCCACTGCTTTCCGAGGCCATAGCAGAGAGCTGGATCAGGAGTGGAACAGCCAGGGCTCGAACCGGCACCCATATGAGATGCCGGCACTGTTTATCCCGCTATGCCACAGAACCAGTCCCCCAAAGTATTCTTTCCAAGTTTGCATCTTCCTTTCTCATCTCCAGTGAACACAAGACACTAAAGAAAATAACAACATTGGATATACAGAAGTTTATGAGCACTAAAAAATGAGATAATAATTTAGCAAGCAGATTCTAAAATTCTCTCAATTACTAGATAAGTAATCTTACTCCTCAATTCAAGATAATTAAATGGTTACCATGATTTTCTGGCCCCACCCCCTTTTTGTTTATTGTTTGTAGTCTTGATTAACTTTCTAATTAATAAGGAGATATTACATGGGTAGAAATTCATTCTTTGAAATTTAATTCAGGGAAATGCACTATTTTCCCAAGCCCACTCTCTGACCTCGATTTCCTGGTCAGACTTTAGAGTCCTGGTATTGGACAGCCCAGAGACTGTTGATTGGTACCCTGTGCTCAGTGATGGACAGAGACGCCAGAATTCCCTGCTTAAATTCTCACATGTATCGAACCTTTTTCTGCCCCAAATCTGACATGATAAAAATCCCCATATTTTGATACTAAATATATAGTAACTTGTGTATGAAGAGAATCAAACATGGGATTGAGAATTTTACATTTTAATACTCTTGTTTCTCCTTATCATCAGCCTTACGATTAATAAATCACTATTTTCCTAACACTATGCATATTTTCCCTTGGGTGTTACTTCAGCAATATGTAATATTACCCAGCAAAAAGGATGTTGCTGATGTAATTATGGTTACTGCTATTTCCCTTTTCTAAAACTTTTTAAAAGGTTTATTTTTTATTTGAAAAAGTTTCAGAGACTGAGGGAGAGACAGAGAGCAAGGTCTTCCATTTGATGGTTCACTCCCCAAATGGCCGCTGCTGCCAGAGCTGGGCCAGACTGAAGTCAGGAGCCAGGAGCTGTCTTTGGATCGTCCGTGTGGGTGCTGGACCCTAGCACTTGAGCCTCCTTCTACTGCTTTCCCAGGCTATTTTCAAGCACTTGGGTCAGAAGTGGAGAAGTCAGTTTGCGAACTGGAGCCCATGTGGGATGCTGGTGCTACAGGCAGCTTTACCTGTTAAGCAATAAAACTGGCCCCAAGAACATTTGACATGATGAAAGATTTTTTTTTTTCATTTTGACTCTTTTAAACTTCTTAAGATGATATATTAAAATTGAACGAATATAGAGAATGCTGTGCTCATATAGTAAATACAACTAGACAAACTTGGAGAGAAACACACACCCATGAACACACCATCACAATCATTAACATAAATATATCCATCTTTTCTAAAACTTCAGCACACCCTTCTGATTTATTATTTTGTTATTATTACTGTCTATAAAATGGATACTTAAGAGCTACACTTCTAGTGAATTTTCAGTACATGATACAGCACTGTTAACCACACTGTGCTACATGACAGAGTTCTGGGCCTTTTTCATTTTGCAAACTTAAAACTTCTTATGACATGATTCATGCTTCCATTTTCTGTGCAACCCTGAAACCGTCATTATATTCTCTGCTTAACTGAATTTACTATATTTTAATTTTTTTAAAAGAAGAGTTAAAGGAGAGAATCCACTTAGTCACTCCCCTAGAAGGGTACAATGGCCAGGGCTAGGCCAGGCTGATGCCATGTGCCCAGAATTCCATTTGGATCTCACATTGGGGTGCGGGGACCCAAGTACTAGGGCCATCTTCTGCTGCTTTACCAGGCCCTTTCGCAGCATCATCGATTGGAAGCAGGCCAGCTGGAACTTGAGGAAGAGCTCTGATATGTGATGACAGTATGATGGGCAGCAGCTTTACCCACTGTGCCAAAACATGGCCCCTGAACTTACTACTTTGTATTTCTCATATAAATGAGATCATGTAGTGATTGGCTTTCTGTGTCTGACTCACTTCACTTACTTAATGTCCTTCATGCCCATCCATGTTTGTGCAATGCTAGAATTTCTCTCTTTTTTAAAGAATAGATAATATTCCATGTTTATATAGCGCAGCATCTTTATTCACTCACCTCTCAGTACATATTTAGGTTGCTTCCATATCATGGATATCATGAACAACGTAGTAATGAACATGAGTTAGATGATGTATTAAAGATCTCATTTCATTCCCTCTGGTCACATAGGCACAAGTGGGGTCACAGGGTCATATGATAGACCCATTTTTAATTATTGTGGCACTGCCATGCTGTTTTCCATAATGGAAATTTATATTCCTATCAAAATATACAAGAATTTACTTTTCTGCACATTCTCCCAACTTTGTTATATTTTCTTTATTTAAGGACTTTGCTAGGTTTCCTTAACCGGCTCCTTTCTGCCAAATTCATTACATCAGATTCAGGGGACACCTGTGGTTCTCCATTTCATTGGAGCAAGGAACATTAATAACATTTCCATAGGAATTAATGTGACAATTACATAGTAATTCACTTTTATTTCTTTAAATCATATTCTTTATTTTAAAAATTAAGACATTTATTTATTTGAAATGCAGAGTTATTGAGTGAGAGAGAGAAGAAGTGAGACAGGGAGAGATGTTCCATCCTCTGGTTTACTACCCGAATGGCTTCAGTGTACAGAGCAGAGCCAAATTGAAGCAATGAGGCAGGATCTTCATCCAGGTCTCCCATATGGATGATAGGGATCCAAGTTTTAGACCATTTTCCTCTGTTGTCTCGGGCCAAAACAGGGAGGTGGATCAGAAGTGCAGCAGCCTATATATGAACTGGTGCAATTTCAGATTAACCCCCTATGCCACAGTGCCATCCCCATGTTCTTTTTTTAAAGCAAAAATTCATGCTGTCTTGTTAACCACACTCTGGTTGGGACAGATCCAGAAATATGCTTAAACTTCCAGATGGGTTAGTGCATGAAGAGCTTACCATTTTAATGGCAGGTGTTTGGTCTGGTGATTCAGATCCCAGATCAAATTGCCACATCAAACATCAGAGTTACCAGGGTTGGATCCCCAGCTCTGCTCCCGTCCCAGTCTTGCTGCTGATGCTACCTTGGAGGCAGAGATAATGGGTCAAGTAATTGTGGGAGACTCAGAGTCCCTTGCTTGCAGTATTTGTGTTTGGGACAAGCTATTACAGGCATTTGGGTGTAAATCATGGGGTGGTTAGCTCTATGTCTCCCCTTTTCTCATGTACAAAATAAATTAATTAGTAAATTAATGTATTTTGAAACATTGAGAAAAAACTGTGGGAATATTCATATACTTTGCATGGTCTTGCTGAGTAGGGTTTTGTGTATTCCTGGTGCAGGCACAGCAGAGCCTATGTACTCTGGAGTCATGGCTCATGAGAATATAGGGGCTCACAGCAGGAAAACTCACAGAAAGTAGTGCAGAGGTGTTCACCAGCCACAAACTGGGATTGCTTAATACAGTTACTCCAATATGAAAGAAGGAGGAGAGAGTGAACAAAGTCACAAAGGTGCTCACAAGGACGAGGATGCTTTGGGTGGCTCTGGATTCTGGGGAGGACCTGGAAGAAACACTGGTCCCATGGATGTATTGGACCTGCTGCTTGTGCCTGCACAGAGTGACAACCATGGAGCTGCTAGCCCACAGCATGAGCGCAACAAAGAAAATATCTCGCAATAACACCAGTGCTGCATACAGTGCTGCGTACTCTGTGAATCTGTCACTATTGATTGAAGAGCAGTAGCCAAGGTCAGTTTTACTTGTGATGTTTTTGTCACTCCTGTTCCCAGTCACATACACTGGTACTATGGCATTTAGTATCAAGTTCACCATCCAGAAGAGTATAATGCTGTGGCCAATGTACTTGGGAGCTTTTGCTTTGAGCTTGGCCCACATAGTGTTCCTAGGACTGATGGTAATGACCTGGAAGATGCTCAAGAGGCAGGTGCTGCTAATGGACGCATCCCTGCCCACTCTGTGCACATAGAACATGAGCTTGCACGCTATGTCAGTGAGGAAATGCCTCATCCCCAAAGCATTTGTGGTTTGGGGAACTCCTCTAGAGAGAATGACTAAGCAGTTGGCTACAGTCAGGTGTTTGATGATCAAATCTGTGGACCTAAACTTGCATCCTGTGAAGTAGAGATAGAGATAATGGGAAATAAGAGAGAAATTCCCTAGGATTCCTGTGATGGTCTGTGATAAGTAGATCATCCCTGTTGTCCAGTCTCTAGTGACCAATCCATCATCTCCCAAAGCCTGATTATTGTCTCTGATCCTAAGATTCCTGTATGGGAAATGAGACAAGAGTAACATGTGTTAATATCAACCAGATTTAAATCTCAACACACAGTATTGTCCACTTACATCAGTTAACACTTTTAGACAGCTGTTTAATATGCATATTTATGTCTTAAGGCCATGTACAAAGTTTGATTTACAAAAATGTGGAGAGTTTTGAGTAATTCATGTATGCATAACTCCTCAAAAGGCAGAAGTATCCACTTCATTTGAAATGAAATTATCACTTGGGCAGCTATAAGCCAGCCATTTTCTAAGTTTAAAAATTTTTAATGTATAAAGTGGTGATTTGAACCTGGAAGTTACCTGGAAGCAGGTAACTTAATCATCTTGCTATTCTAAAAAACTAGTTAGATATGCACTTCAAATAACACATATGCATATTTATTTTCTTCTGATGTCAATTTATTAGACTAGTGGGAATTTCTTTTATCAATTTTTAATGAAAGTTTAATTCAATGCATATAAATTTTCACTGCATAAGCCTACATAACTATTGACTAAGCATTTAGGTAAATTTTTAAGATGTAAATCCTGTGATTGTAGTATTTTTTCTAATGCCCTTCTCCTTGAAAAACAGTATTTTATTATATCAAATTGGTTATTGGTTAGGAAGGTAATACAAACAATATATTTCTGTTTTACTACTGGACATAAGTGCTGGTCATAGGGTCTGATATAGACCATGTGACAGGAGACACCATCCATGATAAAATCATGTATCATGGAAACTAAATATTTCCACCTTAATATTATATGATTAAATTGTGTCTAACACTTAATAATAATTTTAATAAATATTTTTAAAGGTTACTGAGTACTAAAGCATTTAAACCCCATGGAATATCTAGGGTGCCCAATCCTGGGTAGTTTATCATTTGAAACTGGCACATGTGATTGACGTGAAAATATTTTCCATTCAGAACAAATGCTGGAAGACACATTTGTACATGGAAGTTGTCAGGTGACATGCATCTCTACAAGAGAAGCCTCATGTGGCTTAAAAAGCCTTTCCTTATTTAAAGACCAAAAATAATCTTACCATCTCCAAGTTACCAAGGATGTTTATAGTAGGAAACAATCACTGACTGAATTGAGGATTCAAACTACAGACTTAGAGAAAAACTTGCTATTCCAACATCTGCCCCTGGAATCCACAGTTTCTTTCAGGAACAGAAGATTCTTGTAGGGTTCTCCAAGTCTTTATCATAAGCACATGACAAATAGATGTGCATCTCTGGTAATTCTGAAAGTGGAGTCTATGATTCCCATCCAGTAGTATGGAACAGCAGATTTGTAAGAACCACCTTAAATACATCAGCATCATATATCAGGGTTAATTTCATTAAGACCAAGAACCAGTGTCATTGTACATGACACTGAATTACATGAGGAGCCCCCAGGATTGGAGTAGGGTGTAGGGCCCCGTCTCCCTGCCCTAGCTCAGCACACATCTCAGAATGCTTCCTCCTTCCTGTGAGGCTGGGGCACAGGACCAGGAGCAAGCACAGGAGAATCCCCTTTCTCACCTGATCACTCACCCAGGTTCCAGAGACGCCTCCTTGCTGAAAGCTTCTTTCTTTCCCACTAACATGGAAAATCCCCAGTTTCTTTTAGTCTCCAGGACAAGTGTTGGCATGAAGGTCACCACAGTTGTAAGGAGTGGGTTGGAGGCAGCTGGAGCACTAGAAGTGCATTTGTGTCTGTGACCTCACCTCCCTGCTGAACTGCAATTATCTTTTCATCTGTAGCTGCAATGAATAAAAATTGGGGATCTGAGAATACTGTGAAACTTTTTTCACTCTTGGTACCTACCAGGACCCAGTGCAGCATTATAGCTATTATCTCAAAGGAGACTGTTCATCTCTCACAGTGGCTCTTCCTTTTCTCAACTCCCCAGAGCAGACAGGGTCTGACCTCAAGTGAGCAGGAAGTCATGATTCTGACACGGTAGGGACAAGCAGTGAAGCTCTTGTGTATCCTTGGATGCACAGATTTCTTGTCTACCCCTGAGAGAATTCTTTCCCAAACTTCAGACCACTAAGCTCAGCATCATTTATGTAATGAGCACAGCTCTTTGAACAATGCTCCTGAGAAATGTTTTCAATGACAACAGGTGCAATGGAGAACATGATGACCATAGTTTACATTAGAAACCACTACTCTGGTTCAGCATTGTGCTAGCTAGTAAAAGCCACTGCCTGGGAAGTCCTTTAGTAACACCTGCTAATTTCCTGGCTGTTCAATTTCATATCTATTTCCCTGCTTATGGCCTAGAAATGCATCAGAAGATGGCCAAATTTTGGGCCCCTGGCACCCACATTGGAGACTACAATGAATTCCTAGCTTTGGCATAGGCCAGCCCCAGCCATTGTGTTCATTTGGGGAGTGAACATGATGATGTGAGCTCTCCATCTCAGTGCAACTCTACCTTTTAAATAATTGATGTTTAAAAAAGAGGAAGAAGCCATTGTTCTCTTTATATTAATAAAAATGATTAGGCCGGCGCCGCGGCTCACTAGGCTAATCCTCTGCCTTGCGGCGCCGGCACACCAGGTTCTAGTCCCGGTCAGGGCACCGATCCTGTCCCGGTTGCCCCTCTTCCAGGCCAGCTCTCTGCTGTGGCCAGGGAGTGCAGTGGAGGATGGCCCAAGTCCTTGGGCCCTGCACCCCATGGGAGACCAAGGTAAGCACCTGGCTCCTGCCATCGGATCAGCGCGGTGCGCCAGCCGCAGCGCGCTACCGCGGTGGCCATTGGAGGGTGAACCAACGGCAAAAGGAAGACCTTTCTCTCTGTCTCTCTCTCACTGTCCACTCTGCCTGTCAAAAAATAAAAATAAAGAAAAATAAAAATGATTAAAAGAAGAAATAAAGCTAGAGGAAGGAAGGAAGATGGAGAGAATTGAATTGTATCTATGAAAAAATTACTTAAAAAATAAATGATACAGCCTCTTGGAGGAAATAAATCTCTTATTATCCACTAAAGAAAGAAAGCACTAGCTTGTTCAGATACTGCATGAAAAATTTTTTAGAAGATTGAGGAAGTGAGGATTTTACACCAAAGCGTTCTTTTCCAGATTTTACCTTCCTTTCTCATCTCAGGTCGACACAAGAACTTGAAGAGAATAGTATCAGTGGATACACAGAAGGTTGTGAACCCTCAGAAGTGAAACCATGGTGTAATAGGCAGATTCTAAAATTCCCTTAATTAGTAGATTCCCTTAATTAGTAGATTCCTTCCTGAATGCAAGTGAATTGAATGGTTACCATGATTTTTTGACCCCACCCCCTTTTGCTTATTGATTGTAGTCTTGATTGACTGTGCAATTAATGAGGAAATGTAACATGAGTTGAAATTTATTCTTTGAAATTTAATTCAAGGAAATGCACTATTTTTCCCATGTTCTAAACCTAATACACCTCAATTTCCAAGTCAGACTTTAGAGCTGTGGTATTGGACAGCCCACAGACTGTTGGTTGATGCCCTGTGTTCAGTGATGGACAAAGCTGCCAAGATTCCCTACTTGATTTCCTATATGTCTGAGGACTTTTGTTACCCCAAATATGACATGATAAAATACCAGATTTTGTTATTTAATAAATAGTAACCTGCTTTATGAAGAGAATCGAACACAGCATTGCAGAATTTAAGATATAGATATTTTCTTTTTCTTTATCAGCAATGTTATAAAAATAAAGGTTTAGAGAAGGACAGGCACATCCTTGCTAATTACCAGGAATTATTACAGCATTATAGTTATTATTTCAAAGGAGACTGTTAGACTCTTACACTGATTCTGTCTTTTGTCAACTCCCCAGAGCAGACAGGGTCTGACCAGGAGGGAGCAGGAGATCCTGAGTCTGATGTTGGCAGGATGGGCAGTGAAGCTCCTGTGTCCCCTGGATGCACAAAATATTTCTGTATACCCCAGAGTTTGTTCCTTCCCAAACTTCAGACCAGTAAGCTCAGCATCATTCATGTAATGAGCAGAGCAATGAGGAGAATGCTCCTGAGAAAGGTTTTCAGAGAAACTGATGCAACGGAGAATGTGATAGTCCTTGTTTACATTAGAAACCCCTTTTTGGGGAACAGCATTGTGGCTAACTGTTAAAAGCCATTGCCTGCAACACCAGCATCTTATATGGACACCTGTTCATTTCCCTGTTCATTCCACTTCTGATCCAGCTCTGTCCTTACGGCCTGGGAATAGCAACAGAAGAGGGCTCAAGTGTTAACCCCCTCCTTCCACATGGGAGACCCCAGTGATGTCCTGGCTTTGGCCTAGCCCAGCCCCAGCCATATGGTTATGTGCAGAGTGAACGTGCTGATGGGAGATCTCTCTAATTTTCTGCAACTCTTCCTTTCAAATAAATAAATGTTTAAAACACGAAGAAACCAATGTTCTGTTTATATTGATTAAAAAAGTGATAAGGAAAAGAAGGAAGGAAGATGCAGGCAAGTTTATGACAAAAATTATTTTTAAAAAAGCACAAACTGGTACAGCCCCTGCAAGGAAATAAATAATGTAATAGCCACTAAAGAAAGCAAACACTTGGTTTGTCTGGTGCTCCATGAAATTTTCTTTGGAATTACAGAAGATGTGGGGATTTTATATGGAAGCATTCCTTATGAGTCTGCACCCTTCTTTCTCATCTCCAGTGGACTCAAAAGCTAAAGAGAATCACATCAGTGGATACACAGAAGGCTATGACCCTCTGAAGTGAAACCCTGATTTAGCAGGCAGAATCTAATATTCCCTTAATTACTACATAAGTCATCTTATGAGATGAGAACTGAACTGGAGAACTGAAGAGTTACCATTGTTTTCTGCCTCCCCCTCTTTGCTTATTGCTTGTAATCTTGATTGGCTTTGTGATTAATGAGGAAATCAGGGTGGGAGGGTGGATATGGGGAAAAGAACCACTATCTTCCTGAAGTTGAACCTATGAAAAATGCATTCATTAAATAAAAGATTTAAAAAATAAAAATTATAAATCAAAAAAAAGAAATTTAGTACAAAGAAATGCACTATTTTCCCAAGTCCGCTATCTAATTTAGTCAGACTTTAGACTTGTGGCATTGGACAGCCCATAGACTGTTGGTTGATACCAGGTGCTCAGTGATGGACAGAGCTTCTGGGATTCTCTGCTGGATTTCTCATATGTCTGGGGCCTTTTTCTACCCCAAATCTGACATGATAAAAATAAAAGATTTTGATATTAAGTAAACAATAATTTCTTTATGAACAGAATCAAGCATAGAATTGTAGAAGTTAAAATTTCAATACTCTTTTTCCTAGTCATCAACCTTACAACAAGTAAAGGTGGTAATAATTTATGGATATATTGAAAAGTTTAAATACATTTTTTTCATTGATAAAATTACTCTGCATATTTTCCCTTGGGTGTTACTTCTATCATATATAACATTTCCCAGCAAAAGGAACATTACTGATGTAATTATGGTGACACCTATTTCCTTTTTTAAAATTTTTGAAAGATTTATTTATTGAGGCTGGTGCTATGGTGTAGCAGTTAAAGCCACCTCCTGCAGTGCTGGCATCTCATGTCTGCTCCACTCCAATCCAGCTCTCTGCTGTGGCCCTTTTTAAAAAAAAAAAAGATTTATTTATTGGTTTAAAAGTCAGAGTTTTGGGGAGCGAGGGGAAGACAGAGCAAGATCTTCTGTCTGCTGATTCACTCCCCAAATGGCTGTCATAGCCAGAGCTGGGCCAGTCCAAAGCCAGGAGCCAAGAGCTGCTTCTGATTCTTCCACCTGGGTTCAGGTTCCCAAACACTTGGGCCATATTCCATTGCTTTCCCAGGTGGTGGCTAGGAGCTGGATCTGAATTGGAGCAGCCAAGATTCATACCAGGGTCCATATGGGATGCTGACCCTGCAGGCAGCTTTACTCGTTATGCAAAACAACCAGCCTGAAGAAATGTTTGACATAATGAAAGCTTTTCAGTTTTTACTCATTTTTAACTTCTTAAGTTGACACATTGAAATTAAGTAAACATACAGAATGCTGGGCACATACAGCAGATACAGCTAGACAGACTTGGAGAGAAACACACACCCATGAACACAGCACTGACATAAACACATCCACCAAACTACATTCCGCCTTGGTGAGTCATTATTGTGATTTTGTTATTATTGCTGTCTATAAAGAGGACACTTAATATAAGGGTCACCCTTGTAGAGGATTTTCACTACATGATGCAGCACTGTCAGCCACAGCCACTGTGCTGCATGGAAGAATTCTGGGCCTTCTTTGGTTGCAAACCAAACTTCTCACATTGTGATTCACGCTTCCAATGTCTTCTCTCTGCAGCCCTGCAACCACCATTGTACTCTCTGCTTCTTTGAATTTACTATTTTTTAAATTTTTTGAAATGCAAGAGTTAGATAAAGAGAGACTCCACTGACTGACTCCCCACAAAGGCCACAATGGCAAGTGCTAGGCCAGGATGATGCCGGGTGCCAGGAACTCCATCTGGATCTCATGCCGGGTGCAGGGACATAGTGCTAGGGCCATCTTCCCCTGCTGTACCAGGTGCTCTGCCTGGGTGCTGGATTGGAAACAGGCCAGCTGGGGCTTGAACAAGAGCTCTAAGATAGGGTGACAGCATCATGGGGAGCAGCTTCATCCACTGTACCACACGCAGCTGCTGGATCTGCTATTTTCTGTGCTCTATATAAGTGAGATCATGTAGTGACTGTCTTCCTGTGTCTGACTTACTTCACTTACACCGTGCCCTTCATATCCATCCACATGGGTGCAATGCTAACATTTCCCCTTTTTTAAGGCTAGATAATATTCCACTGTTATATAGCACAGTATCATTACCCATTCACTTGTCAGTACATTCTTAGGTTGCTTCCATATCATGGATATCATGAACAATGCAGTAACACATGAGTTAGATGGTGTATTAAAGATCTCATTTTATTTCCTCTGGCTACATAGGCACAAGTAGGGTCACAGGGTCATATGATAGACCCATTTTTAATTTCTGACCACTGCCATGCTGTTTTCCAAATGGTTCCATCCAATTATATTCCTATCAGGATGTACAAGAATTCACTTTTCTCCAAATTCTCCCAACTCTTGTTACCATTTCTTTATTTAAGAAGTTTTATTATGTTCTCTTAACTTGCTCATTTCAGCCAAATTCATTACATCAGATTTAGGGGACACCCATGGTTCTCCATAATCTCCACATTTGTTTGGAGCAAGGAACATTAATAACATTTCCATAATATAGGAATCAATGTGACAGTTACATAGTAATTCGCATTTATTACTTAAAAGCAATTTCTTCATTTTTAAATTTAAATATGAATTTATTTGAAAGGCAGAGTTACTAGGGGTAAGGGGTAAAACAGAAAGGAGAGACAGAGAGAGAGAGAGGGAGAGAGAGAGAGAGAGAGAGAGAGAGAGAGAGAGAGAGAGAGAGAGGTTCCAGCTGCTGGTTTACTACCCAAATGATTTCATGTCCAGGGCTAAGGCAAGCTGAAGCCAGGAGCTGGTCTTCATCCAGGTCTCCTATATGGGTGACAGAGACACATGCAATCTGGTCATCAACCTCTGCCTCCCAGCCCATTAGCAGGAAGCTGGGTCAGAAGTACAGTTTTCTAGGCCAGCGCCGTGGCTCAACAGGCTAATCCTCCACCTTGCGGCACCGGCACACCGGGTTCTAGTCCCGGTCGGGGCTCGGATTCTGTCCCAGTTGCCCCTCTTCCAGGCCAGCTCTCTGCTGTGGCCAGGGAGTGCAGTGGAGGATGGCCCAAGTGCTTGGGCCCTGCACCCCATGGGAGACCAGGAGAAGCACCTGGATCCTGCCATCGGATCAGCGCGGTGCACCAGCCACAGTGCGCTACCGCAGCGGCCATTGGAGGGTGAACCAACGGCAAAAGGAAGACCTTTATCTCTCTCTCTCTCTCACTGTCTACTCTGCCTGTCCAAAAAAAAAAAAAGTACAGTTGTCTGTGTATGAACTGGTACCAATATGAAATTTACTCCCATGCCACAATGCTGTCTTGTTACCCACACTATGGTTATTGGGTATGACTTCAGAAGTGTGCTTACACTCCTGAATGGATTAGTGCATGAAGCACTTCCCCTTGCAATGGCAGGTGTTTGGCCTGTTGGTTCAGATCCCAGATCAAATTGCCACATCAAATATCAGAGTTACCAGGGCACAATATCCACCTCTGCTTCTGACCCAGCCTTGCTGCTGATACAGACATGGGAGGCAGGGACAACGGCACACTAATATGAGTAGCCCTGAATAGAGTTTCTTGCTCCCAGTGTTTGTGCCTAAGATCAGCTAATGCAGGCATTTGGGTGTAAATCATGGGATATTGAGCTCTATCTCTGTCTCCTGTTCCATTGTGTACAAAGTAAATAGTGAATTAATGCAATGAAAATCTTACTGAGAACAATCTACTGTGAATATTCATAAACTTTGTACTCTTTTGCTAACTAGGGGATTCCGTATTCCTGATGCAGGCACAGCAGAGGCTGCGTACCCTGGAGTCGTAGCTCATGAGAATGTAGGGGCTCACAGTGGGGAAACTGCCAGCGATTAGTGCAGAGGTGTTCACCAGCCACACACTGGGATTGCTTAACAGTCAAACAAATGTGAAAGATGGAGGAGAGAGTGCTCAAAGACACAAAGGTGCTCACCAGGATGAGGATGCTGTGGGTGGCTCTGGACTCTGGGGAGGACCTGGAGATGACATTGGTCCCACGGATGTATTGGACCTGCTGCTTGTGCCTGTACAGGGTGAAAACCATGGAGCTACTTGCCCATACCATGAGTGCCACAAAGAAAATATCTCGTAATAAGAGCAGTGCAACATACAGGGACTCTGAGGATCTGTCTCTTTTGAAAGAATAACAGTGTCCATAATCAGTGTTCTTTGTGATGTTTTTGTCACTCCTGTTCGTGGAAGTCACAAACATGGGCACCATGACATTTAGTATCAGATGGACCACCCAGAAGAATTTAATGGAGGAGCCAATGTACTTGTGAGCCTTTCTTTGAGCTCAGCACACTGTGTATTCCTGGGACTGATGGTGACAGCCTGGGAGATACTCAGGAGGCAGGTGCTGCTAATGGATACATCCCTGCCCACTCTGTGCACATAGAACACAAGCTTGCACCCTGTGTCACTGAGGAAATGCTTCATCCCCAAAGCTGCCATGGTTTGGGGAACTCCTCTACAGAGAATTACTAAGCAGTTGGCTACAGTCAGGTGTTTGATGATCAAATCTGTGGACCTAAACTTGCATCCTGTGAAGTAGAGATAGAGATAATGGGAAAGAAGAGAGAAATTCCCCAGGATTCCTGTAATGTTCTGTGATAAGTAGATCATCCCCGTTGTCAAGTCTCTGGTTTCCATCCCATCAGCTCCCAGTGCCTGATTATTGTCTCTGATCCTGAGATTCCTGTATGGGAAATGAAGGAAGAGTTACATGTATTAATATCAACCAAATTCAGCAATCTCTATTCACAGTATTCTCCATTACATCACTTCACATTTACAAATAGCTGCTAAATATGTTTCTTTATATCATGTTTCAAAAGAATTGAGTATGTAACTGTTCAGGCTACTTACAAAATATGCTATATGAAATGTGATTTTGAGTAATTGTTGTATTAATAACTCCATGAAAGGCAGCAGTCTCCATTTCATTTGAAATAATATTATTACTTAGGTAGCATCCATTTTTCTAAATTTTAACTTTCTAATGTCTAATGTGGTGAGTTAATCATGGTTGATTTGTAAAAAATGTAGGTTCTTTTACCATCTTGCTCTTCTTATGAAAATAGTTAGCTATGTTCTTCAAATAACACATACTCATACATATTTCAGTGCATTGTCAATTTATTGTGGACTAGAAGTAATTTATTTTATCAATTAATGCAAGTTTAACTCTATACATAATGATTTACAGCATAAGCCAACCTAAGTATTGATTAAGCATTTTTGTGTCTTTTGAAGATATAAATCAACTGATTGTAGTATTTGTCTAATGTACTCTTTAAAAATTGTATTTTATTGCACTTTGATGTGGCACCAACTAATTAGCAAGCATGAATTTTTCAGCTAAGAGTGAAAAAAAGAAAATCTATTATGGCTTGAAGTTAAAGATCAGAACTCCTGACTACCATTCTATGACTGATCAAGAGACCAATAGTTAAAAACCTCAGCAGGCCTTGTTCACAATACGCAGGAAAAAAAATGCTGCAGTTTAGATGCCTCTGGAATTTTTCCACAGTGCCACAGGTTTGTAATACTTGAAGCCCTATATTTCTTTTTTTTTCACTCTTTTTTTTATTAAACTTTTATTTAATGAATATAAATTTCCAAAGTATAGCTTGTGGGTTACAATGGCTTCCCCCCTCCCATAACTTCCCTCCCGCCCGCAACCCTCCCCTTTCCCGCTCCCTCTCCCCTTCCATTCATGTAAATATTCATTTTCAATTCTCTTTATATACAGAAGATCAGTTTAGTATATATTAGGTAAAGATTTCAACATTTTGTCCCCAGAGCAACGTAAAGTGAATAAACTACCATTGGATTACTAATTATAGCATTAAATAGCAATGTACAGCACATTAAAGACAGAGATCCTACATAATTTTTTTTTCAAATTAATTAATTTTCTATGCCATTTCCATTTTAACACCAGGTTGTTTTTTTTTTTTTCATTTCCAATTCTCTTTATGTACAGAAGATCAATTCGGTATATAATTTGTAAAGACAAGTAACTGCTAATACTAACTGATAGAATCAAAAAGGGAGAGAAAGATCCAACATGGGAACCGGGATACACAGCAGACTCATAGAATGGCAGATGTCCTAAACAACACTCTGGCCTCAGAATCAGCCCTCAAGGCATTCGGATCTGGCGGAAGAGCCCATGAGAGTATAGCAGGCATGGAAAGCCAAGATATCATGGAAAAAAAAAAGACCTAAATGAAAGATCTCTTTGAGTGAGATCCCAGTGGAAAGAACGGGGCCATCAAAGAAGGAGGTACCCTTCTCCGAAGGGAGGAGAGAACTTCCACTTTGACTATGACCCTATCGGAATAAGATCAAAGTCAGCGAACCCTAAAGGCTTCCATAGCCCTGGCAACTCATAACTAGAGCCTAGGGAGATTACTGACGCCATGAACAGGAGTGTCAAATTGTTAAATCAGCAACAGGAGTCACTGTGTACTTACACCCCATGTGGGATCGGTCCCTAATGTGTCGTCTAAAGCGAAGTGATGCTATAACTAGTACTGAAACAGTATTTTTATACTATGTGTTTCTGTGTGGGCACAAACTGATGAAGCCCTATATTTCTAAGAATATATTTCTTTCTCAGTTGTTTCAAGGAAGCCCAAGGCTTTGTCATTTTTAAAGGGCCCAAGATTTTTTTCCAATAACAGACCAGCTTCTTTTTCCTGAAGTTACCGATTAATTTATTTTTTGTTGTCAAGCATAAGATACAAAATATGATGCAATAAATTATTTTGAAAAGCAGTTGTGTGAATATTTCAACTACTCTGTGTTGGGTGTCTGTGAAAATACACAGGTGGAAACAGAGGTGCAAGCCCGAGGCAATGTAATGTGCTGTAAGGCTAGTGAAATGGGAGCTTTTTGGAATGAACTGAATGCTGGTTCAGGGAACTCCATAATGAAGTAGAATGCTGTTCCTGTATTAATATTCATTGAGGGCCAGGAATGTGGCAGGTACTATGAGTGTAATTCATAATTTGAAAGGAAAACTATAAACTGATATTTTGATTGGAAAATGAGCCTTAACACGTTAAACCTGTATCCTGAGAACTAGCCTCAGGCTCAGTATTCTCATTGTCTTTGCAAGATCTGAGCAAATATGATGAAGTAAAATGAATCCACTGTATGTATAATTGACTTTTTGTGGCACTTTTAGTTTATAGAAAGTATACTCTCTAAAGGGAATTTTCAGAAAACCTGATCCTTTTACTGATTTGAACAGTTATGCTGAAATCAACCTTTCACAGTACATGAACTGCATTCCACATCCCAGTCTAACAGTTTAGTGATGTAAAGAGAAGTACACACTAAACTACAGTGCTTTGATTTGTTTTATTTTATTTTTTGACAGGCAGAGTGGACAGTGAGAGAGAGATAGAGAGAAAGGTCTTCCTTTGCCATTGGTTCACCCTCCAATGGCCACCGCGGTTGGCGCGCTGTGGCCGGCGCACCACGCTGATCTGATGGCAGGAGCCAGGTGCTTATCCTGGTCTCCCATGGGGGTGCAGGGCCCAAGTACTTGGGCCATCCTCCACTGCACTCCCTGGCCACAGCAGAGAGCTGGCCTGGAAGAGGGGCAACCGGGATAGAATCCGGTGCCCCGACCGGGACTAGAACCCGGTGTGCCGGCGCCGCAAGGCTGAGGATTAGCCTAGTGAGCCGTGGCGCCGGCTCGATTTGTTTTATTTACTGGCCCTGTCTCAGGAACATCTTTGACAGATGGTAAAAACAAAAAAACAAACAAACAAAAACAAAAACAAAAAACTTTTTTTCAACTTCTCCTATGAGTGACAACTGAAGTTCTTAATTGTTGGGAAAGAACACTAGTGCTACCTCTGTCACCAATGAGGTGTATGGAGGAGGCACCAGCCATATAATAGGGGGTGTTTGTGAATTTTGTTTAAACTCTACTGTATATTGAAATGAAGTTCGTATATTTGTCTTGATAATGTTTGACTGATGTAGATTGTCTTAGAATGAATATTCGTAAGTACCCAGAACTTTAAATCAGATGCCATCCATGAAGAGCTAAGTTCCTAACATGTATAGTGTATTCCAATTCAATTTTACTGGAACTATTAAATAAATATTATTTTCTTTAAGATTTATTTGATAGTAGATACATTGTTTGGTGTCAGAGGACCTTGACTGGGTTAATTTTATGTCCAGACATCAACCCAAAACTTTGTACTGTACTATCTTGCTCTGAGTAGTGTCAACTGGGTCATCTCACACTTGCCTCATTGGTTGTATGAATTTCCAGTGACACTGTGGGAGGAAAAACAGGGTTAGAGAAACAAGTGGAAAAAATGCAGTGATATTGTAATCTAAACAAGGGCCTTATGTTTATTGCTAAGAACTGGTGTTATCAACCATTTTGGAAAGAAAGGGTCCCTTGACATATATTAACATAAGAGTAATGTTCTTTTAGTTTTTCTTTTAAAAATTGTATTTTATTAAACCAATTCTTTGGAAGGCAATGCAAACAGTAGTTGGCTTTTCTAAAAAACTGCATAATACCTCATCTGTTTTTCAGGTTTATTTTCTAATAGTTGTCTCATTATTTCCTTACTTTTTTTAAAATTTTGTTTAAGAAACAAGTTCATGCATTTAATTAGTATCAGAAACTGATCTCTAAGTGCTGGTCACATGTTCTGTTGTAGACTGTGGAGCAGGAGAAAATGTGATGAAGTAATGTATGCTGGAAACTAAATACTACTTTAATATCATATGCTTTTATTGTAACTAATCATTAATTAATGGTTAAGTTTTCCATAAAGATGATTACTGAAGGTTACTGAGTACTAGAGCATGTAAGCCACATGGAATAACTAGGGTGTCCAATCCTGTGTAGTTTGTCACTTAAAACTGTGGAGCTTGTGAATGACATGAAAATATTTCCAGTTCAGAACAAATGCTGGAAGACACTTTCATATGTGGCAGCTGCCAGGTGACATCCTTCTCCTCAGGACATGCCTCATGTGGTTTAATAGTATTCCCTTATGTAAAGAGGGGAAATAATCTCACCATCTCCATGCTACCAAGGATGTTTTCAGTAGGAAACTGTCACTGACTCCATTGAGGATTCAGACAACAGAGTTAGAGAAAACCCTGCTATTCCAACCACTGCCCCTGGAATCCATGATTTCTTCCAGGAGTAGAAGATTCCTGCAGGGATTTCCAAATCTTTCTCATAAGCACATGACAGATAGACGAGCATCTCTGATAATTCTGAAAGTGGAGTCTATGGCTCCCATCCAATACGCAGAACAGAGGATTTACAGGAATGACAGTCCTTAAATACATCAACACCATATTTCAGGATTATTTCTTTAAAACCAAGAACTAATGTCATTGTGGATTACACTGAATTACATTAGGAGCCCCCAGGATTGGAGTAGGTGTAGGACCCCGTCTTCCTGTCCTTCCTCAGCACACATCTCAGATTCCTTCCTCCTTTTTTATTTATTTATTCGTTGCCAGGCAGAGCTAGACAGCGAGAGAGTGACAAAGAGAAAGGTCTTCCTTCTTTTGGTTCACTCCCCTAATGGCTGCTACAGCCAGTGCTGCACTGATCCAAAGTCAGGAGCCAGGTGCTGCTTCCCAGTCTCCCATGCGGGTGCAGGGACCCAAGCACTTGGGCCATCCTCCTCTGCCCTCTTGGACCACAGCAGAGAGCTGGACTGGAAAAGGAGCAACCGGGACTAGAACTCGGCACCCCCACTGGGACTAGAACCTGGGGTGCCAAGGTCGCAGGCAGAGGATTAGCCAAGTGAGCCACGGCGCCGGTCAAATTCCTTCCTCCTTGATGTGGGTCTGGGGCACAGGACCAGGAGCAAGCACAGGAGAATCCCCTTTCTCACCTGATCACTCACCCAGACTCCAGAGACACCTCTTTGCTTACAGCTTTCCTCCTTCGCACCGACTTAGAAAATAACCAGTTTCTTTCAGCCTCCAGGACAAGTGTTGGCAACAAGGTCACCACAGTCAGCACTGGGTGGGCTGGAGGCAGCTGAAGCACTAGAAATAGTGTGCACCTGTGACCTCACCGCCCTGAAGAACTGCAATTCTATTTTCACCTGCAGCTGCACTGAAAGTGAAGTTGGGGTTCTGAGGATGTTTGTGAAAACTTTTTTCCTCTTGCTCATTACCAAAAGCAATTAGAACTCTATAGTAATCATCTCCATGGAGAATGTGAAGTCTTTGAAGTGGCTCAAAATTTCCCCAGCTCCCTGGAGGCAGACAGGATCTGGCCAGGAGGGAGCAGGACATTCTGATGTCTGCCAGCAGAGGGAGTGGCAGGAGACTCATGGGTCTCCCAGCATTTGTAGATTTCTTTCCTCACAAGACTGAGTTCTCTCCAACTTGAGACCTCCAGGCTCAGTACCATTGATGTGATGAGCATAGCAGAGTTAAGGATGCAGCTGGGAGAGGCTTTCACAGATAACAAGTTTTGTGAAGAACCTGATGGTCATAGCTCACATAAGAAACCAGGGGTTCTGTTGACAATGACAGTCTGTTTGGAATTGCAGAGGATTATGGGAGTTTTATAGGAAAACATTCTTTATCCCAATTTAGCTTTCTTTCTCATCTCCAATAGATACAGGAAGCTGAAGAGAATAATATCCATAGACATACAGAAGTTAATGTGGGCTGGGGCTGTGGCTCAGTATGTTAAGCCTCCGCCTATGACACTGACATGCTCTATGGCTGCTGGTTCATATCCCAGCTGCTCCTCTTCCAATCCAGCTCCCTGCTAATATGCCTGGGAAAGCAATAGAAGATGGCCCAAATGATTAGGCCCCTGTACTCATGTGGGAGATCCAGAAGAAGCTTCTGGCCTTGGATCAGCCCAGCTCTGCCTTTATGGCCATTTCGGGAATGAACCAATGGGTGGAAGATCTCCCTCTCTCTGTCTCTTCCACTCTCTGTCTGTAACTGTGCCTCTCAAATAAGTAATTCTTAAAAAATGAGTTAATGAGCCCTCATAAGTGAAACCTTGATTTAACGAGGAGATGTTTAAACTCTCTTACCAGATAAGCCATATGACCTCCTGAATTCAACAAACTTGAATGGTTACCATAGTTTTATATCTCTATATTTTTCTTTTTAATTTTTATTTGTCTTGGTTGATTTTGTAGTTAATGAGAAAATGCCACATAAATTCAAATTTATCCTTTAGTTTTTAGTGGAAAGAAATCCATGATTTCCCCCAGGTCTACTGCCTAATTACCCCCGACTTCCAAGTCATTCTTTGGAGACATGTTTTCCAGAAGCTACAAGCTGTTAGTTGGGACCCTTTGCTCAGTTATGGACAGAGGTGCCAGTGTTCCCTGCCTGTTTTATGTCTTGAGATTTTTTTTTAATGCCCAAATCTGGCATGATAACGATCCCTCATTATCTTAAACATTATTTCCGGAATACTGTATAAATATATATCTTAATTATCTACTTTTTTTTAATTTGACAGAGTTAGACAGTGAGAGAGAGACAGAGAGAAAGGTCTTCCTTCCATTGGTTCACCCCCCAAATGGCCGGAGCTACCCTGGTCCGAAGCCAGGAGCCAGGTGCTTCTTGGTCTCCCATGAGGATGCAGGTGCCCAAGTACTTGGGCCATCCTCCACTGCCTTCCCGAGCCATTGGAAGAGCAGCAACCAGGACTAGAACCCGGTGCCCATATAGGATGCCAGCACCGCAGGTGCTGGATTAATCGAGTGAGCCATGATGCCAGCCCCAAAATCTGCTATTTTATAAATATTAAAGAACAGTAAACATCCAATATTTTATAAAAATCATAATATGTTATATAAATGTTAACATCTGTTAATGCATTAATATAATTTACTAGAATATATATTATTTCTTAGGAATCATACTTGTCTTATTAAGAAAGAATTAAAAATAGCATTATGGAATTTAAAATTTCAGTTGTTTTTGCTTTTCCCTTATCAACCTTAACAGAAATTAATGGTCTCAGCATTTTATGGGTATATCAGCAATTTCATTTAAAACTTTTAACTTTCACTTATAATTCAGTAATGGATTTCTTTCCTCAGACGTTACTATGCTGGTTGCACTACATTATCATTTAACCAGAGGGACATTCCAGCTGTAACTAGGCTGGCATCTATTTTTTATACAGCACTTTTCTGAGGAATGTTTAACATAAAAAATGCTTTTTAAACTTTGATGCCTTTGAAGTTTTTTTTTTTTTTTTTGACAGAGTGGACAGTGAGAGAGACAGAGAGAAAGGTCTTCCTTTTGCCGTTGGTTCACCCTCCAATGGCCACCGCGGCCGGCACGCTGCGGCTGGCACACTGCGCTGATCCGAAGGCAGGAGCCAGGTGCTTTTCCTGGTTTCTCATGGGGTGCAGGGCCAAAGCACTTGGGCCATCCTCCACTGCCTTCCCCGGTCATAGCAGAGAGCTGGCCTGGAAGAGGGGCAACCGGGACAGAATCTGGCACCCTGACCAGGACTAGAACCCGGTGTGCTAGCACCGCTAGGCGGAGGATTAGCCTGTTGAGCCGTGATGCCGGCCTACCTTTGAAGGTTTTAAATGGACTCATTTCAAATTTACATACCACTAGAATGCTATACATATATAGTGTATACAGTTTAATGAACTTGGACATAGATGTGCACCTGTGTAGCCATCAACCTATCCTTCACCCGCAAAGTTCCTTCCAGTCTCTTTATTTGTTGTTATTATGTCTGTATTTGTGCAAGGGCAGCTCACAGAAGTTCTACCCGCTGATTAATGACTTCAGTGTGGAATACCACATTGTTTGCCACAGTCACTATGGTGGATGGCAGAATTCCAGGCCTTCTTCATCTTGCATTTTAAATGTCTTGAAATGGCTGGTGCCACTGCTCACTTGGTTTATCCTCTGCCTGAGGCGCCAGACACCAGGTTCTAGTCCCTGTTGGGGCACCGGTAATGTCCCAATTGCGCCTCTTCCAGTCCAGAACTCTTCTGTGGCCCAGAAAGGCAGTGGAGGATGGCCCAAGTACTTGGGCCTTGCACCCACATGGGAGACCAGGAGGAAGCACCTGACTCCTGGCTTCAGATCAGAACAGCGTGCCAGCCGTAGCAGCCATTTGGGGGGTGAACCAACGGAAAAAGGAAGACCTTTCTCTCTCTCTCTCACTGTCTAACTCTGCCTGTTAAAAAAAAAATGTCTTGAGACATTTAATAATGTGGTGAATCCCTGCCATTTTCCTCACTCCACAGCTCCTGACAGCCACCACTGTACTCACCACTTTTTGAATTTATTATTTATATTCCTCTCGTAAGTAAGTGGGATCATGTAGTGACTGTCCATGCATTTCTGGCTTATTTTACTGTCACAGAGTCCTTCATGTTCATCCATGATGTAAATTTCAAGATTTCCCTCTTTTTAAAGAAAAAATAATATTCCACTGTGTTACACATCTCAATCTATCAATTCACTTGAAAATGGATATTTATGTGGCTTCTGTGTCTTGGATATTGTGAATGTGCAGTCATGAGCATGAGTGCTATTAAGGCTTCAAATCCTCATTTAATTTCCTTTTCCTGTATACCCAGATGTGGGATTACTGGCTCATCTGATAATTCCTTTTTTAATTTTTAAGGAGCTGCTGTGGTTTTTTTCCACAATGTTTCATCCAGTTAACATTCACACAACTATGTACAGCAATTCATTTTTTCCGAATTCTCCCTAGCAATTATCTTTGCTTTCTTCTTTCAGTCTCTCTCACTCTCTCAGTAACAGCTGTCCTATAAAGTCTGTGGTAATGTCTCAGTTGTGGCTTCAATTTTCATGTCGCTGATGATTATTCATATTGAGCCCCTTTTCATAAACATGTTGGGCATTTGGATGTCGTCTTGGAAAAATGTCTGTTCAGGTTCTTTGCTCATTTTTGAAGCAAGATATTTGTTATTTTACCACTGAGTTGTAGATATTCTTTATATGCTTTGGACTTTAAAATATAATCAAAAATTTTCATTATTTCTTCCAATTACATAGTTCATATTTTACTGATTATTTTTTGTTGTGCTGAAACTTTCTAATTGATATTTTATTATTGCAATTTTCATTTTTATTTTATGTGCTTATGATATCAAATCCACACACACAAAAAATAATTATTGGCAAGACCAGTGTCACAGCTTTTCTCAAGGTTTCATCTAGGAATTTCAGGTTTTCTTGTGGGGTAGCAAGATCTAGGTTCTTGCTCTGACAGTAGAAGGAATTCTAACTTAAGACTTAAGTGTATATCATCAGAGAAGCAAGATTTTGTTTAAATTGTGGAGAAGTCATGCATCAGGTACATAAATGGGAGTAGGAGGGTCAGCCATGGGAATTGTATTACAGTGAGCATGTAAAGAGCTAGGGGGCACCACAGGCTGCAGCGTGCAGCCATGTTCGTTAGTTTTAGCTGCCACCTGTTCTCTGCAGTGATTCTGCATGAGCTTCGCTTTTCCACTACATGGAAAGGGGTGGGGAGTTGGACAGTACATGAGAGACTGCAGGGAGGGGCTGGTGACCTCTGCTCCTCTTTGTTAGCTGCCTCTCTGCCAACATTAATTTGAGGTGTTAAATTTAAGTCTCTAATTCACTTTGAGCTGGTGTGGTTATAGTGTGTTACGGGTACAGTTCATCATTTTACATGCACATCTCTAGTTTTCTCTGCACCTTTCACTGAAGGGACTCTCCTTACCCCATTGTGCATGCTTGGTACCGTTGTTGAAAATGAATGGATCACAAATGATGGGGTTCTTTCAGATTCCTGATTAAGTTCCCACAAAGTGTATATGTCTGACTTTCCCAGTACCCTACTGTTTGCATACCCTGGCTTTCTAGTACGTGTTAAATCAAGGAGTGCAGGACTTCTAGGTTTGTTCTTTCTCAATATTGTTTTGGCTCTTCGTGATTTTTGTTGTCCTGCATAAATGTTAGGATTTTTGTTTGCTTCTGTAAAACATATCATTGGGATTTGGGCATGGATTAAATTGAATCTATAGATTATGTGGTGATAATGTTCATTTAAATGCTTTAGTTTTTCAAATCCTGCAATGTAGATTATCTTTTCATCTATTTATGTCTGCTTTAATTCTTTTCATTAGTGTTTTCTGGTTTTCTGTGCGAGTGTGGAGATTGTCTTACTCCCTTTCTTTAAATTCTTGCTCCTCCAACTGATTCTAATGAGCCCCTGGGAAGTTAATCAATACAGAAATTCAGGCTCTACCTCCACCAGGCAAGATCATAGTCTACATTCACAAGATGTCCAGATCGCTTCTTTACACAGTGGAATTTCATAAACACTAGTCTAGAACATTAGTAAAGAAATATCTTTTAAATGTTTTCACTGCAAAAATGAGGTATGTGAGGTAATGGGTTTGTTCATTAGTTTGATAAAATCATTTCACAACATAAGCATTTGGTCAAATATCGCATTGTTATCGAAAAATATATAACATATTCAGGTGTCTGACAATAAATAATTAAAATTGAAATATGTATGAATTATATCCTTTACATAATGTCAATTTTGTTGCTTACTGATTTGTTTTCATGTCTTTATGTATAAAATAAGTAATCTTTCATTATCAAAATAGAAGTTACCAGTTTAATGTTTAAATTATAGCCTGGGATATTTCTTTACATCAGAATAAGTATATGTATAAACATATACAAGGAGATTTTCCTAATTTCAATTGGGATAACACTAAATTTCTTAACATACACAAATGACTAAAATGACTCACATATATTTCTGGGAAAAATTCTCAAATGTCAGGCTGTGGAATTAGTTATCAGAGCAGAGGTTTCTAGGGGGTGGCTTAATTCAATGAGCTGCCATGATAAAATACCATTCGCTGTGTGACTTAAATGGAAGATACACATTTCTCATGGTTCTGGCTGGAGGAAGATTTAAGACCAAGTGCTAACATGGTTGCTTTTGTCAGAAGTCACTTTTCCTGGCTTGTAAATGGTCACTGTCTTGCTGTGTGCTCACCTGACTTCCTCTCTGTGTAGTCACAGAGGTGAGAGTGGAGGGAGAGCTCTTATCCTTGTCTCACAAGGACATTGATCTTGACCCCCATTCTCATAACCTCATGTAACCTATGTGACTGCTCAAAGAATCCATTTCCAAAAACAGTCACAGTGTAGTCAGGGCTTCAGCATGTGTGGAATGTTTTTCCAGTGGACATGTATGGTATGAGGATGACGTGGAGATAGAAAGTGGAGAAGCCAGAGAACAGTGGAGGTTCTGAGTTCAACCAGATAAGCAGAGATAAGTGGTCATATCAGGTGGATCAGATGGCAGAGGCCATGGGTTTCTCTCTCTCTCTCTCTCTCCCTCTCTCTCTCATATGTCAACGCCTTTTCATTCTAGAATCGTTTTAAAGCATTCCATTGCTCTGTGATGCAGGTCTGGAACCCTGAGCAAGCATCCCCAGTGACTGGCTGCACCTAGCAACAGTGTGATTCAGACAGTGGGGTCAGCCTCCCCTTTTGGAGGGGCTCAGGCAAGGCTGCCACACCGCTGAGTTCCTGATTCCATGCAGCATTGACTCCAATTTCTATTTCCTGTGGTGTTTGGGGCCCATCTCTCTGTGGTTTCCCACCTATGAGGAAGTGGTTTTTTGTACTATCTGAGCAAACATAATTCTGGTCCAGGAACTGTGGATCCAGGTTGCAGCATATGCTGACCTGACATGGGTTTGATCAGCTGTACAGTCAGAAGACAGGGTCTCCACACAAGGCTGCTTTCATTGTATACAGCATCCTCAAGTTTAATGAACCCCTACACCACCCTCACTTAAATCAGCTGGGGATCCCCATGAAAACCCTCATATTTGCTCATCGGCAAGAAGGACTCAAACAACTTGTGGAAATCTGTCGTGGTCATAATTTATTATGGACAAAGGATGCAGAACACATAGAACAGAGTCTGGGAGGCATCCAAGCAAGGCGCTTTTAGACATTCTCTTCCTTTTGGGTTTTGGACACTCTCACTGCCTCCTGTGATGTGTGACAATACACACAGAAATTTGGCAACCAGGAAAGCTCACCTGAACTTCAGGTATTGTCCTATTGATGGACATTTAGTCTCTTCTGGGAGCTTGCAGATAATCTCCAGCAGTTGAGCGAAACAGCCAGATCTCCCTCTAGGTAAAGTTAGCTAAGTTAGTGAACCACTGACCCATGATTACATAAGCTTCTGTTTGTATTAGAATTGTCAAAGATCCTACTGGATCAGGGTACAAGCCCTTGCCCAATACTGGATCCCTGCATTGAATGCAGCTTGTCTCACAAGGCTTAGACTCATAACTTTCTCCTCAACCACTTTTCTGATTTTCTGTCTGTTAGGGACCCATTCGCGGAGAAAGTAAGCGTGCTATAGCTTAGTTTGAATGAGGAAATGGCCTAACCACAAAACCGTTATAATGGCCTAACCGCAAATCAACCATCATAACCATCATTGCTATGACTACAGGACCCTGGGAGGTCGGCCTGAAGTGGGGGCTGACCTCTAGAAACCATATATAAGGGGACCCTCAGACACTGTAAAGCAGAGGTTGCTCAGCCTCTCTCCCTGGTCAATAGTGCCTTGTGCCCGCGGGGAGAAGCTCCTGGTCTGTAGCACCTTGTGCCCACAGGAGTAGGCTTGAGCTATCTCTCCTCCTAGTCGCCTAGAGTATCAATAAAATGTGTTTAGCTTGACTTTCCTCAGTCTCTTCGACTCTTCCTTCATGGCAACCTGGCCAGTTCCCAGAGAGGGAGATCCTGACACTGTCCCTCTTACTTAATCCATCATGCATGCTGTTTTCTTCATGTACTGCTGGACTGACCAAATTTGGATACACATTAAATGACCATACAGAGTGAAAACCATGGAGCTGTTGGCCCAGAGCAGGAGCTCCAAACAACAATGACAGAAGAATACGATAGCTGCCTACAGTGGGTGTGTGAAGTCCAGCAGGATAGTAGACATAACCAATGTTACTTGTGATATTTTGTTACTCAACTTGCCAGTCACGTACAAAGATGTCAAACACAGGCATCGCGTTCTGGAAAAGCAGATGGCATTTGTGGTGCCCATGTACTTGAGAGTTTTCATGTTCTCATCACCTGGAGTTGCTTGGACTGATTGTGATGGCCTAGAAGATGATCAGGAGGCAGGAGATACCAGTGAACAACCCTCTGACACTCTGTGTTCCAAAGTTTTAAACATGCAAGTAGCCATTGTTGGGAGGCTCTACCAGGGGCAATGACTAAGCACCTGGCTACAGTTAGACTCTTGAGAATCGAGTCTATGGACCTAAACTTGCACCCTGTGACATAGAAATAGGGATAATGGCAAAGAGAGAAATTCCCCAGAATTCCTATGAGAGTTTCTGAGAAGTAGATTATGCCCATGGACACATCCCTGGTGACCGTCTCACCAGCTGCTGATGCCTGATGCTTGTTTTCTGAGCCTGGGAGCCCTGCAGAGGAGGAAGAGGCCTGAGCTGCATGGGCCATGTGAACTGAAACACAGCATCTTCCCCTTAGTCTCCACTTAGATACATTTACTGCAACGCCTCTCTAGTTCCCATGCATCCCAAAGTTGACTTTGTCCCTTTAATGAGCATCCACAGAACAAGGATTACTGACATGAAAGCAGAACATGCCTATGCCTTATGTCCTTTAAAACTCTGAGAAGAGCTGATGCTGTTGTGCAGTGGGCTAAGCTCCACCTGTGGCACCGGCTTCCCATATGGGTGCCGGTTCGTGTCCTGGCTATTCCACTTCCAATCCAGATCTCTAATATGGCCTGGAAAGTGGTGGAAGTTGACCCAAGTGCTTGATTCCCCACACACATGTGGGAGACCTGGAAGAAGCTCCTGGTTCCTGGATTCGGATTGGCCTGGCTCCACCATTGCAGTCATTTGGAGTGAACCAGCAGATGGAAGACCCCTCTATCCATTTCTCCCTCTGTCTGTAACTCTGCCTCTCAAATACATAAATAAATCTTAAAAAAAAAACTCTGTGAGATAAGTAGCACTATTTTCACTGTAAAAGAAGGAGTCACTTGTGTAGACTAAGGTATTGAATTGATTTTTCTCAGTTTCACACTTTCTTGAAATAAGTAGGGAATTGAATTTGTCAGGGCTGGTCAGATTATGCTACAGAATATTCTTAAAATGATGCTGGAATTTATTTTGTTATGTCCATGCCTTGTGGTTTCATTTTACATTGATATTTTAGTTTCTAAATTTCTTTGGATTAAGTTTCCATATGTGTGCAAAGATTTGATATGTATGGATTATGAATAGTTATCTTAACACAATTTATACTTAGAATTTCAAAAAAACTGCATGGAAACTATCAATTTGTTTTTTTTTTCTATTTATTTATTTATTTATTTATTTATTGACAGGCAGAGTGGACAGTGAGAGAGAGAGAGACAGAGAGAAAGGTCTTCCTTCCTTTTGCCATTGGTTCACCCTCCAATGGCCACCGCGGCCAGCGCACTGCGGCCGGCGCACCGCACTGATCCAAAGGCAGGAGCCAGGTGCTTATCCTGGTTTCCCATGGGGTGCAGAGCTCAAAAACTTGGGCCATCCTGCACTGCACTCCCGGGCCATAGCAGAGAGCTAGACTGGAAGAGGGGCAACCGGGACTAGAACCCGATGTGCCAGAGCCGCAAGGTAGAGGATTAGCCTGTTGAACCATGGCGCCAGCCTTTCTATTTATTTTTTAAAGAGTTCTTTTATTTAATTGAGAGGTAGTTATAACCAGTGAGAGGGAGAAACAGAGAAAGGTCTTCCATCCACTGGTTCATTCCCCAAATGGCTGCAACAGCCAGAGCAGGTCTGATCAGAAGCCAGGAGCTTCCGAGTCTCCCATGCAGGTGCAGGGACCCAAGGACATGGACCATTTTCTCCTGCTTTCCAGGCCATAGCAGGAGAGCTGGATCAAAAGGGGGCAGCCAGGACTTGAACTGGCACTCATATGGGATGTTGGTGCCACAGGCAGAAGATTAACCTACTGCACCACAGTGCCAGCCCCCCAGAAAGTTTTAAAGAACATATATTTGCCTCTGCATGAAACAGCAACAGTCCATAATCTGCTTTATACCCACACTGAAATTGCACCTATCATGGGAATCACTGAACATTATATTGTGCCCTAAAATACAGAACCCTAAGCAGTATGTGACAAAACATGGTGGGACAGAACCTCAATGTTACATCTTTCAAATCATATACTTAAATTTGATTAATACTTGACTCAAGTAGAAGTATTGTGGTTAAGGCAAGATTTGTAAATCAGTAAAATATAAGGCATAAGGTAAAGATAGCATATAAGGTGTTCAATTTTGTGTTTTAAAAGTGATTTTAAAAGTTTGGGATTGACAGGAAAATATGTTTATGCCAGAGAATATATCAGAAGAACTTCTTGTGGCTGACAGCTGCTGTCTGAAGCTGTGTGTAATGTTACCACTTCCTTACATGCTAAGTCTCCACCTTGAACATAGAAAACAGTCTCTGTGATATCAGGAGACCAAAAGAGTTTTCCTAATAATTAAGCAGTTCTAGCATCCAGTATTGCAGGATGCATTTCCACACAGTAGGTGCCTGCTGGACACACAAGCTCTGCACGGTATCACATCAGGTCATTCTGTGGATTCACATGTCCGTGGCTAGCACTGTGATGTCATAGTGTGTCTACAGTCATCCTGAAAATGTTCTGTGAATCTCACAGGAGACTGAGGACAGATCAACTTTGGTACTAATGTCCCAAGCACATCGCACATGGGGTTTCATTATCACTTGAATGAAACACCCACAATCAGTGTCATTTGGTTCACCCTGCAATACATAACTACCATCAGTGACTCTACAGGGTTACAACCTTTCTCTAGTGGCTCAGCTCATGCCTCATAATTATTATTTTAAAAAAAAAAAGATTTATTCATTTGAAAGGGAGAGTGACAGAGACTGAGAGGCTGAGGGAGAGACAAGAGATATATGGAGATAGAGATGATAGAGATAGAGATGATAGAGATAGAGATAGAGATAGAGATAGAGATAGAGATGATAGAGAAGAAAATAGAGTTAGAGGGGGCTGGCGCTGGGGCATATTGGGTAAAACCACCACTTGCAGTGCCAGCATCCCATATGGGTGCCATTTCGAGACCTGGATGCTCCACTTCTGATCCAGCTCTCTACTGTGGCCTGAGAAGGCAGTGGAGGATGGCCCAAATTCTTGGGCCCTCGCACCAGGAAGACCTGGAAGAACCTCCTGGCTTCTAGCTTCAGATTGCTGCAGCTCTGGCCATTGCAGCCATCTGTGGAGTGCCCAGTGGATGAAGGACCTCTCTCTCTCTCTCTCTGCCTCTCCTCTCTCTGTGTAACTCTGACTTTCAAATAAATAAGTGAATCTTTAAAGATTAATACAGATGAAGTTGAGATAGAAAAATCAAGAATTTATAACAAGCAGAATGCAAAGAACATGATAAATGGCTAAATCTACTAATCAATATAGACATTATGATATTAATTATAAATAAGATTAATTATTCCTGTGAGTGTCAGACATTTTATTATGTTCAATGGGAAATATTTTCAAAATATATAGCTAAAAAACCTGGCCCAGTACCAGCCATCATGGCCATCTGCAGGGTGAACCAGCTGAAGCCCTCTCACTCTGTCTCTCCTTCTGGTCACTATGTAACTCTGACTTTCAAGTAAACAAATAAATATGTTTTTAAAAAGGATTAAAATAGAAAAAAGAAAAATATACTTATATATTCCATGTAATTTGCCATCATTTATACAATCTATAATTAAAGGCATAAAATATTAAAAACATTTAAGAAATTAACTTGGAATAAATTAAGGTAGAGTTAGGAAATTGACCATGAGCAACCCATGAGTATATAAGAAATGGATGAGTCTAATCTCAAATGTATACACTTTCATATCAACCATGAAGGAATAATTATTCCTAATAGTTTATCAGGTAGATATTTTTCAAGGTATATGGGTTAAATACAAATAATAAAAAGGGAAAATATATCGCATGTAAATTAAACCAAGTAAGTACTTCTCACAGTAATATACATACAAGGATAAAGCAATTTGTTATTATTTTAACAAGTATTATTTTTCATTTCTTTTTTCATTTTTCATTTATAATTTTCTAATAGCATTGAATGATGCAAAACAAACATAATGTGACTGATTCTATATACATGTATACACGTGACTACAAAATATATGTACATGCAAATATGTACACATACATATATATTGCTTTAGTATCTAATATGCGTCAGGTGTTTCTAAGTTTTTCATGTGAGCTAACACCATCTGGTTTCTATTTTTGTGGCACAAGATTACAGACACATTAGGCCAGATTAATTTTTCATTTCGAATATTTTAATCTTTAATACCTTACATAAGCTTTATGGTATAAACAGAGAGAGAGCATTAGTAAAATAACTCTCGCAATGACTAGGAACTATTCAAATTATTTTGAAAATGCTCAGGCCAAAAATGCTATAGGAACCAAATGGACTCATGTCTTACACCTTCCAAAGGCTCCTCCCTCACTCCCTCCACCACAGGGTTATTTCCTGACTTGAGAGACAGGAGAGGGCACCGTGGGACCTGCTTCCTGCCACTCTGCCCAACTGGCATCTTCACATCACAGAAACAATGGACGTACAGAACCCCAGCCTGTGCCGTTTACACTCGGGACCATATGTGTTTTCAAGAGGCAACAGTCCCTTGAACTCTGGAAACTCTGACAACATGCAGATAAATGAGCAATTCCAGTCCAGTTTGTATTCATCTACATGCAGATGACTACTAGTTCTCTAGGAATATCAACACACTAATACTCTGAAACTGAACTACCCTCCAGGTAAAGTCCATGCTATTCAGGATTCCATGGCAGAGTTTTTGTTTCTTCAGTATCTTGAATGATGTCTCAAATTGTGTCCATATTTGATGGAAACATCCCTGCCCTTCCACAGCCACTTAATGTCTGGACATTTTACTGTGCGAGATGAAAGTTACACTCTCAGGGACTTCTCCATGTCACCGAGGAATCTGTTGTTTTAGCTTATATAACCTCTTAGCTCCTCCATTGTAGCAAAAAATAAAATTTCAGTTACATATATATTACTGTGATAATATCTCACATTTTTCTTTAAAAATACTATTCAATAGAAGAGGGAGGAGGTAGAAGGGTGAGAGTGTGGAAGGGAGGGAGGGTCGGGTGGAAAGAATCACTAGATTCCCATATCTGTATTTATGAAATTCATGAAGCTTGTATACCTTAAATTTTAAAAATGAATAAAATGTGACTTCTATAAAAAATAAAATTATTCAATTTACTGTTTATTTTCAAGCAGAGCTCAACTGTATCATAGGACAGGTTCTTGTAAAATGCCTGCTTCTGAAATGTATTTCCTGTCTGAGGAGGGTTACAAAGTAAATGGCCAGCCACTGTGAATATCCAGAGTTTACTTCTCAGAGCACAGAGGACTTTGCTGCTATGATCCAGGGAAGGCAGTGTGTGGGTACCCTGGAGTCATAACTCATGAGAATGTAAGGGGTGACGGTTGGGAAACACCCAGCTATCAGTGCAGAAGCTTTCACCAGCCACATTTTGTGAATACTGAAAAACGCTAAACAAAATTGTAGAATGGAGGACAGGCTGCACAGCAATACAAAGGTGCTCACCAGGACAAGGATGCTTTGTGTGGCCCTGGACCCTGGAGAAGATCTGTGGGAGAGAGCTTGTATATATTGGACCTGCTGCTTGTGCCTGTACAGGATGAAAACCATGAAGCTGCTGGCCCAGAGCATGAGCCCTACAAAGACAACATCACGGAATAACATCAGTGCTATGTGCAGTGAGACTGTGAATTTCCCATGAGAAATAGCAGAACAGTAGTCATAATCCATTTTACTTGTGATATTACTGTTTTGCCATTTGCCAGTGACATGCATAGGTACCATGACATTAAGTATCATGTTCAGAATCCAGCAGAGAATAGTGGAGGGGCCAACATACTTGGGAGCTTTTACTTTACATTTGATCCACCTGGAGCAGGTAGGACTGATGGTGATGGCCTGGAAGACACTCAGGAGGCAGGTGCTGCCAATGGACACATCCCTGCTCACTCTGTGCACATAGAACACAAGTTTGCATCCAGTATCATCGAGGAACTGCTTCATCCCCAAGGCTACCATGGTTTGGGGGACTCCTTTCGAGAGAATGACCAAGGCATTGGCTACAGTCAGGTGTTTGAGAATCAGATCTGTGAGCCTAAACTTGCATCCTGTGAAATAAAGGATGAGATAATGGAGAAGAAGAGAGGAATTCCCCAGAATCCCAGCCAGCGTCTGTACTAGAAAGACTACTCCTAGGGCCAGGTCCCTCGAGGCCATGCTGTCAGTTCCCAGCCTCTGCTGCTCATCTTCTGAGTGAGAATCCTGCAAGCGAATATGAGGCAGTGACCACACAGTATTCTTGTTTTCCTCGGAAAGATACGGAGAAGCTAAGTAGGGAGAGTTAGTGATGTGTCTAATCTGAACAACATGTGTGGCTCAAGAGGGGGCTTGGAATTGGCTGGCTGTTCAAAGCAGTGCACTTGAAGGTGATGCTGCAGACCTGTTGGCTGTGTTCCTCACATAATGCAGTGTCTACTTAGTCATTCTCATACCTGGTGATTTTATCTTAGACAGCTGATTTCATTACTTTGTCTATAAGTCTACATGACTGTATAAGGACTGAAGCTGTAAGTTAATACCAGCTATGAATAAGATTTATATATCTTAACATTCAGATTTAAAATTTTGAAATAATTCTTTAGGGACACATTCCATACAAAATTCTGTTTAAAAATGCATTTGCCTGTTTATTGATATGGCCTTCGACAAGGATTTCTATTTTTAAAGATTTGTTTACTTCCTTATTTGAAAGAGAGCGAGAGAGAGAGAGAGAGAGAGGGAGAGAGAGAGATTGATTGATTGATTGATTGATTGATTTCATCCGCTGGTTCACTCTCTGGCTGTAATGGCTGAGGCTGGTCCAGGGTAAAGCCAGGAACCAGGAGTTTTTTCCATCTGCCATGAAGGTTGCAGGGTCCCAAGTACTCTGGCTATCCTCTGCTGCTTTTCCAGGTGCATTAGCAGCAGGATGGACTGGAAGTGGAGCGAACAGGACTCGAACATGTGTCCATATGAGTTGCCAGTGCAGCAGAGGGCAGCTTAGCCCACCACACCACAGTGCCAGTGACAAGGATTTCTTTTATGCCCAAATAGAATTGGCATCTGTCACAGGAATCACTGAACACTATGCTACACCCTAAACTATGTGACATGAAATACCATATATGATATGATAAGTATGATAAAAGACTGTAGGGTAGAAACTAAATCTTACTAATTTCAGATCATATATTATATGAATAAATACTTGACACAGGTAAAATCAGTAGAAATGAGGTGAGATTTCCAAAACATACTAAATTATAAGCTATCCAGTAAAAAGAAAATGCAAGCTGTTAAGTTTTGTATATTTTATAAGTTGAAACTGTAGATTTGGGGATTGATGTGAAATATATTAAGATCAGAGACTTCAGCACAGGAAACTTTTGTGCCTGAGAGCCACTTCCTCTTGTGCTCACTGCCTAAGCTGAAAATGGAGAACACTCTCTCCAATATCAGGAGACCATAGATGTTTCCAGAAGGAAACAACCACTGTCTCATTAGGTAATTCTAGCACTCAGCATCGTAGGGTGCATCTCCTCCAGCAGGTGCCATCAGGACACAACAGGTCTGCACAGCACCAGATGTTTCCTGTGGGTTCACATCTCTGCTACCAGCTTGGTGCTGTGAGTGTACTTTTGAGGGGCTGGTTTTGTGGTGCAGCAGATTAACCACCTCCTATGATGCCAGCTGCTCATTTGAGCACCGGTTCAAGTCCTGGCTGCTCCATCTCTGATTCAGCTCCTTACTACTGTGCCTGGAAAGCAGATGAAAACAGTCTAAGTACTTGGGCTCCTGCCACGCACATGGGAGACTTGGAAGCAGTTCCAGGCTCCTGGCATGCACACTCTCTCTCTTGCTCACTCACTCTCTCTCTTTCAAATAAATAAATCATTAAAGAAAAGATAGTTCACATTCAGTCATCCTGAAAACACTATGCAAATATCATAGGGATGACAGAACAGAAATTTACTATGGAACTGAAATCCTTAAGCATATTACAAAGCAGGTTTCACTATTAATTTGATTAAATTCCACCCATAAGCACAATTTCGATAGCTTTTTTTTGTAGTCAGAGCCCAATGTTATTGTTACAACCCATTTTATTTTAAAAAAATAGAAATTTCCTCAAAAGGATACATTAGTCCATTTCATTATTGGTAAAAGGCATTGTTAAACAGAAAGAAAGCCTAAACATCTCCTGTATTTTAGCAGATATGGGTCTCATGAAAATTTAGGGCCATCTTCTCACTGGATGGCTGGACACAGCCCTTGCCTACTTTCCTGCTGGACTGTGGTCTTTGCATTTTTCATCCGCTGAACACTCTGTGTGGTGGAGCATTATGCCTTGTACTGTAATACAAGTTAAAAATGTTATCTCAAAAAATAAAGAAAACATTAACTTGAAAAAAAAGTTTAGAAACCTGTTACAGGAACATGTTTTTACAGGAGCGAGGTTGTATCCTTATGACCTCATTTTACCATAGAACAAAATTTATTTAAGTTTTCAGTGTTAAATATGTAAAAATTAAGATTTAAACATGAAAATAGGCAGCACAACATGGCTCATTTTGGTTTATAGTAAATGACACAACTGCCTTTGGGGGCTGCTGTCAGGTTAGGCCCTCATCTCTCTACAAGCTCTGCTCAAGCCTCAGAATGATCTCTGCTTCCTGGAGGGGCTGTGGCAGCAGGCTGGATTCCCAATGCAAACCCCCTTCTAACAGGATCTCTTACCTGGCTGCAGATTGGCAAACCTTGGCTTCAGACCCTCTGTCTCAGGCTGCAATGGCAAACACTCACCTGTCTCCTCTGATAAGAGAGCGAGGGCTCAGGGTGATGTTCACAGCACCAGTGCTTGTGTTGGGATGGAGACCTTGGGAAATGGTGTGATATGATGTGTGATGTCGCCTCCCCTCAGAGCAGCCATTATCTTATCACCTGTCCCTACAAGCAGAGGACAGGCCTGGGGCAGTGAGGATATTTGTGAAAAATGTTCTCCAGTTCCTTGTGACCAGAAACCAATTAGAGGCTTGTAGTTACCATCTGCCAAGAGACTATGGCAGTGCCTGAGAGTCTCCTTCATTTCCCTGATGCCTGGAGACAGAAAGGTTGCACAGGAAGGCAGCAGCTCCTGCTGGGGTCTGCGACAAGAGGGGCTGCCTCATGCTCATGTGTCCTCCTGGGTGTTATGATGCCTGAGAGCTTTCCTATTGCAAAGTGTATTTTCCACAACTCCCGGGCCACTGAGCTGATGAATCATTTAAGTTAGCAGACAATTATAACAGCACATCCTCTGAGGAGGATATTCAATGGGATACAAGCAAAAGAAGATGAAATTTCACTTAGAAAGCATTGGACTTTTGCCCACAGCTCAATCTCATTTAGAGTGGAAATGCAGTGGCATGACAGTGTTTGTGACAGAGCAGAGTGATGTGAGGGCCCAGGGAGGGGCCAGCGGTGCACAGGAAGAGAGCGTGGGGGCGCGACAAGACAGAATGCAGAGGGAGAGATGGGAAAGAGGGTCTAAGGAATGAGAGTGCTGAATTCAGAGCGGTCAAAATGTGGGATTGATGCTCCAAGGGTGCCAGGTGTGCAAGGTGACTGCACAGGAAATGGTGTGTGTGAGTTGATAAGGTGTGCAGGGGGTCATGGGGATGAGACAGGGGGTCAAAGGGATGGCTCCCAGTGTAGAATGCGGCTAAGAGCAGAGTAGGTAAATGGCACGTGAGACTTAATGTCTATGAGAGGCAAAAGGATAATGACAGAGAGGCTGACAGGTGCCACATGTGGGTCCTAGGGGCGACCTGTAGCCCAAGGCAGAGGTGGAGGGTGGAGGGGGGTGGAACCTGAGTACTAAGCAGGGATCACGAGCACAGGGAGACAAAATGGGATCAGGCTGTGAGATAGACAGAGGTGGTAGAGATGGTGGGGTAACAGGAGCAGAATCTATGGCTCAACCAACCCCAGCTGTCACTGCCTTGCACCCTTGGTCCCTCCTCCCTCTCATCCTCTCCCTTCTCTCCCAATTCATTGCAGAAGCACATGCAGTGACCTGCACTCAGAGCCCCCTCTGCCCAGCTGCCCTCTGGGCAGCACCAAGGCCCTAGGACCTGGCATCAAGAACTACTGTGCAAACTGGCAGTGCACAGGGTGCCCAAAGAGCCCAGCTCCCTCGTGGGCCCTTGCAGAATGTCCTCAGAGACCTGCTTGTGCTGCTGGCCCTACGTCCTTATCTCCAGAGTTCAGTTTTCCCTGAGTCTTCACTGCTGCTGTTCCCTCTGTTCTGAGTCTTGGTGCCAAGTGTGATCAGTGCAGGTGCTCGCTAATGTGCTCAGTTAGGAATTTCCTCCCCTCAGTCTCCATCCCCAGCTCCATCTTCCTTTCTCAGAAGAGCTCAGAGGACGACAGAGATCAGGGTGGCTGCTCCTTCTGCTCCTGGGGAATCACAGTTTCTTGACACCCAGACACAGTAATAAATAAAGGACAAAAAGGACTTAAAATTTCATGGGTGAAATTTTCAATAAAACATGGTCTCCATTCAGTGCTGTATCTTTATAGATCACTTGGGATCTTCCTATGTTCAGAACAAGTAAAATCCAATGACCTCATGTAAATAAGTGATCAAATACATTACAGAACCAAAATTCTGCCCTTTTTTAAAAAAAGTATGCACCACTCCCCCATCTACATATAGATGGGACTCATCACACTCAATCCAGGGTTTGTCCACAGTTGACTCACATAGTTCATGTGAGTTGCAAACACAGATTCATGCATATGGAAGCATAGAGGACAAGCTCAGTTAGAGCCAATTTTGTGGAGGCTGGCATGATGGTAGAGTGGGTTAAGCCCCTGTCTGTGATGCCAGCATCCCACTTGGAGCAATGGTTTGAGTCTTGGCTGCTCTGCTTCTAACCCATCTCCTGGTAACTTACCTGGGAGAACTGCAGAACATGGCCCAAGGGCTTGGGCCCCTGCCACCCGTGAGGAAGACCTGGATGGAGTTCCAGGCTCTTGGTTTGGCCTAGCCCAGCCCAGTCTCTTTTATCCTTCTGGAGAGTGAATCTGCAGGTGGAAGACCTTTTTGTCTGCCACTCCGCCTTTCAAAGAAATATTTACAAAAAAAGACTCACTTTCATGAAAGGATGTGTGTTGCTTATGAAATATAGCTTGGTTCTGAAACAGCTGCCTTCTGTAGCCAACTCTTGTCCTACAGAAGTCCAGACAAGAGTGCAGCCTTCCCAGGAGGGAGGAGTGGACAGTCTTCAGTGGGCACAAGCAGTGCTGTGAGATTAATGGGTGTGTGAGGGGCGGGGATGCCATGCTTTAGCCTGAAGCACATGGAAGTGGGCTGGAGGCTGCAGCACCTTCATCACCACTGATGTTGGGAAAGGGTCAAGGTGGATAAATCCCAGCCTGGCCTGGCCACATGGCCATTTCTCATAGTGAGACCCCAGATGTGTTTAATGGGATCCCCACATCTTTGGGCGGCTGTGCTTAGCTAACTGAGTCTCCTCCCTGGCTTTCCTTTGTGCTGATTCAGGTGGTTTCTGTTTTTGCAGAGGTTCAGTCAACTCCTCTGAGGCTGGAGCCAGGGTGGAACATTAAGAAAGTGGCCCAGGAGAACCTAATGTGGAACATAACTTCCAGTGTTCAGTATGGTGATTTCCTGACCCATTTCTGGGGACTGGATCCAGGTTGTGTTCCATTGAGGCAGTACATGGCCAGCTGTGTGTGCACTGACTGACTGGGGTGGGTCAGTCCAGCCCATGTTTTCATGACTACAGCCTGATTCTTGACCATCACTGGAAAGGCAAGGGAAAGCCAGGAAGGAGGCGCATCTGTGACTCTGAGCTGGAGTCATGTCCTGAGAGGTTGAGAGGAGGGACAGCAGGGCTGTGTTTAGGGCTCATTGGATACACAACAGCCTTTATGCTGGTAAGGATGAATAATGTTCACTTCCAAATGATACTGTTCAACGCACATGAACAGCCTGAATATTCTGAAAAAGAAGAGTTGTAAACTCTCTTTGACAAAAAAAGTTCCCTTCTGAGTGTTTCAGATATCTACAGATGCATTATGAGAAACCATGTGATAGAGTTATCTGGACCAGAACAACAAGGCTTTGAAGTGGATCCTTTAATGTGAGAGCTTGCCTTTCCAATGAGATGGTACATTTACTTCACCTAGCAAAAATCATAACTTCATCAACCTAGATGTCTAATGATAGGAGTTTCATGGAGTAATGTGACCTTATCAACCCTGTTGAATAGCTGTAACATATT
This sequence comes from Lepus europaeus, assembly GCF_033115175.1. Lineage (NCBI taxonomy): Eukaryota > Metazoa > Chordata > Mammalia > Lagomorpha > Leporidae > Lepus > Lepus europaeus. The sequence continues at coordinate 4,733,461 of NC_084845.1, forward strand.
GAAAGGATTCTCCTCTAGCTCTCAGTAGAGCAGGAATCCTCCCAGTATAATAGAGAAAGCAGGAGAGATCTTTTGTCTTATATCAAAGACTAGCACATTTCAAGTACTGGTTCTGTTATGAAGTACAACATTTTCCAAATTATATAACAGTTAGAGTTTAAAATACCCATTATATTGCTGAATGAGAACTAACATAACTCCTACAACTCCTAACCCATAATACCAATCCCCCTTTCTAGGAACTAGTGCTCATAATGATCCTAATAATAACCTTTCTGTTATTCAGAAAAGCAGTTATACACACATAGTTAAAATCAGGCATTTCATTTTGCATTGTTGTTGTATTTTAAGTATAGCCTGTGAGTTTTACCACATAAACCATATATTCAAGAAATTTTTTGACCTTAACATAAAACCCATAAACTGAAAGATCATTGTAAAAATTTAAAGGCAGAATAAGAAAGGAGGGGAGGGAGGGTCGCTGGGAAGGTAGGGTAGGAAGTATCACTGTGCTCCTAAATCTGTGATCATGAAATACATGTAATTTGTTCTCTCCTTAAAAAATTTAAAAATTGCAAGTTCACAGAAGTGAAAAAAGAAGTCTCCTGTTGGTGGTAAATAGGCTGTTTTCAAATTTTCATTCCTTGGAATCTCGAATTTTCCAACTGGGAATCATTAGGCTTAGTGAAATAAGCCGGAGCCAAGAGACAAGTATAAGATGCATTTTCTAATTTGTGGTAATTAATATGTAGAGAGCGTAAAATTCTTTAAAGTCTGTGAGTGAAATTGAATCCTTTAGATTTGATTTCTTTTTATAGTCCTTGTCTGTATTCATGCTGAAAAATGGTCACTCAACTTTTTACTTGACGAACTCTACATTCAGTGGAGCACTAGGCCATTGAATATAAAGGGAGTTAAAAGTATGTTATCACAAAAATTCAAAAGAAAAGAAGGAAGTGGGTGAGAAGGAGGTAGAGAGGGAGGAAAGCAGGAATAGAGGAGGAAGGCCATATTATACTCTTAAATCGTTACCCATGAACTACATTAATCTATTTTCTATATATACAGATTAAATTTTTTAAATGTCAATAAAAATAAAGTTTAAAATTTAATCCTAATAATAATTCTGCAATTATTTTCTTCAGTGACGCCAACTTAACACAAACTCATTTCAGTGAGCAGGAGATGTGCTGTGTGACAGCTGACTGAAGGGGGTGCATTTGCACTTAGAATAGACAGTGGCACAAGGCCATCGCCAATCCTTGCCCATATGGAGGTGGCAGCAAGGTCACACTGTACCCTGGGCAAGCGTGTGGAGAATTCAGGTGTGCAGATGGAGTGAGCTGGGGGTGGCAAGGACCATGGGGAGGTTTTTCATTCCTCTCTCCCCCCTAGGTCTGCGCCTCCCTTTTCTTGCACTGCCTAGAATGCGAGGAGAGCCAGGTCCTAAGCTTCACATTCTTGCTGCCCGTGCAGGCACCCATGGGAAGCCCCATAGTCCTGGGCTCTTTCAGTCTGTTTTTCACCTATCACCTCCTCTTCCACTGAACCACAGAAGATATGAAGGTGAAAGGGTCACTTGTGCCAAGAGAGCTATAAAAGTCATTGTTTCTCTTTCTGAAAACTCCCATGAAACTGCAGTTCATCTTTAATGCTGCCAAAGTCTGAGAAGAGAGGGAAGTGACCAGGAACACAGTGTGTGAGTACAACTCTGTGCTAGCAAGGATGGCACAAGCCAGGCCCATCCGGTTAGTGTCCAGCAGGTTGCTTGCTGTTTTCAACTCAATCAAAGAATGGTGCCACATTTTCAGATCTCTCAAGGTCTCAGCTGGTGAACATTCTGTTCCAGGAAGAGAATGAACACCAAGCAAAGCATTTTCAGGTTATTTATTTCATCCTATTTTGCATACCTTAAGAATAGGAGAGTGGGATGTAAAATTATTCCTCTTTGTCCCCCACATGGTAAACAAATTTACTGCATGTTCCATGGAATATTCTCTCATTCTCTAACCCATCCCATGAAGGACCCTTATACTTCCCATTTGCAGAACATCATGCCCTTATCAGTATCCTATCTATCAAAACTGTTAGAAACTTATTGGGTTTTAAAGTGGGATGTGCCATAAGGTGGCATGTACCAATGCCATCTCACTAGTCCAAGTGATCAATTTCTGTTCACAATTGATCATAATGATAGGACTAAGAGTCAAAAGGATCACATAAACAAGACTAGTGTCTGAAAATACTAACTGATAGAACAAAAAATGGGAGAGAATGATCCAACATGGGAAGTGGGATACACAGCAGACTCATAGAATGGCGGATGTCCTAAACAGCACTCTGGCCTCAGAATCAGCCCTTAAGGCATTCAGATCTGGCTGAAAAGCCCATGAGAGTATTTCAGGCATGGAAAGCCAAGACACTCTGTCAAAAAAAAATGACCTAAATGGAAGATCTCTGCAAGTGAGACCCCAGTAGAAAGAACAGGTCATCAAAGAAGGAGGTCCTTTTCTCTGAAGGGAGGATAGAACTTCCACTTTGACTATGACCTTGACTAAATATGATCAGAGTCGGCGAACTCAAAAGGCTTCCATAGCCTTGGCAACTCATGACAAGAGCCTAGGGTTTTTACTGATGCCATAAACAAGAGTGTCAATTTGTTAAGTCAACAACAGGAGTCACTGTGCACTTACTCCTCATGTAGGATCTCTGTCCTTAATGTGCTGTACATTGTGATTTAATGCTATAACTAGTACTCACACAGTATTTTTCACTTTGTGTTTCTGTGTGGGTGCAAACTGTAGAAATCTTTACTCAGTTAATACTAAATTGATCTTCTGTATATAAAGATAATTGAAAATGAATCTTGATGTGAATGAAAGGGGAGAGGGATCGGGAGAGGGGAGGGTTGCGGGTGGGGGGGGGAAGTTATGGGAGGAGGAAGCCATTGTAATCCATAAGCTGTACTTTGGAAATTTATATTCATTAAATAAAAGTTAAAAAAATAAAGTGGGATGTGTTATGTTTGTTATATTGGTCTTGTGTACAGTCTGTCTTTACTCCAGGTTATTAAACTACTAATATATTTTGAGGTGATTTGTTACATGAAAATCCTTAAAAAGCTATTTGGGGGGCTGGTGCTGTGGCATAGCAGGTGAAGCCTCCACCTGCTGTGCCAGCATCCCTTGAGGGCACCAGTTCAAGACTTGGTTGCTGCACTTCTGATCCAGATCTCCAGTATGGCCTGGGAAAGCAGTAGTAGATGGCTCAAGTCCTTGGGCCCCTGCACCCACATGGGAGACTTGGAGGAAGCTCCTGGCTCCCGGCTTTGGATCAGTGCAGCTCTGGCCATTGCAGCCAAATAGGGAGTGAACCAGTGGATGAAAGACCTCTCTCTCTCTGTGTCTCTCTCTCTGCCTCTTCTTCTCTTTCTGTGTAACTCTGACTTTCAAACAAATAAATAAATCTTCAAAAAAAGAAAAGATATTTGGAACAGAAGATAATAAACATTGGAGGTAATAGGAGGTACTCATGCAGGAAATGACTCACCACAAGGTAGATTTCTGCTATAAAAATACAAGAGAACCAATCATCAGAGCTTAAAGAGCCATTAATTTTCTGAACACAAGAACCTTTTTTTCCCTTTTTTTTTAAGATGAAAATCGGCTGTGCCGATCCAAAGCCAGAAGCCAGGTGCTTCTTCTAGGTCTCACACGCGGGTTCAGGGGCCCAAGGACTTCGGTCATCCTTCCTGCTTTCCCAGGCCATAGTAGAGAGCTGCATTGGAAGTGGAGCAGTCAGGTATCAAACCAGCACCCATTTGCGATGCCAACACTTCAGGCCAGAACGTTAACCCACTGCAACACAACACCAGCCCCCATATACTTTTTTCTTGATCCCAGTCTCTCTCCTTCTCTCTCTCTCTCTCTCTTTTGCTCTCTGTGTTTCCCTTGTATTGCTGTACCTTTCAAACACATAAATAAAATCTTTTAAAAAAGGCCCTACATGGAATGCCAAGACACTGTGCCAAAAAAATGACCTAAATGAAAGATCGCTGTGAGTAAAATCCCAGCGGGAAGAATAAGCAATCAAAGAAGGAGGTACATTTATCTGAAGGGAGGAGAGAACTTCCACTTTGATTATGGCCTTGTTTAAATAAGGTCAGAGTTTGTGAACTCAAGAGGCTTCCATAACCTTGGCAACTCATGACAAGAGCCTCGGGTGATTACTGATGTCATAAATAAGAGTGTCAATTGTTAAATCAACAATAGGAGTCACTGTGCACTTACTCCCCATGTAGAATCTCTGTCCTTAATGTGTTGTACTATGTGAATTAATGGTAAAACTAGTATTCAAACAGTACTTTATACTTTGTGTTTCAGTGTGGGTGCAAATTGTTGAAATCTTTACTTAGTTAATACTGAATTGATCTTCTGTATATAAAAATGAATCAACGAAAAGTGTGATGGAAGAAGGAGTGGGAGATGGGATGGTTTGTGGGTGGGAGTGTGGTTATGGGGTAAAAACTGCTATAATCTGAAAGTTGTACTTTCAAAATTTATATTTATTAAATAAAAAACCTCAGTGTTTAAAAAAATAATTCTTAGTACAGTGTTGGTCTTCTGTATGTAATGTCAATTAAAAATGAATCTTAATGAAGAATGGTAGAGGGAGTAGGAGGTGGGATGGGAGTAGGATGGAAGCGTGGGAATGGGAAGAAGAACCACTATACCCCTAAAAGCTGTACATATGAGATTTTTATTCATTAAATGAAAACCTTAAAAAAAGAAATGTGGTGCCTGGTGTGAGGGAGGGCAGCCACTTTCTAAGTCTTGATCCAGAGAAGTGTAACTGTGGAATTTCAATGAGATGTCTGTTCCAGACCTGTGTGTATGACACTAAAATGTCTACAAAAGATTTTAAAAATCAGTAGGATGTTGATAGATCACTGCTGGAGTGTCATAAGGAGGTCCATGGGGGTACTTAAAGGTATTAGGTAACTACATTGTGACTAACTCTTGTATTTTCCAGGATACAAACTGGTAGATTCTGAAGATAGAACTGTCAAAGTGAAAACTGAAATGCATGCAGATGAAGGGTTTTCAAAAGCTTTGTGGAAAATTCATGTAACAACAACCATCCTTGGCTTCCAAAAATGTTTTGCACCAAACTAAACATTTTACTTAATTTCATCTTCCCAAAAACCTTTTTGAGGTACTATTGTGATAGTTAAAATATGCCCCTCTTCCAGGCCAGCCCTCTGCTGTGGCCAGGGAGTGCAGTGGAGGATGGCCCAAGTACTTGGGCCCTGCACCCCATGGGAGACCAGGAGAAGCACCTGGCTCCTGCCATCGGATCAGCGCGGTGCGCCGGCCGCAGCGGCCATTGGAGGGTGAACCAACGGCAAAGGAAGACCTTTCTCTCTGTCTCTCTCTCTCTCTCACTGTCCACTCTGCCTCTCAAAAAAAAAAATATGTGCACTAAAAGAGCAAACACATTCCATGAACTTTTCATCTGCTGATTTAGCAAAATCTTGTGAAAATAAGGAAAATATTGACTGTTAAAAAAAGACCTAAAATAAATGAAAGTAGAAAGAGTAGAAAATTTTTTATTCTAGCAGGGCTGCCACAAACCAGATACTGGGAGCAGGCTGCAGCCTGGTCCAGATACAGGAGCTGGATGACCATTGGCCACAAGGGGCTCCTTCCAAAGACCTCTCTCAGAGTCTGTGTGAGTCAGCCCCCTCCTTATGCCTGTATTCAGCCCAGGTCAGGCACTAAGAGTTTCTGTCCTAAAGGGAGTTGGAGCTGAGCTTGCAGGGGAAGCTTTGCTTTAGGTGAGTGAGAGCTGCCTGTGTGCTGGGGTGGTCTTGTCTACTGGGATTCCCTGGGCCAGCGCTGGGAACCCCCAGGCTGGGTTGTGTCCTACAGCTGAGGGACAGGGAATGTCGGCCTTGCCAGACCTCCAGGGGACCTTTAGCTGTCATTGACCTTACAGTCAGGATTTGTCTCCTATAATGTCCTATACATGGGGACACATACATCAGAGTAAGTAGACAGTGGTGTTAACACAGCTGGTGTTATTCTTACTGACACTGCTTTGTAAATCTGACTTTGTGCTCTTCCAATATTAATGATATACAACATTTAGGTGTAATTTGACTTCATATGTCTACATGTATGCATACATAAACACTTGGAAACACAAAAATACATGTCCATGCACTTGGAAATAAGCACCAGGTGGGGGCAGGGAAGGAGACTGGCTCCCAGTGGCTACTTCGTCTTGAGTTCAAGGCTAAAGGAAGGTCCCACCATAAACTTATTTCCTCACCTGGGAGACAGGGGAGTGCACATGGAAGCTGTTTCTTGTCCACACACCCAGCTGGCCTCTTCACTGAAAGATACAGAAGCTCCCCCAGCAGATCTCACCTCCATGCTGGGGTGTTTGGACAGTGTGCTCTGCCCCTCAGTGTCATTCATAAACAGCAGAACATGCTTCGTGCTACCCCGTGCCCCACTCCAGGTCACACCGGCCATTTGTACATGAAAACGATTGAAGTAACCGATCTCCTTCATAACATCTGAGTTCAGAGGATGCATTCCCTACATGCACAGTACTGCAGGATCCTCAAGGCTTCTACTCTGGGAAACTTAATGTTCTCTCCACTAATTTCCATGCTATTCACTGTTCCATGGAAAATTTCTTCATTTTTCTATATCCTGATGCCCACCTGAAATGTTGCCATTATTTATGGACCTTTTGTCACATTCCCATAACTGTTCACTTCTGAGAAATTCAGTGTGTCAGATTCAGGTGACTCCTACAACTTCTTAGCAATTTCTACATTTTGTGATGGAGGCAGGAACACTATAACACAATATGGAATTGACATGATAATTACATTAATTTATTTATAATTACTAATACTTTTATTTTTTATTTAGAGAAAAATTCAGTCTGTCTTGTTCACCAGACTCTGCTCCTGGGACTGTTTCAAGTTTCAGTGTTTAAACATTCAGAGGGCTTCAAGAATAAAGAACTCACATTGTGTTTGGCAGGCATTTGACCTAGCAGTTAAATGGCCACTGAAGACGAACATATCCAAAATCACATTAGCTGGGTTTGATACCCAGCTCTGACCAGAACTCAGTTACCTGCTAAGGGAGACACTAGGAGGTGGTGTTGATGGCACAAGTAATTGAGTTCCTGGCTCTGGCTTTGACCTCGATCCAGACCCAAGAGAAATGTTTGGGGAGTGAATTATAATATGGTGAGCTCTGTCTCTGTCTCTCAAGTAAATAAATGAATGAATAATTTTAAAAAGCATCAGAGAACCAACCTTTGTGAATACAGATACAATTTACACACTTACGCTAAGTAGTTGATTCTGTATTCCTGGTGCAGGCACAGCAGAGCCTGGGCATTCTTGAGTCATGGCTCATGAGAATGTAGGGGGTCACAGCTGGGAAACTCCCAGCAATTAATGCATAGCTGCTCACCAGCCATAAACTGGGATTTTTTAAAACAGTTAAGCAAATAATAAATTTAGAGCTAATCTTCATCAAAAGAAAATTATTGAGTTATTGATGCAAAAGAGAGATAAATAGTAAAGGAATCTTATCTATAATACTCAAGCACTTCAATCAAACAATAAGAAATGGGAGACCAGGATAAGCACCTGGCTTCTGGCTTCAGATCAGCGTGGTGTGCTGGCCGCAGTGTGCTGCCCATGGCGGCCATTGGAGGGTGAACCAATGGCAAAAGGAAGATCTTTCTCTCTGCCTCTCTCTCTCACTGTCCACTCTGCCTGTTAAAAAAAACAATAAGAAAAATAGAGAAGATACAATAGAGAAAAATGGAAAAACAAACCAAAGCACACTTCAAAAAAAGGTGGCCAAGCCTACTTATCTTTTGATGATATCATCATATTCTTTAGTAATAAAATTGCAAAAAAGCTATCTAAATTGGTCATACTTCTATAAGAATTAAAATTAAAGTGACAGAAATTAGTGTTGCATAATCTGGATAGACTGGGAATCTAATACAGTGTGGTGGTGCTTTGAAAATTGGTTTAAAAACTATAGGGCCTGCGCTGCAGCTCAATAGGCTAATCCTCCACCTTGTGGCACCAGCACAACGGGTTCTAGTCCCAGTCGGGGCGCCGGATCCTGTCCCAGTTGCCCCTCTTCCAGGCCAGCTCTCTGCTGTGGCCAGGGAGTGCAGTGGAGGATGGCCCAAGTGTTTGGGCCCTGCACCCCATGGGAGACCAGGATAAGCACCTGACTCCTGGCTTCGGATCAGTGCAGTACGCCGGCCACAGCGTGCTGGCCGTGGTGGCCATTGGAGGGTGAACCAATGGCAAAGGAAGACCTTTCTCTCTGTCTCTCTCTCTCACTGTCCACTCTGCCTGTCAAAAAAAAAAAAAAAACTATAGAGGCTGGTGCCATGGCTCAATAGGCTAATCCTCTGCCTGCAGCACTGGCACACTGGGTTCTAGTTCCGGTCGGGGTGCCAGATTCTTTCCTGGTTGCCCCTCTTCCATGCCAGCTCTCTGCTGTGGCCCGGGAATGCAGTGCAGGATGGCCCAAGTCCTTGGGCCCTGCACCCGCATGGGAGACCAGGAGAAGCACCTGGCTCCTGGCTTCAAATCAGTGTGGTGCACTGGCCACAGCGCATCAGCCGCAGCAGCCATTGGAGGGTGAACCAACGGTAAAGGAATTCCTTTCTCTCTGTCTCTCTCTCTCGTTATCCACTCTGCCTGTCAAAAACAAATTAAAAAAAAAAAAAACTATAGAAGAGGAGAGAAAACTGTTTTGGAAATGTTTCATGGAATCTGTCTTAAAAACACTGAACAGAACCAATTTTCAACAGTGGAATCTTATACAGCAATGCTAATTAATATTCTACAACAACTGAAATGGTATATGTAAATTCACAAATAATATAAGGAATGAACACAGTCCTAATAGATTTTTTTGCAGGCATAGTGGACAGTGAGAGAGAGAGACAGAGAGAAAGGTCTTCCTTTGCCATTGGTTCACCCCACAAGGCCCGCTGTGGCCAACACGCTGTGGCCGGCACACCACACTGATCCGAAGCCAGGAGCCAGATGCTTCTCCTGGTCCAGCACCCCAACCGGGACTAGAACCTGGTGTGCCAGCGCCACAGGCGGAGGATTAGCCTATTGAGCCATGGCGCCGGCCAGTCCTAATGGATTTTTGATGAGTTTTTTCAATTATGACATAGAGGGCTGCAAGCTGCCTGCCCTTTCACATAAGTCATGGTCACCTAGCAGAGGTGGTATTGGGTAGGGTCTGAAATGTGAATTCTGGCATGAGAGAAGGCTGGGGATATTCTGGTTTAGGAACCACTGTTGTGTACAGAGTAAGAACTATGCACTTGACCTTAACAATATTTAATACAGATCAAGAAAACATTGATAAGATGACAACAGTCTTGCTGGAGTGCCATCTTACAGTCCTGGTGGAGTCGCAGGCTTTATGTCACTACTCTATGATTAACTTTGAAAATTCTCCTGTAATTTCAAGATTAAAAATTGATAGATACTAAAGATCCTCCCACCAAGTTAAAAATTGTGAAATCCATGCCGACAGGGGCTTCAGAAAGATTGAGGAATATGTGTGTCAAGAAAATATGGGGCATGAATTTAAGAAAATTTAAGCATCAAAAGAAACTTTTAACCCCGTTTTCCAAGAAAAATTTGAGGTACTTTTCCATAGCTACAATATAAGGATTAAAATACAAAAAGGAAAGTATTCCAAATAATTATAATCAGATAACTATGTCATATGTTATGAAAATAAATAGAGTTTTAGTGATCTAGAACAAATTAGAGTAAGAAATGAAGTACAGAATGAGGATATACAAGAAGAATCCATTCCTGTATATATGTATGCATGCCCACATGGGATATTAAGTAATCCTTAATTTTTATTTGACAAAAGAATACTGTCTGTTCTGATAAATACATACACTGTGTAATCTTCAAAATAAACACATCCATCTCCTCAAACAATTATCATTTCTGTATGCTGAAAATATTAAAAATATTTTCTATTACCTTTTTTATTTGCAGAAGTATACAGAACATCATTCTGCCTATAGTCACACACTGTACAATAGTACAGCACAAATATATATCCTTTTACATAAAATGTAAAGGCTACTGATAATAATTCAAGCATTTCATGATGAATTCAGGTGGATTTTATTAAAGGTATATACGGAGCATATAATATTCCAAGAAGAAAGGAAACAAATATTCTCCACATGAGTCTCCCCAGTGGGACAAGGACCTTGGCATTGCAAATGGTTGGATTTCAGGTGCTCTGAGTTAAGCAGCTTCCCCAGGACAACTTCCTTCCTGCTGGGAGATCTGTGTCAAAGATGAGTCTCGGGCACTGACTGATGCTCAGGCAAGGTATTGTAGCCAGGCTCCCACAGGCCAGGGACTGGGAGCAGGCAGGTGGCCTGGACCACATACAGTCAGGGCCAGGTGACAGTGACCATTAGGGTCTCCATCTGGAGAGCTTTCTCACATTTGGAAGACTCTTGCCCCCTCTCTCATGGTTGTGTGCAGCCTCGTGGGGTACTAAATGTTTCTGTTCTAAAGGGTGTTGGAGCTGTGCTCCCAGGGGGAGCTTTTCTTTAGGCTGTGAGAGTAGAATTGTGCTGGGTGGTCTTGTCTCCTGGAAATGCATGAGCCAAGACTGGAAATCTCCCTACTTGGCTGCATCCTTCAGCTGAGGGGCAGGGAGTGTCAATCCTGACCACCCATCAGGAGGCCTGTAGCTGTCATTGACTTCACAGCTGTAGTTTGTGTCCTGTGGTGACATGAGGACACATCAGACTAAAGTAGACTGTGACACAGCTTGTGTTTTCTTATTACCACTGCCTTTGATTTATGTACAACTTTCCAACATTATTGGTTAACAGAATAGAAGCATCATTTAATATTATATCTCTACATATGTGTGCATATAAAACATAGAAACACAAGTACATATCTCCATACATACAGAAACAAGCATGTGAAAAAAGAGCAAGGGAGCCAGAGAGGAGCGCAGTGCACATTCTTCTAGGCTTCAAGGTGAATGGAAGCCCCCCCCCCCCCACTAACAGGGGAATGCACCATGGAGCATGTTTCTCCCCCACACCCCCAGTTCAGTTACAAGAACAAAAGGCTGCCTCTGTACATCTCCATGTCACACTGTGATATTCTGGACACCATGCTCTGTTCATAAGTGATACAGCCTTGGGGTCTTTTTTATAAAACAGAAAAACATGCTTTGTGCTCCCCTGAGCCCCACGCAGATAAACCGCTCATTTGTACATGAAAATGTGTGACGTAGCTGAGCTCCTTCATCTGAGTTCAAAGGGCTCCGTCCCCTAAGGATGTGGTGCAGGAGACACCTGCAGGTCTTCACAGCTAACACTCTGGGAAACCGAGATTTCCCTCCACCAAATTCCGTGTGCTTCACTGCTCCACAGGAGCTTTCTTCCTTGTCTGTATTTCAAAGTCCACCTGAGATGCTGCTCCTGCTTTGTGGAGCTGATTTTACATTCCCATAGCTTGTTAATTTCTGAATAAATCCATTATGTCAGATTCAGACGAGAGTCATGACTTATCATAATTTGCACATTTCTTGTCGGAGGCTGGAACTCTAGTCATTGTCCATATTTCAGGAATTTTTGTGAGAACTACATAGTAACTAACTTACAATTAAGAATCCATTTATTGCTTATTTTAGACCAGAAATTCCAGCTGTTTGTCCAGCACACTGTGGTATGGGGACTGTTTGAAGAGACACACTTGAACTTTGAGAGGAATTAAGAAGTCCAGAACTCACATGTGGAGGCTTGTGTTAGGCCCAGCAGTTAGCATGCAGATCCCATGACTTTCTCCAGGAGCAAGGGGCATGGGTTTGACACCCAGCTCTGACCCCAGCTGCAGCTTCTGCTGACACTGACCCCATGAGGCAGTGGAGATATCTCCAGCAACTGAGCTCCTGGTTCCCATCTTTGACCCCCACCCAGGGCCGGGATACACATTTGGGAGGTGCATCACAGTACAACAAGCTCCATCTCTGTCTCTCAAGGAAATAAAGGAATAAATAAAAAATTTTAAAGTATTAAAGGATACCAACTATGATCATGCATACAGGTTACATGCTCATGCTAAGTAGGACACACATTATTCCTGGTGCAGGCACAGCAGAGCCTGGGCACTCTGGAGTCATGGCTCATGAGAATGTAGGGGCTCACAGCTGGGAAACTCCCAGCGACAAGGCCATAGGTGTTCACCAGCCACACACTGGGATTCTTTAAAACAGTCAAGCAAATGTGAAAGATGGAGGAGAGAGTGCTCAAAGACACAAAGGTGCTCACCAGGACGAGGATGCTCTGGGTGGCTCTGGACTCTGGGGAGGACCTGTAGTTGACATTGGTCCCATGGATGTATTGGACCTGCTGCCTGTGTCTGTACAGAATGAAAACCATGTAGCTGCTAGTCCACAGCATGAGACTCACAAAGAAAATATTTTGAACAAATACCAGGGCTGCATAGAGGGATGCTGTGGATTTTCCAGGATTCGTGGAATAACAGTATCCATGATCAACGTTCTCTGTGATATTATTATCCTTCTGTTTCCCAGTCACATACACAGGCACAATGACATTTAGTATCAGGTTCACCATCCAGCAGAGGATATTGCAGGGCCCAATGTACTTGGGAGCTTTTGCTTTGAGCTTGGCACATCTAGTTTTACTAGGACTGACGGTGATGGCCTGGGAGACACTCAGGAGGCAGGTGCTGCCAGTGGACACATCCTTGCTCACTCTCTGCACATAGAACACAAGCTTGCACCCAATATCACTGAGAAAATGCTTCATACCCAAAGCTGTCTTGGTTTGGGGGACTGCTTTCAAGAGAATGGCTAAGCAGTTGGCTACAGTCAGGTGTTTGATGATCAGATCTGTGGACCTAAACTTGCATCCTGTGAAGTAGAGATAGAGATAATGGGAAAGAAGAGAGAAATTCCCCAGGATTCCTATAATAGTTTGTGATAAGAAGATCATCCCCATTATCAGGTATCCAGTGGCTGACCCATCACCCCCCAGTGTCTGATTATTGTCTCTCAGCCTGAGATTCCTGTATGGAATATGGGACATGAGCTCCATGTGTTAATATCAACTGAAATTCCGTTTTCTCTATTCACATGAATCTCTATTTACATCAGCTCATACTTAGTGATAACTGGTTACTACTTTTTGAACACATTACCAAAGATTTGGATAAATAATCTTTAAGGCTATTTGTGCCATGCTAATTACAGGCATGAGAGACCCATGCAGTAATTCCTGTATTCTTGATAACTCCATGAGAAGGCAGCAGGCTTCATTTCATTGGAAATAAAATGTTCATGCAGGCAGCTTCAGGTTACTGATTTGTCTAAATTGACTTTATTTAATATGCTGATGGACTGTTGAACCTGGCTGGACTTGTACTAACACTTTCATGTTAAACACTTTGTTCTTCTAACAGAGCTGCTTAGCTGTGTGCTTCAAATGAGACATATGTACACTTTGCTATTCTCATGCCTGGTCTGTCCATCTTTTACTGCTGGCATTTGTTTCTCCATTAGGTGTGTATTAGCTTACCTTTGTGCATGAAGGGTTGTTCCATAAGCCCACATCAATAATAACTTGCATTTAGGTATCATATTAAGATTAAGAGAACATGACTGTAGTATAATTTTCTGGAATCTTTCTCCTTGAAAATTCTACTTAGACAACTCAAAATTGGCTGTGTATTGGGAAGACAATAGAAACATTATTTGGCATTTTTACCAAGAAAAATGACGCTCAACTAGTGAAAACATGTGTGCCCTATAAGATGGAATATTAACACCAGTCTGTGGTGAAATCAAGTAAGATAGAAACCAACATACTTTTTTTCTTGTAATATGCTTGTGTCTACTAAGAATAAATAAAGGTATTTTCCATAGGTCAAGATATTTGAGAGGTAAGTTAGCATAGGCCATATATGCCACAAGCAGCCTCTAGTACGAAATCTTGTGTATTTTATCCCTTGAAATTGTAGAACTAGCCTCTGAGTTGAAAATACTTCAATCCAGAGCAAATGCCAGTAGGTACATTTGAACCTCAGACTTGCCATTTGAAACTCAACACTACAGCATAACTCTGCTTTTTCCTTAAAGAGGCTCTCCTTACTTGAAGATAAAAAAAAATTATCTTACCATAGTCTAGGATCATGGATGTTTTCTATAAGAAATAACCACTGTCTCCATTGAGCAGTTCATACAACAGAGTGAGAAAAAGCATGTCTATTCCAGCAGCTGCCACTTAGGCCCACTGTGTTGGCCCAGTGTTGAAAGAATAATCATGTAGGCTTGACTTGTCTAGGTCTCGAGTATGTGCAGTTCTACAGATGCATCTCTAGGAATTTTGAAATTTTTTGTCTGTGACTCCCATGGTGGGCTAAACACCAGATTTATTTTGGAACTGCAGTCCCTAAGTACATTGGACAGCAGATTTCATGACTTTTGATTAAACACCAAAAATCAGTATCATTGTGGATGTCACCAAATTACTTTAAGAGCCATCAGGGATCGGAGCAGGGTGTAGGAGCCACATCCCTGTCCTAGTTCAGTACACCTCTCAGAATCCTTCCTGCTTCCTGTGAGGCTGGGTCACAGGGCCAGGTGCAAATACAGAGGAATCCCCATTCTCACTTGATCACTCACCCAGACTCCAGGTACGCCTGCTTGCCTAAAGCCTCCCTCTTTCTCACTGACATAGAAAATCTCCAGTTTCTCTTGGCTGCCTGGACAAGCCTGGTGTAAAGATCACCACAGTCAGCACTGGGTAGGCTGGCGGCAGCTGGAGCACTAGAAATGGTGGTGCCTATGATCTCACCTCCCTGCAGAGCTGCAATTATCTTTTCACCTTGCAACTGCAATGAAAGAAAAGTTGGATATTAAAGATATTTGTAGAAACTCTTCCTCTTGCTAATTAATTAAAACAATTACACCCTGTAGTTACAATCTCCAAAGAGGCTGGGAAAGTCTTTGAAAGTGGCTCTTCCTGATCCCAGCTCCCTGGAGCAGACAAGGGCTGACCTGGAGGGAGCAAGAACTCTGAATCTGACATGAGAGGGACTGACAGGGAAGCTCCTGTGTCTCCCAGGATTCACAGAAGATTTCTGTCTACCCCAGAGTGAATTCTTCCCCAAACTTCAGACCCCTAAGCGCAGCATCATTCATGTACTGAGCAGAGCAATGGGGAGAATGCTCCTGAGAAAGGGTTTCAGATACACAGGTGCAGTGGAGAAGGTGATGGGCATAGCTTACATAGAAGCCATGGATTTGACACTCAAGACAGTCTGGAATCACAGAGAACATGGGGGGTTTGTAGTAAAAATGTTTTACCAGTATTTTCCTTTCTTTCTAATCTCCAGTGAATACAGGAAGCTAACAAAAAAAAATCCATAGACTTTGCAAGTATTTGAGCACCTATCAGAGAAGCTGTGATGTAGTAGTCATGTTTCAATATTCCCTTAACTACCACATCAGCCGTGTTACCTCCTCAAGTCAGCACAAGGGAATGTGTATCATGGCTTTCTCTCCCCATGATTTTCTTTATGCTTAATTGTTGACAATCTTGGTTGATTGTGTGGTTAATGACAAAAGGTAACACATAAGTTCAAAATTATGCGTTTGTTTTTAGAATAAAATACCCACTGCTTTTTCCTATGTGGTTATCTAACAGCTGTCAATTCCTGAGCAAGACTTTAGATCCATGACCCTGGACAGTGCACGGTGTGCTTCCTCCATGTGCTCAGTGATGGACAAGGTGCTTTGAGTCCCTGCTTGATTTTTCATAGCTTCAGACATTTTTTGCCCCAAATGTGACATGATAATTGTTTTTTGTGATATTTCCTGTTAAAATGTTGTCTTAATTTTATCTCCCACATACAAGGGAGAACAAGCAGTATCTGTGATTCTCTGCCTTATTTACTCAGCATTACGTTCCACAATTGCATGCATTTTGTTGCAAATGGTAGAATTTTGTTCTTTTTTTATAGCTGAATAATGTTCAATTGTGTATCCCATTGCCACATTCTCTTTATCTATTTATGTTATGATGGACGCCTTGGGCAATTACATATTTTGGCTGTTGTGAACAGTGTTGTTATAATGATGGTAGTGCCACTGTCTCTTTGATACAGTGAATCCTGTCTAATAGGTACATGCTCAGAAGTTGAGTTGCTGGATCATATAGCAAGTGTATTTCTATATTCTAAAAAATCTCTATACCGTACTGTTTTCCACAGTGGCTGCATTAATATACATTCCTACCAACAATATATAAGAAAGTGTATCCAAGGAAATATGTGATATCTCAATTGTGGTTTTGATTTGCACGTTCCAGAAGGTTGGTAATGGTGAACACCTTTACATCTAACTGTTGATCATTTGGATATCTTCTTTGGAAAAATGTCTATTCATATTCTTGGCATAGTTTTGAATTAGGATATTCTTATTTTACTATGGAGTTGCAGGCATGGCTTGTATATTTTTGATATTAACATCTTATCATATGTATAGTTTGCAAATATTGTCTCCAATTCCACAGTTGCATTTATAATATTTTCTCAGTTGTGCTGAACCTTTATACTTTTGTGCTTACTCACGTATTTTGTGTTAGTTTCCTGTGTTTTTGGTGTCATATCCAACAAGAAAACAAAAGTCATTGCCAAGACCAGTGTCAGGGACCTTTGCCCCTGGGTTTTTCAATGTGGTGGCTTTATCCAGATTCTTAACTCTAACAGAAATGAATTTGAGGATGACATATAGGTAGAGGTAGCAGAAAAGGAAGATTAATGTGCATGAAGAGTGAGAGGACAAACTACAGAAGGCCTCCGGAACACTTTAGAGTGGCCTGTACTCAGCAGGATTGAGGTCCATTCCTTGACAGGACCTAGAAGCATAGGTGGCAGTGTCTGTGGCCGTATGTAACTGAATAGTTGCTAGGCCTGGTGTCTCAGGGCAGGGCTTCCCAGGACCCTACTGTTTAAATATTGTGACTTTGTAATATAATTTGAAACCAGGGAGTGTGAGACTTTCAGTTTTTTATGTTTCCCAATGCTGTTTTCGCTCCTCAGGGTCTTTTGTTATTGTACATTAATATTAGGAATTACATTTTTTAACTTTTATTTAATAAATATAATTTTCAAAAATACAACTTTTAATTATAGTGGCTTTTCCCCCCATAACCTCCCTCCCACCTACAACCATCCCATCTCCCATTCCCTCTCCCATCCCATTCTTCTCAAGATTCATTTTCAATTATCTTTACATACAGCTCTGTCTCTCTCTCACTGTCTATAACTCTACCTTTCAAATAAATTAAAAAAAAAAAACAAAGAAGATCAACTTAGTATATACTAGGTAAAGATTTCAACAGGCTGCACCCACACAGACACACAAAGTACAGAGTACTGTTTGAGTAGTAGTTTTACCATTAATTCGCATAGTACAACACATTAAGGACAGAAGTCCTACAAGGGGAGCAGGTTCACAGTGACGCCTGTTGTTGATTTAACAATTGACACTCTTGTTTATGGCATCAGTAATCACCCAAGGCTCTTGTCATAAGCTGCCAAGGCTATGGAAGCTTCTTGAGTTCACCAACTCAGATCTTATTTAGACAAGGCCATATTCAAAGTGGAAGTTCTCCCTTCAGAGAAAGGTACCTCCTTCTTTGATGGCCCATTCTTTCTACTGGGATCTCACTCACAGAGATCTTTGATTAAGTCATTTTATTGCCACAGTGTCTTGGCTTTTCATGTTCATGGATTGGAAGAATCAATATCATCAAAATGTCCATTCTCCCAAAAGCAATTTATGGATTCAATGCAATACCAATCAAAATACTAAAGACATTCTTCTCAGATCTGGAAAAAAAAATGATGCTGAAATTCATATGTAGGCACAGGAAACCTCGAATAGCTAAAGCAATCTTGTACAACAAAAACAAAGCCGGAGGCATCACAATACCAGATTTCAGGACATACTACAGGCAGTTATAATCAAAACAGCATGGTACTGGTACAGAAACAGATGGATAGACCAATGGAACAGAATACAAACACCAGAAATCAATTCAAACCAGGCAACTCAATGGAAAAAACAACTTAAAAGACACTTCAAGCAAATGCTAAATATGTACAAAGATATTGGACTTTCTTAGTAATCAAGGAAACACAATGAAAGTGACTGAAACCAGTAAGAAAATAAAAATGAAAATTGGAGATTACTAATTTTAGGTAGTATGTGGGCCACCCAAGAAGCACATACGTGGCTAATGAGTCTGAAAATTTGGGGAAAAAATTGAAAAAAAGGTGAAAAGAACTTTTGGGAAACTATTTAATTGGCTTTAATAAAGCATAACATATTTCAATCTATGATGTAATAATTCCACTACCATGTATGCACGAAAAGCATATTTGAATGTGTTCACCATATGAACAAATCTCCACTTAGAAATCTTCATTTCCCTACAAGCAGTGATCCTGACAGCCCCACCTGAAAGCCTCTCACATAAACATCTACACAGCAATGAAGAAATTGCTGCTAATTATTAACACAATGCAGTCTCTACAGCAATGTTAATATCTAATGCACAACAACACATGCAATACTGATAAATTCCCAAGCAATCTAGAAACGAAAAGAGCCTTATATTAGCAAATTCTGTATTATATCACTTATATAAATTGAAAAGAAAAGTAGCCAAACATACAGAATTTCATCCTTGCTCTTAGACATCAGAATAATGTGGTGAAATGAGGCTTTGAGGGTTGAGAGACACTGACTGCATTCTGTGTTGTATAAAGTGTTGTGAATGGAGACTGACTCAACCCATGAAATTTCACTTGTGTGTGGGACAGTAAAATAATTTTAGAAAGCATCAAATTTAGAAAATTAATTAATTAGTGTTGGATTTGCCATTCTGTTATCCAGGAGGAGTAAAAGCATTAATATTTGTACCGTTATTAGCTTTAAAAGTTTGATAATATTTATAGACTAAAACTTAAGAAATATTGAAAATGCAATATCAAAAGGGGTAAAATTTACAATTATTTAATTATTAACACAAATGTATTTAATACTGAAAATGGAGACATAGAAGGTGTACCAAAAATATGACAACGTATGAATTAGAAAACCCAATCCAAACGACATCATTTTTATATTAAGTATAAGTAGAACTAACTACTCTTTTTTATAAGGTTTTTATTTAATGAATGCATTTTTTCATAGATACAACTTTAGGAATATAGTGGTTCTTTCCTCCATATGCCACCCCCGCCCAACTCCCATCACACCTCGCGCTCTGTCTCCCATCTCCTTCTTCACTATGGTTCAATTTTAGTTTGATTTTATATAGAGGACCAACACCATGTTTAGCATAGATTTCAACAGTTTGCACCGATGTGCACATACCACATATAGAGCACAATTTGGGAAGAAAATTTGCAGTCGATTCTCATAGTACAATTCATTAGGGCCAGAGGTCCTACATGGGGAGCAAATGCATAGTAACTTCTGTTGTTCCTTTAACAATTAATACTCTTATTTATGACATAAGTGATCACCCGAGGCTCTTGCCATGGGCTGCCAAGGCTATGAAAGCCTTTTGTGACCATAGACTTCATTGGTATTTGGACAAGGCAGAGCGAATTACTCTTATTGAAACTAGACCTAATTTATTACTATATTAAATTGCATATTATTTCAAAAGATGTATATGAAACATAGCAATAATATAGGAGAACATTGTATGTAATTTTTAAAATAATATACAACCAACAAGGAAAAGAAGCAAAATACAAAGTTATTGTTAAAAGAAAGTCAGACAAATTTTGTAATATTCAGTAGATAGAGTTTTCATATGTATGGCAATACAATTTCTCACACCTTATGAAGAGGTGAACGGAGATTGCTTTATTCTCCTTGTCCTCATGTGGAAAATAAATTTATCCATTGTAATAGAACCTTATTTCATCCAGTAACCCATCCCACAAAGGGTCTTGCCCTTCCCATTTCCAGAATGTCATATATTTATCATCATCCCATCTTTATCAAAATGAAGGAAATATATTTTCCCTTAAAGTGTGATGTGTTAGCTTTGTTATATTGGTCTTGTATACCATCTGTCTTTACTCCCCATTATGAACCTGCTTTCATCTTTCGAGATGATTTGTTACACAAAACTTCTTGAAAAGATACTAGGAACAGAAGCTGATAAATTGTGGAGATAATGTGAGCACTACATGAGCAAAATGACTCCCACATGGTAGACTTCTGCTGTTAAAACATAAATGAACTGAATAGCAGAGAAAAAAGACACATAAAATTCTGGACACCAGTACCTTGGTTTATTAAAGTTTTTTTTTTTTGAAATATAGAGCAATAGAGAGAGAAAGAGGAAGAAACAGCAAGAGAGAGAGATTTTCCACCTGCTGATTCACTCCCCCAGTGGCTGCAAGGACTTTGTTGGGCCAGATTGAATCCAGGATCTAGATTTTTTTTAACAGGCCAAGTGGACAGTGAGAGAGAGAGACAGAGAGAAAGGTCTTCCTTTTTGCCGCTGGTTCACCCTCCAATGGCTGCCGCAGCTGGTGTGCTGCGGCCGGCGTGCCGCACTGATCCAAAGGCAGGAGCCAGATGCTTATCCTGGTCTCCCATGGGGTGCAGGACCCAAGCACTTGGGCCATCATCCTCCACTGCACTCCCGGGCCATAGCAGAGAGCTGGCCTGGAAGAGGGGCAACCGGGACAGAATCTAGTGCCCCGACCGGGACTAGAACCCGGTGTGCCGGTGCCGCTAGGCGAAGGATTAGCCTATTGAGCCATGGCACCGGCCAGGATCCAGGTTTTCATATGGATTTTACATACAGGTGGCAGGCATCAAAGTGTTTGGTCCATCTTCTGTTGATTTCCTAGGCACATTAGCAGGAAGCTGGCTTGGAAGAGGAGCAGCCAGCTCATGAACTGGTGCTCTGATATGGCATGCAAGCATTACAGGCTGTGGCTTATCCCACTTAACCACAACACCAGCCCCAGCAACTTCTTTGGTGTCTCTGAGGGATTGGTACAATGTATGTCAGCAAGGAGAAATGTAGCCATCATGGACAAGTCAGTTCCTACTATGATGTGATGTTTACTGGAAGCAACAGCAGGTGTGAGAAGCAAGCCACAGTATGACATTTTCTAAATGAACAGAAATTGCACAGTCATATAGGAAAATTATAACATTGTTTTGTAGGACATAAGCAGTTGGCTCAGAATGAAGACCTAGATAAAATTTCCAAGGTGAACAGTGGAATTTCTAGAAGAAATTAGAGGAATCTGTGTGGTCTTGGAACAGAATAGATTCTTCACACAGAATATAATAAAGCAAATGACCATTTAGATCATTTCAAATTTAAGAACTGATCTTCAATTTAAAAAATCAATGAGAGAGACAGAGAGAGAAAGGGAAAGAGAGAGAGAGATGGACCAGCGTCAAGAAAGAAGTTTCTGCAGTACTCCTGAGTGCTGATAAACCAGTAGCAAAAAACAGACAAAATAAACGATAACTAGGAAACTAAACCAAACTAAGCTTTCCAAAAAAGCATACTCAAATTCTACTTTACGGGTGAAGAGATAATTTCCTTAGTAACAAAAAAAGATCAAATAAACCACTTCATGAAAGTACCATACACCATCAAGAGCTAAAATTTAAATGATTGAAATTCTTCAATGTTAACTATTCTAGATTAAGTAGAAGTCCTATGCACTTCTGGTCGATAATTTATTGAACTCTTTATTTAGTAGAACTTTTAAGCCTTTAATGATAATGTATTTGAAATTGGTACCTCCAAACATTTTTAAAACAGAAATATAAGTAAACAACTTGAGCAGGAGAAAAAGAAAATTGGTGAAACATGTTAGAAGGAATAGAAGAAGGTTTCAGAAATATTTTGCAGCCTCTGGCCTCAGAATCAGCCCTTAAGGCATTCAGATCTGGCTAAAAAGCCCATGAGAGTATCGCAGGCATGGAAAGCCAAGACACTGGCAAATAAATAACCCAAATGAAAGATCTCTGTGAGTGAGATCCCAGCGGAAAGAATGGGCATCAAAGGAGGAGGTACCTTTTTCTGAAGGGAGGAGAGAACTTCCACTTTGATTAGTATCTCTGTCCTTAGTGTGTTGTACTATGAGAATTAACAGTAAAACCAATCTTCAAACAGTACTTTATACTTTATCTGTGTGGGTGCAAACTGTTGAAATGTTTTGCAGCATCATTTACAGTTGAACAGAGGTAAATCTTTGACATAATGATCCCCTGCAATGTATATACCAACAGACTTTCATACACATTCAACGACAGATGAGTTCTAAATTTACACCTGGCACTGTTTCTTGTAACTCAACCTGAAAACCATACAGTACCATCAGTAGCACTGGACTATATTGGTTGTTGGCTATCCACTCAGCAGAATCTTCTGCAGTAAAGGCAATGAATAATTAACATGAGACACATCAGAACGAAAAAGTCCAGATTCTTCTTGTATCATTTCAATTATAACACAAAAGAGATGTGGAAAGTTGAATTGACTCATGTTTCCCAAGGGAGGTAGCTACAAGTAGGGACCAGAATGTGGTGTATGGGCTGGGGAGTGCTGACCACATTCTGGTCTTTGATTGAGGGGTTGTACAGAAGGTGTTGTTTTGAAATTTAAATAGGAAGCAAATTCCAGTAAGGTGTGTAACATCAAAATTGTTTACTAGACATTTTAAAAATTGATTGAATGTTGTTCCTCAATACAATCAAAGCAATATATGAAAAACCCACAGCCAGCATCCTATTGAATGTGGAAAAGTTGGAAGCATTTCCACTGAGATCTGGTACCAGACAGGGATGCACACTCTCACCATTGCTATTCAAAATAGTACTGGTAGTTTTAGCCAGATCAATTAGGCAAGAGAAAGAAATTAAAGGGATACAAATTGGGAAGGAAGAACTCAAGCAATCCCTCTTTGCAGATGACATGATTCTTTATTTAGGGGATCCAAAGAACTCTACTAAGAGACTATTGGAACTCATAGAAGAGTTTGGCAATGTAGCAGGATATAAAATCAATGCACAAAAAACAATAGTCTTTGTATACACAGGCAATGCCACGGCTGAGGAAGAACTTCTAAGATCAATCCCATTCACAATAGCTATAAAAACAAATACCTTGGCATAAACTTAACCAAGGACATTAAAAATCTCTATGAAGAGAATTATAAAACCTTAAGGAAAGAAATAGAAGAGGATACCAAAAAATGGAAAAATCTTCCATGCTCATGGATTGGGAGAATCAACATCATCAAAATGTCCATTCTCCCAAAAGCAATTTATACATTCAATGTGACACCAATCAAAATACTAAAGACATTCTTCTCGGATCTGGAAAAATTATGCTGAGATTCATATGGAGACACAGGAGACCTCGAATAGCTAAAGCAATCCTGTACAACAAAAACAAAGCCAGAGGCATCACAATACCAGATTTCAGGACATACTACAGGGCAGTTGTTTTCAAAACAGCATGCTACGGGGGCGGAGCCAAGATGGTGGATAGTGAGGACATGCGCTGATAGTCTGGGAAAATATAGTTTCATAAAAGTGGAATTACTGTAGCCTCAGGAAAAGACTCAAGAAAAAAACTGCAGAGGAAACGCTTCCGGATCTAGTGGATGTGACACAGAGGACCTACGGGGAGCCCACCGCGTGGTGGAAGCCCAGCCACGGGAGCTGAGCCACAGAATCTCGCCAGCGCAGGAACTGGAGGTAACACAAAAACCTCAGAAACCCGAGACATTGGTGGGGAAAGGCAGAGGCCTCTCTCTCCACTCACCTAACAAAGCCGAGCAAAACAAAGAGCAGGAGCCATTTTACATATGTAAAGCGGCAACGAGTACACAAACTCAGTAACTTTGGGACTATGGCGAAACTTGAGAACACATTGAGGGCTGCATAAACTCTTTGTGTGGTCCCAGGGGTAGATCAAACGAATACTCACAGAGGCCAGATTTCAACTACCCTCAATTCCACTCAGCTGTGCGGAATTACTTCCCAACTGAGTCAGAAAAAAAAAAAAAGAGAGAGAGAGAGAGAGAGAGAGAGATCCAGCAAGGAGCAAGGGAGAGAAAAATCTGGGTGAGTCACTTTTTGCACAGCCTTAAACCTGAAGAATCAAGCAGAGCTCTCTGGCCACACCCGTCACAGCCTCTAAGGATCCATCAAAGCAGACAGCCCACTTAGAGGCATAGTATAACGAGAAAAAAATCACCACAGCAAAAAAAAAAAAAAAAACACATAAATTATCTCCAACATGGATTTGAAAACACCTCTTAAATATCTAACATGGTGTAGTTTGTTTAACCAGAAAACTTAAGCACAACCATATAAAATGTTTTTAGTTTCTTTCTACCAACAAGTTTAAAACATATGATACACAGATTCAGGTCACACAAATTAAAATGTATCTTTGATTGATTTTAGCAGCTTAAATTTATGGACAATCTTACCTATAAGCCATTTAAAATAAAACTCTTAATAAAATTTGCTATGTGGACATACAATATGTACACACATATAACATAGCATAATAGACCAATATAGCAATTTTAATAATAGCTTTTAAAATCTTTAACTCTTTTTGTAGATTGCCAATTGATTTGAATTGCTTTTTGTTTTTAGATTACTTTAACACATTGCTTTAACAGAGCATCAGAGTTTAATTCTGAGAAGAGAGGGAAGTTACCAGGGAACACAGTGTGTGAGTACAACTCTGTGCTAGCAAGGATGGCACAAGCCAGGCCCATCCGGTTAGTGTCCAGCAGCTTGCTGGCTGCTTTCAACTCAATCAAAGAATGGTGCCACATTTTCAGATCTCTCAAAGTCTCAGCTCGTGAACATTCTGCTCCAGGAAGAGAATGAACACCAAGCAAAGCATTTTCAGGTTGCTTATTTCAATCCTATTTCTCATATCTTTTAAACTGGAGAGTGGAAGGTAAAATTATTCCTCTTTGTCCCCCACATGGTGAACAAATTTACTCCGTGTGCCATGGAGTATTCTCTCATTCTCTAACCCATCCCATGAAGGGCCCTTGTACTGCCCATGTGAAGAATAAGATGTTGATAGATTACTGCTGAAGTATCATGATGTTGTCCAGAAAGAGTTAAATGTATTAGATAGCTGCACTGTGACTAACTCTGAGAAGTATCCTATATTTTCCAGCTTACAAACTAGTAGCTGCTGAAGATAAAACTGTCAAAGTGAAAATTGTGGAACCCATGCAGGTGAGGGGTTTTCAAAAGCTTTGTGAAAAATGCATATAGCAACAACCATCCTTGGCCTCAAAAGATGTTTTGCACCAAAATAAACTTATCAGTTAATTTCATTTTCCCAAGAACCTTTTTGAAGTGCCCTTATTTTAATAGTTAAAATATGTTGACAAAGAGCAAAAACATTCCATGAACTTTTCATCAGCTGATTTAGCAAAATCTTAGGAAAATAAGGAACATATTGACTGTTAAAAAAGAACTAGAATAAATGAAATAGAAAAAGTAAGAAAATTTTTTATTCTAGCAGGGCTGCCACAAACCAGATACTGGGAGCAGGCTGGCGGCCTGGTCCAGATACAGGAGCTGGATGACCATTGGCCACAAGGGGCTCCTTCCAAAGACCTGTCTCAGAGTCTGAGTGAGTCAGCCCCCTCCTTATGCCTGTATTCAGCCTAGGTCAGGCACTAGGAGTTTCTGTCCTAAAGGGAGTTGGAGCTGAGCTTGCAGGGGAAGCTTTGCTTTAAGTGAGTGAGAGCTGCTTGTTTGCTGGGGTGGTCTTGTCTGCTGGGCTTCCCTGGGCCAGCGCTGGGAACCCCCAGGCTGGGTTGTGTCCTACAGCTGAGGGACAGACCTCCAGGTGTCCTTTAGGTGCCATTGACCTTACAGCCAGGGTTTGTCTCCTGTAGTGTCCTACACATGGGGACATGCACATCAGAGTAAGTAGACAGTGGGATTACACAGCTGGTGTTATTCTTACTGGCACTGTTCTGTAAATCTGACTTTGTATTCTTCCAATATTAATGATTTACAGCATACAGATGTCATTTGACTCATATGTTCATATGTATGATTACATAGACACTTAGAAACACAAAAATATTTGTCAGTGCACTTGGAACTAAGCACCAGGTGAGGGCAGGGAAGGAGACTGGCTCCCAGTGGCTACTTCGTCCTGAGTTCAAGGCTAAAGGAAGGTCCCACCATAAACTTATTTCCTCACCTGGGAGACAGGGGAGTGCACATGGAAGCTGTTTCTTGCCCACACACCCAGCTGGCCTCTTCGCTGAAAGATACAGAAGCTCCCCCAGCAGATCTCACCTCCATGCTGGGGTGTTTGGACAGTGTGCTCTGCCCCTCGGTGTCATTCATAAACAGCAGAACATGCTTCGTGCTACCCCGTGCCCCACTCCAGGTCACACCGGCCATTTGTACATGAAAACGATTGAAGTAACCGATCTCCTTCATAACATCTGAGTTCAGAGGACGCATCCCCTACATGCACAGAACTGCAGGATCCTCAAGGCTTCCACTCTGGGAAACTTCATTTTCTCTCCACTAACGTCTGTGCTATTCATTGCTCCATGGAGAATTTCTTCATTTTTCTGTATTCTGATGCCCACTAAAGTGTTGCCCCTGATTTACGGACCTTTTGTCACATTCCCATAACTGTTCACTTCTGAAAAATTCAGTGTGTCAGATTCAGGTGACTCCTACAACTTCTTAGCAATTTCTACATTTCTTGATGGAGGCAAGAACACTAATAACACAATATTGAAACTAACATGATAATTACATTAATTTATTTATAATTACTAATACTTTTATTTTTTATTTAGAGAAAAATTCAGTCTGTCTTGTTCACCAGACTGCTCCTGGGACTGTTTCAAGTTTCAGTGTTTAAACATTCAGAGGGCTTCAAGAATAAAGAACTCACATTGTGGTTGGCAGGCATTCGACCTAGCAGTTAAATGGCCACTGAAGACGAACATATCCAAAATCGCATTAGCTGGGTTTGATACCCAGCTCTGACCAGAACTCAGTTACCTGCTAACGGAGACACTAGGAGGTGGTGTTGATGGCACAAGTAATAGAGTTCCTGGCTCTGGCTTTGACCTCGATCCAGACTCAAGAGAAATGTTTGGGGAGTGAATCACAGTCTGGTGAGCTCTGTGTCTCACAAGTAAATAAACGAATGAGTTTTAAAAGGCATCAGAGAACTAACCATTGTGAATACACCTAAAATTTACACACTCATGCCATGTAGGGGATTCTGTATTTCTTGTGTGGGCACAGCAGAGCCTGGGCACTCTGGAGTCATGGCTCATGAGAATGTAGGGGCTCACAGCTGGGAAACTCCCAGCAACTAGTGCAGAGGTGTTCACCAGCCACATGCTGCGATTGCTTAAAACAGTCAAGCAACTGTGAAGGATGGAGGAGAGAGTGCTCAAAGACACAAAGGTGCTCACCAGGACGAGGATGCTGTGGGTGGCTCTGGACTCTGGGGAGGACTTGGAGGTGACGTTGGTCCTATGGATATATTGGACCTGCTGCTTGTGCCTGTACAGGGTGAAAATCATGAAACTGCTGGCCCACAGCATGAAGCCCACAAAGAGAATATTTCGGAAAAATATCAGGGCTACATACAGGGACTCTGTGACTTTGCCAGGATTCACAGAATGACAGTAGCCATAATCAGTTTTCTTTGTAGTATTATTGTCATTACTTTTCCCAGTCATATACACAGGCACCGTGGCATTTAGTATCAGGTTCAGCGTCCAGCAGAGGATATTGCAGAACCAGAAGTATTTGAGAGCTTTTGTTTTAAGCTCTGCCCATCTGGTGTTCCTGGGACTGATGGTGATAGCCTGGGAGATACTCAACAAGCAGGTGGTGCCAGTGGACACATCCGTGCTCACTCTCTGCACATAGAACACAAGCTTGCACCCAGTATCACTGAGGAAATGCTTCATGCCCAAAGCTGCCATGGTTTGAGGAACTCCTCTAGAGAGAATGACTAAGCAGTTGGCTACAGTCAGGTGTTTGATGATCAAATCTGTGGGCCTGAACTTGCATCCTGTGAAGTAGAGGTGGAGATAATGGGAAAGAAGAGAGAAATTCCCCAGGGTTCCAGAGACAGTTTGAAATAAGAAGATCATCCCTGTTGTCAAATCTTCGGTGATCATCCCATCTCCTCCTAGTGTCTGTTTATTGTTTCTGGGCCAGAGATTCCTGTATGGGAACATGAGACGCAAACCACGTGCATTAATGTCAGGTGAAATTCAGCATTCTATACTCTTATTCTCTACTTACACCAGTTCACCCTTAGAAATAACTGCTTAACATTTTTCTTTATTGAACATGTTTCCAAATACTTGGATATATAATCTTTAAGGCTACTTACACAACACGGACTACAGACATGAACAGACACATGTATTAATTCCAGTATTTTTAATGACTCCATGAGAAGGTTGCAGGATTCATTTCATTGGAAATAAAATGATCATGCACACAGCATTAGGATAGTTATTTGTCTAAATTTAAACTTTTTTGTGTGCAAAGTGAAATATTGAACCTGGCTGGGCTTGTTCTAAAGTACTGAAATTAACCATCATATTCTTCTAACAGAGCTACTTAGCTGTGTTCTTCAAATGACACATATGTATACCTATCTAATTTCATGTATTATCAATCTATCTTAGGCTGCTGGTAATTGGTTTTCATAGTTTGTATGTATTAGTTTACCTTGACACATAAAGATTTATTCCATAAGATAACATCAATAATGGTTATACATTTAGGTTTCTTACCCAGACGCATATAACCTGATTATAGTATCATTTTCTCGACTCTTTCTCTTTGAAAACTGTAATTAAACTAGACCAAGTTGTCTGTATTGGGGAAGACAATAGAAACATCAGTTGGCTTTTGTACCAAGAAAAATGGCATGAAGTACTGAAAATTGGCTGTGGTCTGTACAAAGTGACATTAATACCAGTCTGGTGAAGTCAAGTATGGTAGAAACTAAATATTTCCATGTTCATGTAATATACTTATGTCTTCACTAGTAGTTAAGTAAAAGTATTTTCCCATAAGTCAAGATTTTTGAAATATATTGTGTGTAAGCCTTGCATAGCAGATGCAATCTCTGTTGTCAGATCTTATTTATTTTATCACATGACAATGTGGAGCTTGCAGTTAAGATGAAAATATTTTCAGTCCAGAACAAAAGTGAAAAATTACATCTGAAACTCATTACTATGGGATACCACTACTTTCTTCTTAAATAGGCTTCATGTACTTAAACAAGGAACATAATCTTACCGTAATCATGGGGATTTTCAATGGGAAATAATCACTGCCTCCATTGGGCAATTAATACAATAGGATTGGAGAAAACCTTGCTATTCCAGAAGCTGACACTGGCAGCCACTCTTGCATCCCAAGATTATAAGATTCTGAGGTTTGTCTCTGTCTACATTATAAGCATGTGCGGTTCCACAGCAGCCTCTCTGCTAATTCTGAAAGTAGAGTGATGAGTCCTGTGCAGAAAATTGAACAGAAACTTATTTTGGACCTACAGTCCTTACATACATTAAACACCAGATGGCATGATTATTTTCATTAAGCAAACAAGAATCAATATCATTGTGCATGACACCAAAGTACATCAGGAGCCACGAGGGATTGGAGTAGGGTGTAGGACCCCCGTGTTTCTGTGCTAGCTCAGCACACATCTCAGAATCCCTCCTCCCTGTATGCTGGGGCACAGGACCAGGAGCAAACATGGGAGAATCCCCTTTTCCCACTTGACTCTTACCCAGACTTATGATATGCCTCTCAATTGAAGACTCTCTCCTTTGGGCTGATGTAGAAAATCCCCAATTTCTCTCAGCTGCCAGGGCAAGCAGTCAGCACTGGGTGGGCTGGAGGCAGCTGGAGCACTATAAGAGGTGTGGCCTGTGACCTCACCTCCCTGCAGAGCTGCAGTCATCTCTGCACCTGCAGCTGCAGTGTATGTCAGGTGGAGTACTGAGAATTTTGTGAACTCTTCCTCTTGCTAATTATGGAAACCAATTATAACCTATAATTACTATCTAAAAAGAGGCTGTTGAAGTCTTTGAAAGTTACTCTGTCCTTAGATCATCAGAGCAGACAGGGTCTGACCTGGAGGGAGCAGGAGATCCTGAGTCTGGCATGGGAGGGACTGGCAGTGAAGCTCCTGTGTCTCCCTGGATTCACAGAAGATTCTTTCTACCCCAAAGTAACTACTTTGCTAAACTTCATGCCACTAAGCCCAGCATCATGTATATAATGAGCAGAACAATGGGGAGAATGCTCCTGAGAAATGTTTTCAGAAACACAAGTGCAACAGCGAACATGATGATCATGGTTTGTTTACCTGAGAAACCACTGGATTTGTCTGACAAAGGAGTATGGGGGTTTCACAGCAAAACATCCTTTACTGTGTACACCTTTCATTCTCATCTCCAGTAGATGTCAGAAGCTACAGTATAACATCCATAGAGAGTCACAAGTTTTATATTTTCCCTGACTATCAGATAAGCCGCGTTACCTCCTCTTGAATGGTTTGTAGTTAATGAGGAAGTGTAAAATGTAATTTAAAATTTATCCTTTTGTTTTCAGAATAAAATATCCACTGCTTTTCCCAAATCCACTGTCTTATCCTTGCCAATTTCCAAGTGACACTTCAGAGTCAGAATATTGGAGAGTGCACAGTGTGGTTACGCCCCTGTGCTCAGTGCTGGGCAGAGGTGCTGGGGGGTCCCTGCTTGACTTTTCATTATTTCAGACATTTTTTAACCTGAAGTAGACATGTTAACAACTTCTTTATTGTGATATAACTTAAAAATTATACATGATTTATTAAGATAAGCCAATGTAGCCTTGCAGAATTTAAAATCTGTGTCATTGTTGCCTTTTCCTTATCATCAATTAATCTTACAGAAAGTAAAGGTGATGATATTTTCTGCATATTTTGACAATTAAAAACATAGTGTTTATGGCATCATTCACTGGTTCCATAATGTTGTAGGCAGATTTCTTCCATCAGGTGTCACTCCCATTGATACATTGCATTAGATATCAAGAGGAACATTCCTGATGTAGTTAAGGTGACATTTGTTTTCTATTAAGCACTTTACTGGGGTATGCTGGACATGAAGGAAGCCTTTTCATTTCAAACTTTTAAAGTTTTTCAGTTGACACATACATAGAGAATGCTGTACATCTGTACTATCTACAACCTGATGAAGCTGGAGATGAATATCCATGTAAATACCACTGCAATCAATGCATTAAAAGTCCATCACCCAAAAAGATCTTCTTCTACCATCTTTATTTGTGGTTAACATTGCTATTTGTGAAAAGGACACTTCACATAAGATCTATGCTATTATTAATTACTTCATTGTGTAATACCACCTTGTTAGCCATAGTTACTGTGTTGGATGACAGAATTCTAGACCTTTTTCATCTTGCAAACTTGGACCATTTAATAATGTGATGAATCCCTCCATTTTTCCCTCTCTCCACAGCCTCTGAAAACCACCATTGTACTCTCCACTTCCTTGAATTTCCTATTTTAGACTCCTCACATAAGTGGGATCATGCACTGATTGCCCATGTATGTCTAGCTTATTTCACTTTCACAATGTCCTTCATATTCATCCATGTTGTTGTGAATGCCAAGATTTCCCTCTCTTTAAAGTCTAAATAATAGACTGTGTTACATATCACAGTGTCTTTACCAATCATGTGGCAATAGGTATTTAGGTAGCTTCCATGTCGTGGATATTGTGAACGTGCAGTAATGATGAGGAATGCAGATCCTCTCTCCAAGAACCTGACTGTGTTTCTCTGGCTGTGTATCCAGAGGTGGGATTATTGCATCATGTGATAGTTCCACTTTCAGTTTTTGAGGAACTAGAGTACTGTTTTCCATAATGGCTTCACCCAGTTGACATTCCAATAAAAAATGTACAAAAATTGACTCTCCAGTGTTTCCCCAATACTTAGTGTTTAGTGTCTTCCCTCCCTCCCTACTTTCCTCCCTTCCTTCCTTTCTTCTTTTCTTCCTTCCTTCCCCCCTCCCCTCCCCTCCCCACTTCCCTTCCCTTCCCTTCCCTTCCCTTCCCTTCCCTTCCCTTCCCTTGTCTTCCCTTGCTTTTTCGTTATCATTTTTTGGAACAGCAACTGCCCATGAGCATATAAGGTGAAGTCTCGATTATGGTTTTGATTTCCATGTCCCTAATAATTGGAAATGTTAAGCACCTTTTCATAAACCTGTTGATCATTTGGAATGTCTTCTTGGAAAAAATATCTATTCAGGTACTTTGCCCATTTTAGATTCTTATTGTTTGTTATTTTACCACTGAGTTGTAGGCATTCTTGATTTGATTTGGACTTAGTACATTGTCATATATAACATTTTCAAATATTTTTTCTATTCTCATAGTTTCTTTTACATTATAATCATTGTTTTCCTTTGTCATGTTGAAACTTTTTATTTTAATGCTATCTCAATTATCTGTTTTTGCATTTCTTTCCAGTGGTTTTGGTGTCAGATTAAAAAAACTCATTGCAAGACCAATGTCAGGGAAATTTGTCTCTGTGTTTTCCTTTAGGATTTTATGAGTTTTTTTTTTTCATATGGTAGCTGAGTCCAGGTTCTTATCTCTGACACAGGAAGGAATTTGAGGATAACATGCAGGTAAAAGTCAAGAGAAAAGCAAGATTTGTGTGCTTGAAAAGTGACAAATCCACACTGAAGGAGACATCGGACATTCTCTAGAGTGAGGTGCATTCCATGGGGTTCAAGTCCACTCCTCTGTATGATCTGTATGGTAGGAAGTGCAGGTGGGGCTGCAGGAACCAGCTCATCACCCCAGCCTCTTCTCACCAGGTACCTCCCTCTCCTTCCCACATCAATGTCAGATGTTGAATGTAAGTCCTTCATGTATGCTGAGCTGGTTTTCTTATAATGTGTTAAGGGTACAATGCATCATCTTACGTGTGAATCTACTTTTCTCAGTACCACTTATTGAAGGGATTCTCCTACCTCAGTGGTGCATGCTTGGTAGTCATTTTGAAAAAACTAATGGATCAGGGGCTGGTGATGTGATGCAGTATTCTAATTCTCCGCCTGCAGTGCAGGCGTCCCATATGGGCGCCAGTTCTAGTCCCAGCTGCTCCTCTTCCAATCCAGCTCTCTGCTAAGGTCTGGGAAAGCAGTAGAAGATAGCCCAAGTTGCTGGGCCCCTGTACCCACATGGGAGACTGGGAAGAAGCTCCTGGCTCCTGGCTTTGGATCGGTGCAGCTCTGACTGTTGTGACCATTGGGGAGTGAACCAATGGACAGAAGACTTTTCTCTCTGTTTCTCCCTCTCACTGTAATTCTACCTCTCAAATAAATAAATAAAATCTTTAAAAAAAAGAAAAAGAAAAAGAAAAATTAAAGGATTGCATATGATGGGTTGTTTCAGAGAGCCATGTTCTGTTCCTATGAAATCTTTGTCTAACTCTTTCAGTACTCTACTGTTTGAATACCATAGTTTTCTAATATAATTTGAAACTGAGTGTGAGACTTCCAGTTTTGTTCTTCTTTCTCAATATTGTTTTGGCTCCTCAGGGTCTACATGAATCTTTGACTTTTTGAATTTTGAATTTTGAATTTTTCTTTTACTTCTTTAAAAGATACCATTCAGATTTCAACAGGGATTCAGTATAACATGTAGATCATGTGGTAATATGTTCATTTAAAAATATCAATTCTTCCAATCCTGGAACACAAGGTAGCTCTTTATTTATTTGGGTCTGATTTAATTTAATTTTCAAGATTTCCTGGTTTTCTTCTGAATAGTTGATTTTCTTACTCCAGTTCTTTAGAGTGTTGTTCCTCCCTTTTTGGTCAGCTGAGTGAGAATTTACTGAATACTGAAATTCTGGCTCTACTTCAATCCTGCCAAATCATAGCCTACATGTAACAGGATTCCCAAATAACTCTTTTTACACATCAAAGTTTCATAAAAACTACTCTGAGACAGTAGTAAAGGACTAGCTTTTAAATGCTTTCATTGCATAAAATTTTTGGCAGTGAAAGTTTTTTGAGGTAATGAACTTGTTACCTAACTTGATATAAATATTCCACAATATAAATATTATTTAAAAATCATATTATACCCATAAATGTGTACTATATGCAAGTATTGTTTGTCAATACAAATTTAAAATTGAAATATATATATGAGATTGTATCCACTTATCTCCAATGTCAATTCTGTGCTTACTTACAGTTTACCTGAATTTCTATATAGTTGTTTTTTCTTTATCAGAACACAGTTGAAACATTTAAATATTTCATTTATAACCTATGATATTTCTTTCCATAAAAATAACTGTATATATATGCATGTATATGTATGTTTTTCTAATTCCAATTTAGATAACATTAAAATGCATAACATACACAAATTATTAATGTATTTCACACCCTGCTTGGGGAAATTTCCTGAAATGCCAAGTTGTGGAATTATAATTAGCACAGCATAGATTTCTGAGGAGTTATCTTAATCCAGTAGAGCTGCCATAATAATATACCATTTTCTGGTATATTATGTAAAAGGTAATAAGACTTTTGTAAAAGATTTATTTCCTGTGCTTCTGGAGTTGGAGAGCTCCACAACCAAGGAGCCAACATGATAAGACAGTCTTTTCTTGTGAATGGTTGCCACCTTGACGTGTGCTCACCAGACCTCTCCTCTGTGTTTGCACAGAGGTGGGTGTGGAGAGAGAGCTCTTGTCCTTGTCTCACAAGGACATTGATCTTGAGAGCTCCAATCTCATCACCTCGTGTAACCCAAATCTCCTTTCAAAGGACTCCCACCTCCAAATGCAATCACAGTAGAGTTAAGCATTTAGCTTTACAGAATCATTTGCCCAATGGATATGTAAGGTATGAAGAAGACATGAGTGTAGGAAACAAGGAGGCCAGAGAACAGTGGAGGGGTCTAGTAGGGCCAGACAGGAAGTTGAGTCAGGTAGACCAGATGGTGGATGCTGTGGGTGTCTCCCTACATCAACTCTGTAATTGACACTACCAACAATATCAGGATTACACTGGATCACAGTATGGTCATGGTACACTTCACATTCATCACCAAAAAATTAGTGGGAATTACAGAGGTATTGGCAGTACCTCACCTAAAGAATTTCTCTTTGCTCATAAGACAGATTTCTGGTGTTTCTATTCTGTTCCATTGGTCTATCCATCTGTTTCTATACCAGTACCGTGCTCTTTTTATTACAACTCCCCTGTAGTATATCCGGAAATCTGGTATTTTGATGCCCCCAGCTTTGTTTGTTGTACAAGATTTCTAGAGCTATTCTAGGTCTCCTGTGTCTCCATATGAATTTCAGTGTCATTTTTTCCAGATCTGAGAAGAATGCCTTTGGTGTTTTGATTGGTATCACATTGAATCTGTAAATTGCTTTTGGGAGAATGGACATTTTGATGATGTTGATTCTCCCAATCCATGAGCATGGAAGATTTCTCCATTTTTTGGTACCCTTTTCTATTTCTTTCTTTAAGGTTTTGTAATTTTCATCGTAGAGATCTTTAACGACCTTGGTTAAGTTTATTCCAAGGTATTTGATTGCTTTTATAGCTATTGTGAATGGGATTGATCTTAGAAATTCTTACTCAGCCATGACATTGCCTGTGTAAACAAATGCTGTTGTTTTTTGTATATTGATTTTATATCCTGCTACTTTACCAAACTCTTCGATAAGTTCCAAAAGTCTCTTAGTAGAGTTCTTTGGATCCCCTAAATAAAGAATCATATCATCTGCAAAGAGGGATACCTTGACTGCTTCCTTCCCAATTTGTATCCCTTTGATTTTTTTTTCTTGCTTATGTGTCTGGCTAAAACTTCTAGTACTATATTGAATAGCAGTGGTGAGAGTGGGCATCCCTGTCTGGTACCAGATCTCAGTGGAAATGCTTCCAACTTTTCCCCATTATTTAGGATGTTGGCTGAGGGTTTTTCATAAATTGCCTTGATTGTATTGAGGAATGTTCCCTCTATACCCAATTTGCTTTTTCATCATGAAAGGGCGTTGTATTTTATCGAATGTTTTCTCTGCATCTATTGAGATAATCATATGATTTTTCTTCTGCAGTCTGTTAATGTGGTATATCACATTGATTGATTTGCAAACATTGAACCATCCCTGCATACCAGGGATAAATCCCACTTGGTCTGGGTGGATGATTTTTCTGATGTGTTGTTGCATTCTGTTGGCCAGAATTTTATTGAGGATTTTTGCATCTATGTTCATCAGCGAAATTGGTCTGTAATTCTCTTTCTCTCCTGCATCTTTTTCAGATTTAGGAATTAAGGTGATGCTGGCTTCATAGAAAGAATTTGGGAGGATTCCCTTTTTTTGATTGTTCTGAACAGTTTGTCAAGAATTTGAGTTAGTTCTTCTTTAAATGTCTGGTTGAATTCAGCAGTGAATCCATCCAGTCCTGTGCTTTTCTTTGCTGAGAGGGCCTTTATTACTGTTTCAATTTCTGTCTCAGTTATGGGTCTGTTTAGGTTTTCTATGTCTTCATGGTTCAATTTAGGTAGGTTGAATGTGTCCAGGAATCTATCCATTTCTAATAGATTTCTAATAGTTTCCTGGCATACAAGTCCTTGTAGTAATTTCTGATGATTCTTTTTATTTCTGTGGCGTCTGTTGTTATGTTTCCTTTTTCATCTCTGATTGTATTGATTTGGGTCTTTTCTCTTTTTTTTTTAGTTAGTTGAGCCAATGGGGTCTCAATGTTGTTTATTTTTTCAAAAAAACAGCTCTTTGTTTGGCTGATCTTTGGTAATTTTTTTATTCAATTCTGTTGATTTCTTCTATGATTTTAATTATTTATCATCAGTTACTAGTTTTGGGTCTGCTTTGCTGCTGGTTTTCTAGATCCTTGAGATGTATTTATAGGTCATTTTTTGGTGCCTTTCCAATTTCTTGAGGTAGGCACTTATTGCTATAAACTTTCATCTTAGCACTACCTTTGCTCTATCCACAAGTTTGGATATGTTGTGTTGTTATCCTCATTTACTTCCAGAAAGTTTTTGATTTCTCTTTTGTTTCTTTTATGACCCAGTGTTTATTCAGAAGCATGTTGTTCAGTCTCCATGTGTTTGCATATGCTCTAGGGATTCCTGAGTTGCTAATTTCCAGCTTCATTCCATGGTGGTCTCAGAACATGCAGGGTATGACCCAATTCTTTTGAATTTGCTGAGACTTGCTTTATGGCCTAATATGTGGTCAGTCCTAGAGTAGGTTACATGTACTGCTGAGAAAAATGTGTATTCTTTAAGTGTAGGATGAAAAGTTCTGTAGATATCTGTTATTTCCATTTTGTCTATTAAATCTACTGTTTCCTTGTTGATCTTCTGTCCTGTTGATCTATCTATTTCTGAAAGTGGAGTATCGAAGTCCTCCAATACTATTGTATTGGAGTTTAATTCTCCCTTTAAGTCCCTTACCATATCTTTTAAATAAACTGGTGCCCTGTAATTAGGTGCACAAATTCTTTAAATTTATGTTGGCTATGAAAGGTCTTTATTTCACCTTCATTCACAAATGAGAGCTTTGCAGGATATAATATTCTGGGCTGGCAGTTTTTTTCCTCTTAGTACTTGGGCTATATCTCACCATTCCCTCCGAGCCTGTAGGGTCTCTGATGAGAAGTCTGCTGTCAGTCTCATTGGAGATCCTCTGAGAGTAATATGGTGTTTCTCTCTTGCACATTTAGAATCTTTTCTTTATGTTTCACTGTGATGAGTTTGATTACCATGTGTTGTGGTAAGGATCTCTTTTGGTCATGTTTATTATGAGTTCTAGGCGCTTCCTGTACTTGGATGTCTCTGTCCTTCTCCAAACCCAGGAAGTTTTCTGGTAGTATCTCACTAAAAAGGCCTTGTAATCCTTTCTCTCTCTCCATGCCTTCAGAAACTCCTAGAACCCGAATGTTGGGTTTTTTAACAGTATCCTGTAGATTCCCAACAATATTTTTACATTTATAATTTCCTCTTCTTTTCTTTGGTTTGACTGAATGCTTTCCTATGCTCTGTCTTCTAAGTCCAATATTCTCTCTTCTTTCTCACTGATTCTGTTTTTAAGGCTCTCTAATGTGTCCATCATTTGTTCTATTGAATTCTTCATTTCATTTTGATTTCTCTTCAATATCTCAATTTCACGTTCTACTAAATTCCTCATTTCATTTTGATTCCTCCTTAAGATTTCATTTTCATGAGAGAGATTTTCTGTCCTTTCCTGTATGGATTTCTGTAGTTCATGCTTTTGTTTTTTATAACTTCTAAATGTTCTTATCATAAATTTTTTTGAAATCTGCATCTTGCATTTCTCCTATCTCATCATCTTCAAAATCTTGTATTGGAGTGCCATGTTCATTTGGGAGTGTCATGATATCTTCTTTGTTCTTTTTTTTAAATTTTTTAACAGGCAGAGTGGACAGTGAGAGAGAGAGAGACAGAGACAGAAGAGAAAGGTCTTCCTTTACTGTTGGCTCACCCCTCAATGGCCGCTGCGGCCGGCACACTGCGCTGATCCAAAGCCAGGAGCCAGGTGCTTCTCCTGGTCTCCCATATGGGTGCAGGGCCCAAGTACTTGGGCCATCCTCCACTGCACTCCCGGGCCACAGCAGAGAGCTGGCCTGGAAGAGGGGCAACCGGGACAGAATCCAGTGCCCTGACCGGAACTAGAACCCGGTGTGCTGGTGCCACAGGTGGAGGATTAGCCTATTGAGCCATGGCACCAGCCTTCTTTGTTCTTGTTTCCTCGGTTTCTGCATTTGTTGTTTGGCAATGTGGAGTTATTCTTTGGTTCTTTTTTTTTTCTTCCTCACTGTTGGCTTTTCTCATTATACTATGACTCTATATTAAGTGGACTTTCTAATTTTCATGAATCTCTAGAGGCTTGTGATGGGTGTGGCCTGAGAGCTCTGTTCAGTTCTTCATGGTTAAGGGTGTGTCAAAGGTGACACACCCAGGTTTGGCATGGTAAATCTCTCTCCTTTTTTAATTCAGAAGGGAAGTCATTCCACTCAGCTGAGCTCTTCTCCTGATGGCAATCAGTGCCTGAGTGCTAGCCCCAGTGGGTATAATATTTGCTCTGTCCCAGGGACCACACAAAGCATCTGTGCAGTCCTCAGTGTAAGCTCAGATTCCCCTGCAATGTCTCTCACTGTGTAGCCAAAGCCACCTGAATTTGTGGGGTCTCCCACGTAGACTACTCATGTCTCAGCCATAGCATGAGTTCTCCCACACACCCTCAGGTTTTTTTTTTTTTTCACAATCCCAGTTCATAATCTCCACACATTCACTAGGTCTTAGTCTCCTATTATTTCTCCCCACCAGAATCAGGTTTTTCTGCTTGGTTGAGGGCAGGTGCAGCCCTGAGCTGGTGCAGCTGTTACATATGTCCAAAATGACGTCTGCTCTATCGCCTTGCTAGTCTTTGTAAGGTGAGTGGAGAGAGAGAATCTTGTTCATACTGGTTCCATTTATTTATTTTATTTTATTTTATTTTATTTTATTTAGGCTGGTGTACTTTCACCCATGGAGCTTCAAGCCTCATTCCCTCTAGGCTCTTTCTGCCACTTTTTCACCAGTGTCTCGGGCTACTGCAGTTTTGCCTCACCTCCCTTGCCAGTGCTGGTGCGTAGACTTGGCAGCTGGGGTCCCGAGCCATGGGTGCCCATGCCCTCCACGTAGATCCACCATGTCACACTAATTCCAGAAAAGTTTCCACTGCAGTTTTTTCCCTAACTCTTCCATGAGACTGCAGTATCTCCACTTTTATGAAACTATCTTTTCCCGGACTATCAGTGTGCTCCCTCCTTATTCCACACTCTTGGAGCCCTCCCACCAAAAAACATATTTGTGACATTTTGGTTATTCCATTTGGCAGTCACACATGGGTACCTTAATACTTAGGTTCATGTTTAGGATACAGCTTCTAATTTAAATTCCCATTACCTGGAGTTGCTGGGGCTGACTGTGATGGCCTGGGAGATGTTTAAGAGGCAGGAGATGAACTGATAGAACCAACAAGGGAGAGAACGATCAAACATGGGAAGTGGAGACACAGCAGACTCATAGAATGGCAGATGTCCTAAATAGCACTCTGGCCTCAGAATCAGCCCTTAAGGCATTCGGATCTGGCTCAAGAGCCC
Organism: Lepus europaeus; assembly: GCF_033115175.1. Taxonomy (NCBI): domain Eukaryota; kingdom Metazoa; phylum Chordata; class Mammalia; order Lagomorpha; family Leporidae; genus Lepus; species Lepus europaeus. The sequence continues at coordinate 4,773,949 of NC_084845.1, forward strand.
ATGAGAGTATTTTAGGCTTGGAAAGCCAAGACACTCTGTCAAAAAAAGAGAAGAAGACCTAAATGAAAGATCTCTGTGTGTGAGATCCCAGTGGAAAGAACGGGGCCATCAAAGAAGGAGGTACCTTTCTCTGAAGGGAGGAGAGAACTTCCACTTTGACTATGACCCTGTCGGAATAAGATCGAAGTCGGCAAACCCTAAAGGCTTCCATAGCCTTGGCAACTCATGACTAGAGCCTAGGGAGATTACTGATGCCATAAACAAGAGTGTTAAATTGTTAAATCAACATCAAGCATCACTGTGTACTTACGTCCCATGTGGGATCTGTCCTTAATGCGTTGTCCAAGGTGAAGTAATGATATAGTTAGTACTGAAGCAGTATTTTTACACTTTGTGGTTATGTGTGGGTGCAAACTGATGAAATCATTACTTAGTATATACTGAAGCGATCTTCTGTATATAAAGATAATTGAAAATGAAAAAAAAAAAAACCTTGGTGTTAAATTGGAAATTACATAGAAAAGTAATCAATCTTTTTTAAAAAATATCATGCAGGATCTCTGTCATTAATGTGCTGTACACTGTTATTTAATGCTATAACTAGTACTCCAACAGTATTTTTTCACTTTGTGTTTCTATGTGGGTGCAAACTGTTGAAATCTGTATATATACTAAACTGATTTTCTGTATATAAAGAGAATTGAAAATGAATCTTGATGTGAATGTAAGGGGAGAGCGAGTGGGAAAGGGGAGGGTTGCGGGTAGGGGGGAAGTTATGGAGGGGAAGCCTTTGTAATCCATAAGCTGTACTTTGGAAATTTATATTCATTAAATAAAAAAAAAACAAAGTAAATCCAATTTTTTTAAAAAAAGAACTGTACCTAGGAAATACATGAAATCTGTTCTCTATATTAATAAAAATTTAAAATTAATTTTTAAGAAAGGAAAAGTATCCCATGAATAAGAGCATATTCAGTTGTGATCAACTGGAAAGTCTGTCATCCAAGATGCAGAACAAAGGACAGATGCCCCCACCTCCACTTCTATCCAACAAAGCTCTGGAATCCTCACCATAGGAACTAGCCAAGAAAGGGAAATGAAAAACCATCAAATCAAAAAGGGAGAAGTACAGTTATCTGTAGACAGCATTGGGAGAAGCAAGCCTCACCTGTCCACTTAAAGGATGGACTCAGACTCAGGAAGTGCAGCCAAAATGAGACTTTATTAAGGGTCTTGCAAGACCATGTGCCAGTGGGTCAGCACATCCTGGGTGGTTTACGGGAAGTTTTTTATTTCCTAACATGTAGGCCCCTTCTCCACTTCCTCAGTGACTGAGTAATATGGGTTACAATCTCCCTGGCATTAGCTTCCACTGTTTTGGCCACACCAAATATCCTGTTTGCCTAAGAAATTTCCATGTGCACATGACCTAGCTGTTATATTAGCTAGCTATGTGTAACCTTCTACATATCTGCAAGCTGTTATGCTAGCTAGTTGTCTACTCACAGCTAAGCATCTTACTTTGAAAATGAACTGGGGCCAGCACTGTGTTGCAGTGGGTTAAAGCCATGGCCTGCAGCACCGGCATCCCATATGGGTGCTGGTTCAAGTCCTAGCTGCTCCACTTCTGATTGACTTCTCCGCTATGATCTTGGAAAGCAGTAGAAGATAGCCCAAGTCTTTGGGACTCTGCACCCACATGGGAGACCTGGAGGAAGCTCCTGGCTCCTCACTTAGGCCTGGCCTAGCCCTGGTCATTGTGGTCATTTGAGGAGTGAGCCAGTAGATGGAGGATGTCTCTCCTCTCTCTCTGTAACTTTGCCTTTCAAATAAATAAAACTTTAAAAACTCTTAGAAATGTTTACTCCTCAGGATGATCTTAGCTGCAGAAAAGTCTGAAGATTCAGAATAAAAAAATTCTGAAGATTCAGATTATAAAAAATGTTATAGCTAATAATGAATACAGTAAAGTTGCAGGATAAAAATCAATATTAAAAATCAGTTTTATTTCTAATTTATGACAATTACCAGAAAACAAAATCAAGAAAGTAATCACATTTAAGTATTACACAGAATAAAATGCTTAGGAATAAATTTAAACAACATAATGAAAGATGTGTACACAGGAAACCATAAAGCACTGTTGATTAAAATTAAAGCTGATACAAATGAGTAGATATGCTGTGTTCCAGGACTGGAAGACTTTTATTTATTTATTTATTTGAAAGGCAGAGTTACTGATAGGCAGAGACAGAAATGCTTCACTCCATGAATGGCCACAATGGCTGGAGCTGGGCTGGTCTGAAGCCAGAACTCTGGAGCTTCTTCCCAGTCTCTCACATGGATGCAGGGACCTAAGCATTTGGGCCATCTTCTACTGCTTTCCCAGGCCACAGCAGAGAGCTGAACTGGAAGTTGAGAAGCCAGGACTCGAACCAGTGCCCATATGGGATGTTGGCACTGCAGGTGGCAGCCCTACCCGCTACACCACAGCATTGGCCCTGTAAGAATATTTTTAAATGTCCATACTATCATGTGATCTAGAGATTCAGTTCAATTCAGTTCCTATCAAAAATCACAATGGCATTTTTTACAAAAGTAAAGAAATGCTCAAATTCATGTGGACATCAAAAGACCTTGAAAATTCAAAACAATGTTTAGAAAGAAAAACAAAACTGATTTTCATCTTTCATGTCCAAATATTACAAACTCACACTATTCCAACATTATTGTACTGTCCTAAAAATCAGACATATGGCCTTTTTATGAACAGATTGGAGAACCCTGAGCATCAGCAAGTTCCGAAGAAAATGTAGTGGGATGAGAAGAGTCCTTCAATAAGTGGTGCGAAAAGAAAAAAAAAAAAAAACTGGAGATCCACATGGGAAAAAAAATTCAATTGTACCCTTATCATACATGATAAGCAAAATCACTTCAAAATTAATTAAAGGCTTCAAATAGAGGCCTGAAGAAATAAAATTTGAAGGGTAAAATCTACTTGACAGTGACCTTGGCAATGAATTTTTAGATACAACTCAAAAACCCAGGAAACAAATGCAAAAAAAGAGATACAACCAAACTAAATAGCTTCTGCACAACAAAGAAAATAATTAATAAAATGTAAAGGTTACTGTGGAATTGAGGAAAATTTTTGCAAAAACATATCTAACTAAATATTAATATCTAAAGCATATAACAGAAGCCTATGAATCAATGTCAAAATGACAAGTATTCTGATACAAAAATGGACAAAGAACCTGAATGAGCATTTTTCCAAGCAAGGTAAGCAGATGGAAGATCTCTCTTTATCCGCCTACTCGCTCTATAGTTCTGCCTTTAAAAAAATAAATAAATCTTTAAAGAAAAAGAAAGAAAAGAAAATGTGCTTAAGATGACTAAAGGCTAGACAAACAGATAAAAACCACAACTGAAGTATCACCTCACACTTTTTGGGACAACTGTTAAATGAAGACGGGGCAAAGCAGAGCAAAGAAAGAGAAACAGAAAACCGGTGTTGGGGAGAATGTGAAAAAAAGTGAATTTCTGGACACTATTAATGGGAAAGTAAATTGGATGCAGTTGTTATTGAAAATAGCAGGCCAGTTCCTCAAACAATACGAAATTAAACTATCATTAGACCTGAGAAACCCACTTCAGGGTTTATATCCAAGGCAAATAAAGTCAGGATACTGCATAGATGATCTATACTCAAGTTCATGACTGTATGTTCACAATACCCAACACATGTATGCAACCTATATACCCACTGTCTGATGAATTTATAGAAAGATCATGACTCATAACACACATTATGAATCCAGTGCATTAGTTCAATGAATAGTAGATTTTTAATAAAATTGTCAGTATATCCCTAAAATATTAGCACCTTCACTTTCTGTAAGAATTGGTAAGAGAAAAGCAAAAGAGTACTGAACTTTAAATTTTGCAATGCTATGTTTAATTCTGGTAACAAAGCACATATTCTCTTTCATGGATATTATAAGAAAGGGATTTTTCATGACAGATTTGGCACAGAAACATTCAAAACATATCAAGAACTAGATAGGAATCCTGGCTCCTCTGTCCACCAGTGAGTACAGGGACACAACAAACAGCCTAAGTGATGTCTGTCATTACAGCCCTGGTTTGGAAATTTGGTGATGATAGAGAGGACTTGGGAAAAATAGTGGATTTGTTGGTAGAAACAGCCGAGGAAGAAATTTCAACTCATATTTTCTATTTCAAGTCAATTTTACAAAACCAACAAAGGCTACTAAAAATTGATCAGACAAGAAAACAGTGAAAGGCAATGAGAACCATTAAATTATGTAAATTGAATAGATAAGCACTGAAAGACTCTGCCTATTTCATCATGGTTTCGAGTATGAGGAATCAGAAACTTCCGTGTCTCTACAGATACTATTCATTAGCTTCCTGTAGCTACTGGAGATGACAAATAAGAGAGAACACTGGTAAGGAATGATCTTAAATCTGTCATATCCTTTTAAATTCCACAGAAGTTGTCATTGCGTATCAGACAAGTGCAGTGACTTTTCATGTAAGCTATGGTCATCACGTTCTCCACTGCACCTGTGTCTCTGAAAACCATTCTCAGGAGCATTCTCCCCACTGCTCTGCTCATCACATCAGTGAGGCTGAGCTTAGTGGTCTGAAGTTTAGGAAAGAAATCACTCTGGGGTAGAAAGAAATCTTCTATGAATCCAGGGGGACACAACATTTTCACTGCCAGCCCTCCCATGTCAGACTCAGGACCTGTTCCCTTAGGGTCAGACTCTCTGCCTCATGGCTCAAAGGAAAGAAGGGGCCACTTTACAAGACTTTCACAGCCTCCTTGGAGATAATAACTGTAAAGTTCTGACTGTTTTTGGTAATGAGCGAGAAGGGAAAAGTTTTCACAATTACGCTCAGTACCCCAATTTGCACTTTCATTGCAGCTGCAGGTGAACAGATAATTGCAGCTCTGCAGAGAGGTGAGGTCACAGGCACACACCCTTTGTAGTGGCCCTGCTGCCTCCATGCCACTCAGTTCTGCCTGTGGTGAACTTCAGGCAGGTGCTTATTCCAGCAGCTGAAAGAAAATGGACCATTTCTATGTCCGTTTGGGAGGGAGAGATGCTTCAAGTGAGGAGACTTACCAGGAGTCTGGGTGAGTGATCATGGGAGAAAGGGGATTTGTCTGTGTTTTCACCTGGCCCTGTGCCCCAGCCTCACAGAACAGAGGAAGAATTCTGAGATGTGCACTGAGCTAGCACAGGGAAGTGGGGTCGAACACTCTACGCCACTCCTTGGAATTTCGTGTCGTGCACAATGACACTGATTCTTGGTGTTTAATGAAAATAATCATGACATCTGGTGTTTAATGTACTTAAGGACTGTGCTTCCAAATAAATCTGCTGTTCAGTCTGTGGTACAGGAGAATTAGCAGAGACACACTAGAACTGTGATGTGGATCAGGACAAACCTACAAGAATCTTGATAACCTAGGCAGAAACAGGGAATCCCAATGGCAATTCCTGGAATATAAAGGCTTTCTCTACCTCTGTTGTATGAGTTGCTTAATGGAGTATTGATTGTTGTCTACTGAAAACACCCACAGTTACTTATTATGGAAAGATTCTCTTCCATCTTTAATAAGGGAAGCCTGTTGACAGAAGAGTGTTATCCTGGCGTGATTGGTTGCATACGGCAGCTTTCAGGTGCAAATGTGTCTCCTGAAATTCTCTGGACTGAAAATATTTTCATCTCAACTGGAAGCTCCACAATTGCAAATGATAAAATGCACACGGTCTGACCTTAGGGATCCCTGGGGTAGATGCTTTATAGTTCTACACCTTTCAAAGTTCTGGCTTTATGGGAAATTCTTTCATTTAAGTATTAGTAAAGATATAAATTATTACATAAAAGTAGTAATCTTCAGTTTCTACAATACACAATTTCACCACATACTGGTGTTTGTCCTGTAGTGTAGGGAACAATATATGTTCTTGAATGTTATTTTTTTCCTGGTATAAAAGGCAAAAATTGTTTCTATTTGCTTCTATAGTCAACTTTGATTTATGTACAGTTTTGCAAGGAGAAAGACCCAAGAATTTATACTACAATCAGGTTATCTGCACATTAATAAAATACCTCATGTTTAGACATTACTGAAGTTGTCTAATGGAGTAAATCTATATGCATAAAGGTAAACTTGTACAAATAAAATGACAAATAAAGTCTCAGCAGTGTAAGAGAAATCGGTAAGGCATGAAAATCACTAAACATATACATGTGCTATTTGTAGAACATAGCTAAGTAGCTATGTTAGAAAAGCACTGTGGGTTGGTGCCACAGCTCGCTTGGCTAATCCTCCACCTACAGCGCCAGCACCCTGGGTTCTAGTCCCGGTTGGGGTGCCGGATTCTGTCCCAATTGCTCCTCTTCCAGTCCAGCTCTCTACTGTGGCCCGGGAAGGCAGCGGAGGATGGCTCAGGTGCTTGGGCCCTGCACCTGCATGGGAGACCAGGAGGAAGCACCTGGCTCCTGGCTTCAAATCGATGCGGCGCACTGGCTGTAGCAGCCTTTTGGGAGTGAACCAATGGAAGGAAGACCTTTCTCTCTGTGTCTCTCTCACTGTCTAACTCTGCCTGTCATTAAAAAATAAAAACACTTTGGTCAATTTAACTGGTTTTGTACAAGTCCAGCTGGCTTTACATTCCACTTTACGTGTTAAGAAATGAAGTTGACAACTAGCTGAATCACTGTCTGTCTCATCCTGAGTAATAATTTTATAACCAGTGTAATAGTTTATAAGCAGTATAACCATTTTATAACCTGCTGCCTTCTTATGGAGTTATGAAAAAATAAATGTGTCACTGTACCAGCAATTAGTTAAGTAGCCTTCAATACTAACCATTCAACTCTTTGGAAGCAGTATCACAAAGGAAAATTATTAAGCAGTTATCTCTGAGTGTGAACTGATGTGGGCAGAGAATAATGTGAATAGCGAGCTTAATTTCAATTCATATTAGGACATGGAGCTCATACCTCATTTCCCATACAGGAATCTCAGGCTCAGAGGCAATAATCAGACATTGGGAACTGATGGAACAGCCACTGGAGATTTGATAATGGGGGTGATCTTCTTATCACAGACTATTACAGGAATCCTGGGGAATTTCTCTCTTCTTTCCCATTATTTCTACCTCTCTCTCACAAGACGCAAGTTTAGACCCACAGATTTGATCATCAAACACCTGACTGTGGCCAACTGGTTAGTCATTCTCTCTAGAGGAGTTCCTCAAACGATAGCCGCTTTGGGGATGAAGCATTTCCTCGGTGATATTGGGTGCAAACTTGTGTTCTATGTACAAAGAGTGAGCAGGGATGTGACCACCTGCAGCACCTGCCTCCTGAGTATCTCCCAGGCCATCACCATCAGTCCTGAGAACCCCAAGTGGGCAGAATTTAAAGCAAAGGCTCCCAAATACATTGGCCCTTTCATTATACTCTTCTGGATAGTCAACATGATACTGAATATCCTGGTACCTCTGTACATATATGAGAGAACAACCAACAAAAATGTCACAAAGAAAGTCGATCATGTGTACTGTGTCTCTGTGAATCCTGGAGAATTCATAGAGTTCCTGTATGCAGCTGTAGTGTTTTTCCAAAATGTTCTTTTTGTGGGCTTCATGCTGGGTTCCAGCAGCTACATGGTTTTCACCCTGTACAGGCACAAGAAGCAGGTCCAGTACATCCATAGGACCAACATCTCCTCCAGGTCCTCCCCAGAGTCCAGAGCCACACACAGCATCCTCGTCCTGGTGAGCACCTTTGTGTCTTTTTGCATTTTCTCCTCCATCCTTCATATTTGCTTGACTGTTTTAAACAATCACAATTTGTGGCTGGTAAACATCGCTGCACTGATCACTGGCAGTTTCTCAACTGTGAGCCCCTACGTTCTCATGAGCCACGACTCCAGAGTGCCCAGGCTCTGCTGTGTCCCCACAAGGAATACAGAATCCTCTACCTAGCAAGAACATGTATATTGTACAGATATTCAAAATGGTTAGTTCTTCAATCGTTTCAAAATTTACTTAATCATATATATGTACTTGAGAGACAGAGACAGAGCTAACCATAATGTGATTCTCTCTCCAATTTTTTTTTAATTTTTTTTATCTAACTTGGCTCTGGATCAAGGCCGTAGCTGGAAGCCCAGAAATCAAGGACTTGAGCCATCACCGCTGCCTTCCAGGGTCTGTGCTACCAGGATGCTGGAATCAGGATCAGAACTGGGTATCAAACCCAGGAACTGTGATTTGGACATAATAGTCTTTCCTGGCCTCTTAACTACTGGACCAAATGCCTACCCCCACCATGTGAGGCCTTTATCCCTCAAGACTTCTGAAACTTTAAATATGTTTGTGGAAGCAGTCCCTGTACCAGAGCGTGGTCAACAAGACAGCCTGAATTTTTGCTCTAAAATAAGGAATAAACTGGTAAACTATTATAAATTAATTACTATGTAGTTATCACATTAATTCCTATATTATGGAAATGTTATTCATGTTCCCAGCTCTGCAGAGAAATGTGGAGACTATGGAGACTTCATGGGTGTCACCTAAATCTGATATAATTAATTTGTCAGAAATTAGCAAGTAATGGAAACGTAACACAAGCCCATAAAGTAGGGCAACATTTCATGTGTGCCCCAAAACACAGAAGATGAAGAAAGCCCCATGGAACAGTGAATGGCATGGAATTTAGTGGTGGGAAAATTAAGTTTCCCAGAGAAGAAGCCTTGAGAACCATACGTGAATCTTTTGTACCATTTCCAAGAGGAAGGAGTCCTTTGAAATCAGAGGCTATGAAGGAGATCAGTCGCTTTGAAAATCTTCACGTACAAATGACCTCATTGACCTGGAGTAGGCATAGGGGAGCACAGATGTATATTCTGCTGCTTATAAAAAACACCAAGCCAGTATTGTCTATGAACAGAGCTCGCAGTCTATGATATCATGGCCTGGAGGTGAGATGTGTTGAGGGAGCGTTTTGTATCTTTAAGTGAAGAGGTAAGTTGGGCATGTGGGCAAGAGAAAGGTTGCATGGTGTACTTCCTCAATCCATAGGTGAGAAAATAATTCTATTGTAGAGCCTTCCATTAAAGAAGTCTTCACATTGAAGATGTCATGGAATAGGCACTGAGAGTCATTCTCTCTCTCGCTCTCTCTCTCTCTGTATGTGTGTGTGTTTATGTGTGTATGTGATTTCCATGTTACAGACATTATCTATTTGTATTTCAATGTGTTTCTATATGCACACATATAAACATATAAAATCAAATTATATGTTTTCTATGAAGTAATAATATTGGAAAATTATTAACAGAAAATCCAGAACAATGCTAATAAGAATGAAACAAATTGTGTTAAGCTCACAGTCTATTTAATATGATGTGCATGTCCCTGTGTGTAGGACACTACAGAAAACAAACCCTGGCTGTAAGGTCAGTGACAGCCAAAGGCCCCCTGGAGATCTGACAGGGTCGACACTCCCTGTTCCTCAGCTGTAGGATGTGACCCAGCCTGGAGATTTCCAATCCTGGCCCAGGGAAGCCCAGCAGACAAGACCACCCCAGCACACAGGCAGCTCTTACTCACCTAAAGCAAAGCTTCTCCTGCAAGCTCAGCTCCAACTCCCTTTAGGACAGAAACTCCTAGTACCCGACCTAGGCTGAATAACGAAGGGGGCTCATTTACACAAACTCTGAAAGAGGTCTTTGGATGGAGCCCCTTATGGCCATCCCATGACTGTTTCCTGTCCAGGCCACCAGCTTGCACCTAGTATCTGGCTAGTGGGCACCCTTCTAGAATACACTGTTGAGCATCTGTTAGGGCCTGAGATCCATCTTTGATTCATCTTCTTATGTGGTTTTCATTAAAGCTCTCACATTTTTATTCTTTCTATTGTAATTTCTTGCTAGACAATTTTGAACTCTATATTTTAACTCTATATTTAATTATTTTCATAAGATATTGCCTAATCAATTCATGAGAATTAAATCAACATCAATGTTTTTTTCTATTTTAATCTTCATATTTTAATTACACAAGGGCACCTCAAAATTCTTGGAAAAATGAAGTTAAGTAAGAAGTTTATTTTGGCGCGCATAGCATATTTGAAAGCCAAGAATGGTATTGTCAGTCCATGCATTTTCCATGACCTCTGTGAAAGCTTTCCATCTACATGGATTTCAAAGTTTTCATTGTTGGCAGTAGTGTCTTCAGAGTCTATTCGCTTCCAACCTGGAAAATATAAGATTTTTTTAAAAGATTCATTTATTTTATTTGAAAGGCCAGTGGGGCGTCTTCCATCTCTGGTTCACTCCCAAGGTGGCTGCAATGGCTGGAGCTGTGCTGATCCAAAGCCAGGAGCCAGGAGCTTTTTCCAGGTCTCCCATGAGGGGGCAGGGCCCCAAGGACTTGGACCATCTTCCACTGCTTTCCCAGGCCATAGCAGAGAGCTGGATCAGAAGTGGAGCAGCCGAGACTCGAACCAGTGCCCATGTGGGATGACGGCACTGCAGTTAGCAGCTTTACCTATTATGCCACAGTTCTGGCCATAGATACATTTCAAAGCTCATCACAGTGTAGTTATATGCAACATTTAACTCCCCCTGCCCAATATGATGGTGCTCAATCAGTACTCTACCAACATTCAGTCAACTTTTTTTAAAAATATTTATTTTATTTATTTGAAAGAGTTACAGAGAGAAGTAGAGACAGAGAGGTTGGTCTTCCATAGACTGGTTCACTCCCCAGATGGCTGCAACGACCGGAGCTGTGCCGACCTGAAGCCAGGAGCCAGGAGCCAGAGTTTCTTCTGGGTTTCCCACATGGGTGCAGGGGCCCAAGGACTTGAGCCATCTTCTACTGCTTTCCCAGGTCATAGCAGAGAGCTGGATCAGAAGAGGAGCAGCCGGGACTAGAACCAGCATCCATATGGGATGCTGGCACTTCAGGCAAGGGCTTTTAACCTGCTGCACCACAGCCCTGGTGCCTATTCAGTCAACTTTTAAAACCTGTAGTAAACATTTTCAACGTCAGACACAGCATCGTGGAATTCACTTCCTATTTAAATTTCACAAAACCTTCTGTGCAACACCTGGCTCTCAAAACAGAACGTGGTCAGCCCTTCTCAGCCCAGCACCACATTCCGCCTCTACTTGCAGCCACCTCCCTTGGGAAACATGAGTATATTCAACTTTCAGCATCTATTTTATATTATAATTGAAATAATGCAGGAACAATTGTTTGGACTTTTTTATTCCTGTGTCCTTTGAGACCTTATACATACTGTCTCATGTTGTTCATTGCTGATTGCCTTTAGTACAGAAGATTCTGCTGCGTGAATAGCCAACAACGAATTTAGCTGGTCTTGTCTGGTTTTCAGGTTGAGTCACTAGGAACAGTGCCGGGAGAAAATTTAGAATTCATCTGTCATTGAATGTGTATGAAGGTCTGTTGGTGTACACATTGTAGGGGGATCATTGTGCCATAGATTTATCTCTGTTCAACTGTAAAACATACTGCAAAATACTTCTGAAGTCTTTTTCTATTCCTTGTAGCATTTTTAACCAACTTTCTGTTTTTCTTGCAGAAGTTATTTCTTCCTTTTGTTTTTAAAAATGTTTGAGGTAGCATTTTAAATACATTGTAGCTAAAGCCTTAAAGCCATGACTAAATAAAGAGTTCAATAAATAATCCACCAGCACTGTATGAGACTCCTAGTTTATCTGGAGTCTTCCAACACCGAGGAATTTCAATTATTAAAATTTTAGCTCTTGATGGTATATACTTTCAAGAAGTGGTTTTATTTGATTTTTTTGGTTACTGAGTAAATTATCTCTTCACATATGGAATAGAATTTGAGTATGCCTTTTTTGAAAGCCTAGTTTCGTTTCTATGTCTTTCTTTTGCTACTGGTTTATTGGCTTACTGTAATATTATAGGTACTTCTTCCTTTATATATATATATATATATATATATATATATATATATATATTTCTCTCTCTCTTTCCCTCTTCTCTCTCTCTCCCCTTCTCTCTCTCTCCTTCTCTTTCTCTCTCCTTCTCTTTCTCTTCTCTCTCTCGCTCTCTCCTTCTCTCTCATTTTCTTTAGATGAAGATCAGTTCTTGAATTTGAGATAATCTAAATTGTCATTTTCTTTATTATATTCTGCATTAAGCATCTATCCTATTCCAAGACCATACAGATTCCTCTAAGTTCTTCCAGAAATTCCATTGTTCACCTTGAAAATTTTAACCAGCCCTTCAATCTGAACTAATTGGTTATGTCCTACAAACAGTGTTATGATTTTCCTATATCACTGTGCAATTTCAGTCCGTTTAGAAAGCGTCACACTGTGGCTTGCTTCCTTCTTACACTTGCTGTTGCTCCCAGTAAACCTCACATCACACTAGGAGCTGACTTGTCCACTATGGCTTCAGGTCATTCTCACCATTTCCTCCTTGCTGACAAACACTGTATCAATCCCTCAGTGACACCAGAGAAGGTGCTTGGGCTGATGTGGGAAGGTGGGTTAAGCTGTAGCCTGTAAGCTTGCATCCCATGTCAGAGCACCAGTTCAAGACCTGGCTGCTCCTCTTCCAAGCCACTTCCTGCTAATATGCCTAGAAAAGCAGCAAAGATGGACAAAGCACTTGGGTCCTTGCCACCCACATGGAAAATACAGATAAAATACCTGGCTCCTGGATTCAACCTGGCCCAACAAGTCCTTGCAGCCACTGGGGGAATGAACTAGCAGGTGGAAAATCTCTCTCTCGCTGTTTCTTTCTCTCTCTCACTCTCACCCTTTCAAATAAATAATTAAAATCTTTTAAAACCAAGGTACTGGTTCCAGAATTTTAATGGGCCTTTGTTGTCTGCTTCTCAGTTAATCTGTGTTTTGTCAGTAGAAGTCTATCATGTGGGGAGCCATTCCCCTCATGTAATGCTCATGTTCTCTCCACAATTTATCAGCTTCTGTCCCTAATAAATTTTCAAGAACTTTTGTGTGACAAATCATGTCCAAAACGTCAGCAGGTTCTTATGGGGAGTATGACAGACTGTACACAAGACCAAATATAACCCTTTCCACTTTAAGGTCAAATACATTTCCTACAGTTTGATAAAAATGGGATGGTGAGAAAGACATGACATGGAATTGGGAAGGACAAGGACCTTTGTGGGATGGGTTAGAGGATGAGAGAAGACTCTCTTATGAGCGGGTAAATTTCTTTCCCACATGGGGACAAGGAGAATAAAGCACACTTCAGTGTCCTCTTAATAAGGTGTGAGAAATGTATATTAATGTATATTAATGTATATTTATTAATTATTAATTAATTATAATTAATGTATATTAATACTATATCCCACTGAACATAAAAATATGTTTGACTTTCTGTTAAGAATAACTCTGCATTTTGCTTCTTTTCCCTGGTGGTTATATATTATTTTAACAATTACGTAATAGATAACATTTCATATATAGCTTTTGAAATAATATGCAATTCAATACAGTAGTAAATAAAATTAGTTTCAAGAAGAGTAATTACTTCTACTTAATGTTTAATATGAAAATGGATGTAGACCGTTTTTTCTGATTTATACAGTGCTTTTCATAGCACATCTTCTATGTCCTTAGTGTTTAGTATTAAATACTTTTGTCTTAATATTTAAATAATTGGGCCGGCACCGTGGCTCTTTTGGCTAATCCTCACCTGAAGCACCGGCACCCCGGGTTCTAGTCCCGGTTGGGGCACCGGGTACTAGTCCCAGTTGCTCCTCTTCCAGTGCAGCTCTCTGCTGTAGCCCGGGAGGGCAGTGGAGGATGGCACGAGTGCTTGGGCCACTGCATCCACATGGGAGACCAGAAGGAAGCACCTGGCTCCTGGCTTTAGATCGGCACATCACCTGCCATAGCAGCCATTAGAGGAATGAACCAATGGAAGGAAGACCTTTCTCTCTGTCTCTCTCTCACTGTCTATAACTCTACCTGTCAAATAAAATAAATAAATAAATAAATTTTAAAAAATATTTAAATAATTGCACATTGCACCCCTTTTACTTTTGACATTGTACTTTCAATATTTCTTAGTTTTTAGTCTATATATTTAATCAAGCATTTTAAAACTAATAACAGTGCACATACTAATGCATTTTACTCCTCCTGGATAACAGAATGGCAATCCAACACTGATTCATTACTTTGATCCCATTTCTACTTTTGATATGTACTAACATTATTTTACCATCACACGCACAGGTGACGTGAAATTTCATGGATTGAGCCCATATTCACTCAACATTCGCTACAACACAGAATGCAGTCAGCGTCTCAACCCCTGAAGCCTCGTTTCACCACGTTATTCTGAAGTCTAAGAGCGTGGATGAAATTCTGTGTGTTTGGCTGTTTCACCTTTCACTTAACTTAAATGATGTGATACAGCATTTACTATTTTTAAGGCTTTTCTCATTTCTGCGTTGCTTGGGAATTTATCGGTATTGCTGTGTGTTATTGGGGGTTATATGCTTAACATTGCTGTAGGGATTCCATTGTGTTAATACCAAGCAATAATTTCCTCATTGCTGTGTAGATATTCATGTGAGTGGTTTTCAGGGTGGGGCTGTCAGGATCATTGCTTGATGGAAATGTGCCATTGAAGATTGGTTCACAATTGGTGAGCACATTCAAATATCTTTTGAGTGCATACATAGTAGTGCAATTCTTATACCATAGATTAGCATATGTTATGCTTTATTACAGCCAATTAAATAATTTCCAGAAAGTTCTTTTCACCTTTTTTCAATTTTTTTCCCAAATTTTTATGCTCATTAGCCATGTATGTGCTTCTTGGTTGGCCCACATACTACGCCAAATTAGTAATCCCCAATTTTCATTTTAATTTTCTTACTGATTTCAGTCACTTTCATTGGGTTTCCTTGATTGCTAAGAAAATCCAATATCTTGGCCTTTTGCTCGAAGTGTCTTTTAGGTTGTTTTTTCCACTGAGTTGTCTGGGTCCTTGCACCTTTGCAGGAGGATTTTCTACATCCTGGATCAGGGACCTTCCTCGTTGTGTTCTGCCCCATCCCCACTGCTTTCTCTCTCTTCTGAACAGGATCCTTTCTTCATTTCAGTAGAATCTGCCTGCCATTGCCTCCTGTACACTGAGTGTTTTTCTTCCATGTCAGAAACCTTTTCCTAAGCCAAGACCTCAGAGATGTTCTCCTCTGACTACGTTCTCAAATTCCATTATTCGTCTTTAAAATGTCAGCCAGAGACCCACTCAGGTGCACTTTGCCATGTTGTGGTTCACAATACATTGTAGTGTGCTATAAGGCCAACAAGTTCTGTTTTATTCAGGAAATGTCTTATTCTTCCTTTTACTCCCAGCTCTCCTTGCCACACCCTGGTTACCACACATCATCCACAACTACTTGGAATCATCTGTGCATCCTTTCTGCCAACTGCAGACTGCAGCAATCCCGTAGCTCCTTGAAAGTAGGACCTGGTGTGTGGAATCTGGAAAGGGCCCTTTTGCTCAGAGGATCAGTTATTCTTACATGATTGATGTGTGTGTTGTGTGGGCAGGGGAAGGTTATCCTGTTGGGAGACAGCTTTCCCATGCATATCTATGGACCCTACATTTTTTTTTTAGGAAAACCTTTCTCTCTTTTTTTATTTTTTATTTTTGACAGGCACAGTGTACAGTGAGAGAGAGACAGAGAGAAAGGTCTTCCTTTTTGCCATTAGTTCACCCTCCAATGGCTGCCACGGCCAGCGCGTTGCGGCTGGTGCACCGCGCTGATCCGAAGGCAGGAACCAGGTGCTTATCCTGGTCTTCCATGGGGTGCAGAGCCCAAGGAGTTGGGCCATCCTCCACTGCACTCCTGGGCCATAGCAGAGAGCTGGCCTGGAAGAGGGGCAACTGGGACAGAATCCGGTGCTCTGACCGGGACTAGAACCCGGTGTGCCGGCGCCGCAAGGTAGAGGATTAGCCTGTTGAGCCACGGCGCCGGCCTGGACCCTACATTTTTTATGAGCTTCTGTCCCAAACTATTTTTCAAAGATTTTTCTTGAACAGACATCTTTAGAATGTGGCAATATTGTCTTTATGTAGGGGTACATTAATTGCCCAATCAATAAAATGAAGTCTCTTTCTGAGGCAGAAGCTGGGCATATTGAGGCTGGCATTGTGCTATAGCTGCTACTTGTGAAGCCAGCATCCCATACCAGATTGCTTGTACAAGGCCCAACTTTTCCACTTCTGATCCAGCTTCCTGCTAATGTGTCTGAGGAGGCAGCAAATGATGGCCCAAGTACTTGAGTGGAAACTATCCATGTGGTAGAACAGGTTGGAGTTCCTGGATCCTGGCTTGAATCTGGCTCAGACATGACTGGTTTTAGTTATCTTCAAAGTGGAAAAAAAATGGATGGAAGATCTCATCTCAAAGCCTCTCTCTCTTTGTCTCTCCCCTAAACCCCCAAGTGTGGGTATATGTGTGTGAACAGGAAACACATTAGCATAAAGAACTGATAGTTCAAACCTCCCGGCTGGCACCACAGGTGGAGGATTAGCCTAGTGAGCTGTGACACCGGCCTTGTCTACATAATTTTTAATGCAGTCCTCCGAACTCAATCCAGAGAAATAAGTACCTGAAAATTTAAGCGGTCTGCAGACAGTGGTTGCAACCACTTGAATCAGAGTGATTTGTTGAGTTCTTTATTTAGGGGGCCATTAAACCTTATAGTGTAAATTAAAAATATGTGATATCGGGGCCAGCTCTGTGTCCTGGCAGGTGGGGCCACTGCCTATGGTGATGACATCCCATGTGGGCATCGGTTCAGGTCCCAGCTGCTCCACTTCCCAATCCAGCTCTCCGCTATAGCCTAGGAAATCAGTGGAGGATGGCCAGGGTCCTTGGGCTCCTGCACCCACATGGGAGACCTGGAGGAGGCTCCTGACTCCTGGCATCAGATTGGTGCATCTCTGGCCATTGCGGCCAACTGGGAAGTAAACCAGCAGATGGAAGACCTCTCTCTCTCTCTCTCCCTCCCTCTCTCTCTTTCTCTCCCTCTCTTTCTCTTTCTATGCCTCTCTGTAAATCTGCCTTTCAAATAAATGAATAAATCTTTAAAAATGTGATGTCAAAAACAATAAAAATATTCAGTTGAAAAAAGCAAATGAAAATGTTGAAAGCAACCTCAATAGGAGAATGCCCATATGTGGGTTTTTACATCTGTATTGTATTATTATAATTAGAACACTTGTAGGGCATACATATAAAGTACTGAAAAAAGTCACAGAAAAGTACTTAAAATACAGTATTCAAATGAAAGTAAATACTTAAATTAATGAGCTATTTATAACAGAATTGAGGGGCCGATGTCATGGCTCACTTGGTTAATCCTCTGCCTGCGGTGCCTGCATCCCATATGGGCATCAGGTTCTAGTCTTGGCTGCTCCTCCTCCAGTCCAGCTCTCTACTGTGGCCCAGGAAGGCAGTGGAGGATGGCCCAAGTGCTTGGGCCCTGCACCCATATGGGAGACCAGGAGGAAGCACCTGGCTCCTGGCTTCGAATCGGCATAGGTCTGGCCATAGCAGCCATTTGGGGGGTGAACCAATGGAAGGAAGACCTTTCTCTCTCTCTCTCTCTCTCTCTCTCTCTCTCTCTCTCTCTCTCTCTCTCACTGTCTAACTCTATCTGAAAAAAAAAAAAAAGAAGAAGAAGAAGAATTGGAAAGATACAGGCCAGTATGCATACTTGCTTGAATGGAAAGGGATTAAGATTGGAGATAGGCTGGCACCGTGGCTCAACAGACTAATCCTCCACCTAGCAGCGCTGGCACTCCAGGTTCTAGTCCCAGTCAGGGCACCGGATTCTGTCCCGGTTGCCCCTCTTCCAGGCCAGCTCTCTGCTATGGCCCAGGAGTGCAGTGGAGGATGGCCCAAGTGCTTGGGCCCTGCACCCCGTGGGAGACCAGGATAAGCACCTGGCTCCTGGCTTCGGATCAGCGCGGTGTGCCGGCTGCAGTGCACCGGCCGCGGCGGCCATTGGAGGGTGAACCAACAGCAAAAGGAAGACCTTTCTCTCTGTCTCTCTCTCTCTCTCACTGTCCACTCTGCCTGTCAAAAAAAAAGATTGGAGGTATGGGTGTGAAGGAAATCATTGCCTCTTACTCCAGAAATATTTAAAATTTTACTTGAAATCAAATATATAATGCAAAAGTTGTACTTGCTTACTAAATATTGAAACCAGAATTTGAGCCATGTCAGTCTGAAAATACAACCAGTGTTCTATGTTAAGTGCTCTGGTCTACTATGAGAACTGTTTAATTGTAATAAATGCTAACAAGAGCCCTTCAGTGCATGGCTGCCACTTAGCTGAATTAATGAGGAATGGATTATGCAGTGGTGTCCATCTGTCCCCTAAAAGATTATGTGCTGGAAATAATCCTGAATTCATGTTAGTGGAATGTGGGGGCAGGGGCTTTGGAAGGTGTGTGGAATCAGATGAGAGCATGATGACGAGGACCCTATGATGGTGTTCTGAGACACTTGCTGTGTCTCGCCATGTGATGCCCTCCACCATGTTAGGACACAGCAAGAGGACCTCCCAGGCTCTAGCACCATGATGTGAGACTTCACAGCCTCCAGAACACTGAGCTGAGTAAACTTCCATTCTTTATAAATTAATCCATGACATTCAGTGATAGCAGCAGAAAACAGACATATTATTTGAGGAGTTTCTGTTATTCAATATATAGTCTGATGAATTCTTAGGATAGTAAATTAATTTTCTAATTTATTTGAAAGGGAGGCTTTCTAGATGGCTTATTTGTTTTTGCAGTATTCGTTCTCACCTATATAATTAGAATATATATGGGGACCGGCATTGTGGCTTAGTGGGTAAAGCCAACTCCTGTAATGCAGGCATCCCATATGAACACCAGTTTCAGTACTGGCTGCTTCCAATCCGGCTTCCTAGTAATGTGCCTGGGAAAAGCAGAGGAGGATGGCCCAAGTCCTTAGACACCTGCCCCCACATGGGAGACCTGGAAGAAGCTCCTGGCTTTGGCCTGGCCCACCCCTGGCTGTTGCAGCTATCTGGGGAGTAAACCAGGGATGGAAGATTGATGTCTATCTCTCTCTACCTCTCTTTCTCTATTTAATTCTGTCAAATAAATAAAACTTAAAAAAATAATATGTGGTTTTCAATAGCATGAGGATTGACTCTGTACATGTCTAATACAGGGAGTCTTCACAAGTTCATGGAAAATGCATACTATGAAACAACTGTGCATGGATGTCAATGTCTTGTACCTGAATATAATTATGTTTTCATTTCATTTCTCCAGTTTTTTGAAGTGTCCCTTTACAGGTTTCATGTTTCATAGTAGGGCATAGATTTTGGGTCTGACCCTTCTAATGGGTATGACTGAAGCAATCCTATATCAAAGAGAGATTTTTTGTTTTATATTTTTGACAGGCAGAGTGGACAGTGAGAGAGAGAGAGAAAGGTCTTCCTTTTGCTGTTGGTTCACCTTCCAGTGGCCGCCGCAGCCAGTGCACTGTGGCTGGCGCACTGTGCTGATCCGAAGGCAGAAACCAGGCGCTTATCCGAGGCCCAAGCACTTGGGCCATCCTCTACTACACTCCCAGGCCATAGCAGAGAGCTGGTCTGGAAGAGGGGCAACCGGGACAGAATCTGGCGCCCTGACTGGGACTAGAACCCGGTGTGCTGGAACTGCAAGGCGGAGGATTAGCCTGCCCCAAATGGTGAAGTTAGAAACATGCCAGGGGATTCCAATACAATCCCATCAAGGTGGCATGTACCAATGCCATCTCACTAGTCCAAGTGATCAATTTCAGTTCACAATTGATCACACTGATAGGTCTAAGAGTCAAAGGGATCACACAAACAAGACTAGTGTCTGCTAATACTAACTGAAAGAATCATAAAGGGAAAAATGATCCAACATGGGAAGCGGGATACACAGCAGACTCATAGAATGACAGATGTCCTAAATAGCACTCTGGCCTCAGAATCAGCCCTTAAGGCATTCGGATCTGGCTGAAGAGCCTATGAGAGTATTGTAGGCATGGAAAGCCAAGACACTCTGGAAGAAAAAAAAAAAGAAGACCTAAATGAAAGATCTCTGTGTGTGAGATCCCAGTGGAAAGAATGGGGCCATCAAAGAAGGAGGTACTTTTCTCTGATGGGAGGAGAGAACTTCCACTTTGACTGTGACCCTGTTGGAATAAGATCAAAGTCGGTGACCCCTAAAGGCTTCCATAGTCTCGGCAACTCATGACTAGAGCCTAGGGAGATTACTGACACCATAAACAAGAGTGTCAAATTGTTAAATCAACAACAGGAGTCATTGTGTACTTATGTCTCATGTGGGATCTGTCCTTAATGTGTTGTCCAATGTGAAGTGATGCTATAACTAGTACTAAAACAGTATTTTTACACCTTGTGTTTCTGTGTGGGTACAAACTGATGAAATCTTTACTTAGTATATACTGAATCGATCTTCTGTATATAAAGATAATTGGAAATGAAAAAAAAAACCTGGTGTTAAATTGGAAACTGCATACAAAGTAATCAATTTTTAAAAAACATCATTTAGGATCTCTGTCTTTAATGTGCTGTACACTGTTATTTAATGCTATAACTAGTACTCCAACAGTATTTTTTCACTTTGTGTTGCTATGTGGGGGCAAACTGTTGAAATCTTTACTTAATATATACTAAACTGATCTTCTGTATATAAAGAGAATTGAAAATGAATCTTGATGTGAATGGAAGGGGAGAGGGAGCAGGAAAGGGGAGGGTTACAGGTGGGAGGGAAGTTATGGGGGGGAAGCCATTGTAATCCATAAGCTGTACTTTGGAAATTTATATTCATTAAATAAAAGTTAAAAAAAGAAAATAATTACCAGTTTCTACAAAAAAAATACTGAGGAAGAAGAAGAAAACCAGGAGATTCACACTCTTTGGTTTCAAAATACATTTCAAAGTCACAGTTTCCAAACATGTGATACAGGGAAGGTCAGAGACATAGACTTCATAAGAACAGAATAGGGGGCCCTGAGTTTCAACAAGTTTACCAAGAATATGTAATTGGTTTATGTAAGGGAAAGGAAAAGAACACTGAAATTTAAATTTTACATGCTATCATTAATCTGGGCACATCTCTCCATCACTGAGTGCAGGGTTCCAACAAAATGCCTCAGAGAAGTCCATCCTTACAGCTCTAATGCCTGATCTGGAAATGGTGAGAAGGCTGGCAATTAAATAGCAGACTTGGGTAAATAGTGGATTTGTTAGTAGAAATATCCTAGGAATAAATGTTAACTCTTTTTTATCTTTCTAATCAAAAACAAAATCAACCAAGGCAGCTAAAATAAACCAAACATGAAAAAGATAGTAGAAACCATTGAATTCTCTTGGACTTAGTAGATAATATGGCTTACCTAGTAGTTAAAGGACTCAAAAAATTCTCCCTGTAAAATCACAGTTTCATTATGAGGGTTCATAAATTTCCATTTAGTAATGATATTATTCATTAAATTTTTATACATAATGGACATGAGAATGACAAGAGAATATTTGTAAACAATGATCTTCTGTAAAACACTCACATATCCAACTCCCAAACAATTGAAATTGGTTGTCACACAAACCCAGTTGCTTTTCATGTAAGCTATGGTCATCATGGTCTCCACTGCACCTGTGACTCTGAAAACCTTTCTCAGGAGCATTCTTCCAATTGCTCTGTGAATTACATAAATGATGCTGAGCTTAGCGGTTTGAACTTCAGGAAAGAACTCACTCTGGGATAGAAACAAGTTTGGTATGAATCCAAGGAGACACGGGAGCTTCAACTGCCCATCCCTCCCATGTCAAACTCAGGATCCTCTGCTCCCTTCAGGCCACACCCTGCCTACCTCAGGGAACAAAAAACAGAAGCCACTTTAAAAGACTTTAGCAGCCTCTTCGGCGCTATTAACTACAGGTTGTAATCGTTTTTTGTAATTAGCAGGAGAGAAAATGTTCTCAGAAGTCTCCTCAGTCCTAACTTTACTTTCAGTGCAGCTGCAGGTGAAAAGATAATTGCAGCTCTGCAGGGAGGTGAGATCACAGCCACGCACCATTTCTAGGGCTCCAGCTGCCCCCTGCCAAGCAATGCTGACTGTGGTGACCTCCATGCCAATGCTTGTCCTGGAGGCTGAAAGAAACTGGGGACTTTCTATGTCAGTGCGAAGGAGAGAAGCTTTCAGCAAGGAGGTGTCTCTGGAGTCTGGGTGAGTGATCAGGTGAGAAAGGGGATTCTCCTGTGCTTGCTCCTGGTCCTGTGCCCCAGCCTCACAGGAAGGAGGAAGCATTCCGAGATGTGGGCTGAGCTAGGACAGCGAAGTGGGGTCCTACACCCAGCACCAACCCCTGGAATTTGGAGTTGTGCACAATGACATTGACTCTTGGTGCCTAATTAAATAATCATGAAATATGGTGTTTCATGTACTTCAGGACTATGTTTTCAAATAAATCCGCTGTTCAGTCTATGGTACACGAGTCGTGGACTCCACTTTCAGAATTAACAGAGACATACAGGAACTGTGATGTGGATTAGGACAGGAATCTTCAGAACCTGGCAGAAACAATCCCAGCGGCAATTCCTGGAATAGAAAAGTTTTCTCTAACTCTGTCATATGAGTTGCTTAATGGAGTATTGATTGTTGTCTACTGAAAACATCCACAGTTACTTATTATGGAAAGATTCTCTTCCATTTTTGATAAGGGAAGCCTGTTTAAGGAAAGGCAGGGTTAGTTATCCTTGTGTGATTGGTTGCATTTGGCAGAATTGAGGTATGAATGTGTCTCCTGAATTTCTCTGGAGTGAAAACATTTTCATCTCAACTGGAAGCTCCACAATTGCAAATGATAAAATGCACATGATCTGACCCTAGGGGTTTCATGTGGTAAATGCTTTATCTTTCAATGCCTTTCGAAGTTCTGGCTTTATGGAAAATGCTTTCATTTAAGTATTAGTAAAGATATAAATTATTACATAAAAGTAGTAATCTTCAGTTTCTACAATACACAATTTCACCACATACTGGTATTTGTCCTGTAGTGTAGGGAACAATATATGTTCTTGAGTGTTATTTTTGTTCCTAGTATAAAACTTAAGTAGGGTTTCTATTTCTTCCTACAGTCAACTTTGATTTATGTACAATTTTTCAAGGAAAAAGACCCTAGAAATTATACTATAATAAGGTTTACTGATTGTTAATGAAACGCCTATTGTTTAGACATTGTTGATGTTGTCATATGGAGTAAATCTTTATGCATAAAGGTAAAATGTACAAGCAAAATGAAAACAAAGTACCAAAAGTCTAAGAAAAATTGACAAAGCATAAAAATAAGCAAGTATACACATGTGTTATTTGGAGAACACAGCTAAGTAGCTATGTTAGAATAACACTGTGTTCAGTTTAACTGTTTTTGTACAAACCAAGCTGGCTCAACCTTCCACTTTGCACATAAAAAATAAATATACATCTAGACAAATCATTAGCCTGTATCAGCTGAGTAATTTATAACCAGTGTAATAATTTTATAACCTGCCTTCTCATGGAGTGACAAAGAATCAAGGATTAATACATGTGTCTCTATACCAGTAATTAGTTAAGTAGCCTTAAAGACTACCTATTCAACTCTTTGGAAGCATTTTCACAAAGGAAAATTATGAAGCAGTTATCTCTATATGTGAACTAGTGCAAGTGGAGAATAATGTGGAGAGCTGAGTTTCAGTTGGTATTAATACATGGAGCTCATGCCACATTTCCCATACAGGAATCTTAGACTCAGCAACAATAATCAGACATTGGGAACTAATGGGATGGTCGCCAGAGATTTGACAATGGGGATGATCTTCTTATCACAAACTATTACAGGAATCCTGGGCAATTTCTCTCTTCTTTCCCATTATCTCTATCTCTACTTCACAGGATGCAAGTTTAGACCTACAGATTTGATCATCAAACATCTGACTGTAGCAAACTGCTTAATCATTCTCTTTAGAGGGGTTCCCCAAACCATGGCAGCTTTGGGGCTAAATGATAATTTCAGTGATATTGGGTGCAAACTTGTGTTCTATGTACAAAGAGTGAGCAGGGACGTGTCCGCTGGCAGCACCTGCCTCTTGAGTATCTCCCAGGCCATCACCATCAGTCCTGAGAACCCCAAGTGGGCAGAATTTAAAGCAAAAGCTCCCAAATATATTGGCCCTTTTATTACACTCCTCTGGATACTGAACTTCACACTAAATATCCTGGTACCTCTGTATGTAACTGAGAGAACAACTAACAAAAATATCACAGAGAAAGTCGATCATGTGTACTGCATTGCTGTGAATCCTGGAAAATTCATAGAGTCCCTTTATGCAGCTGTAGTATTTTTCCAAAATGTTCTTTTTGTGGACCTTATGCTGGGTTCCAGTGGCTACATGATTTTCATCCTGTACAGGCACAAGAAGCAGGTCCAATACATCCATAGGACCAACATCTCCT
Organism: Lepus europaeus; assembly: GCF_033115175.1. Lineage (NCBI taxonomy): Eukaryota > Metazoa > Chordata > Mammalia > Lagomorpha > Leporidae > Lepus > Lepus europaeus. The sequence goes on from NC_084845.1 coordinate 4,798,603, forward strand.
CTAGGTCCTCCCCAGAGTCCAGAGCCACACACAGCATCCTCGTCCTAGTGAGCACCTTTGTGTCTTTTTGCATTTTCTCCTCCATCTTTCACATTTGCCTGACTGTTTTTAAAAATCCCAGTTTGTGGCTGGTGAACATCTCTGCACTAATCACTGGCAGTTTCTCAACTGTGAGCCCCTACGTTCTCATGAGCCACGACTCCAGAGTGCCCAGGCTCTGCTGTGTCCCCACAAGGAATACAGAATCCTCTGGTTAGCATGAATGTGTAAATTGTATTTGTTCACAACTGTTATTTCATCAATGGCTATAAAAATTTATTCACTCATTAATATATTTGAGAGACAGAGACAGAGCTAACCATAGTGTAATTCTCTCTCCAAATAGTTAACATGGCTCTGAATCAGGGTCAGAATTGGAAACCAGGAAATCAAGGACTTGAACCATCACCACTGCCTGCCAGAGTCTGGGTTACCAGGATGCTAGAATCAGAATCAGAACTGGGTATCAAACCCAGGGATTATGATTTGGATATAATAGTCTTTCATGGCGTCTTAACTACTGGAGAAAATGCCTGCTTACACAATGTGAGTTCTTCATTTCTCAATTCTGAAAGTTTAAACATGTTTGTGGAAGTAATCTCTGTACCAGTGGATGGAAGACCTCTCTCTCTGTCTCTTCCTTTCTCTGTAACTCCATCTTTTTTTTTTTGGACAGGCAGAGTGGATAGTGAGAGAGAGAGACAGAGAGAAAGGTCTTCCTTTTTGCCGTTGGTTCACCCTCCAATGGCCACTACGGCCGGTGCATCACGCTGATCTGAAGACAGGAGCCAGGTGCCTCTCCTGGTCTGCCATGTGGGTGCAGGGCCCAAGGACTTGGGCCATCCTCCACTGCCTTCCCGGGCTATAGCAGAGAGCTGGCCTGGAAGAGGGGCAACCAGGATAGAATCCAGTGCCCCAACCAGGACTAGAACCCGGTGTGCCGGCGCCGCAAGGTGGAGGATTAGCCTGTTGAGCCGCGGCATTGGCCTGTAATTCCATCTTTCAAATAAATAAAATAAATCTTAAAAAAAAGAAAACAAAAAAATGTGGAAATTATGGAGTCTTCATAGCTGTCACCTGAATCTGACATAAGGAATTTGTCAGAAATTAGCAAGTTATGGGAATGTAACACAAGCTCCACAAAGCAGAGCAACATTTCATGTGTGCCCCTGTAGAGCAGTGAACAGAGAGGAATTATGTGGAGGGAAAACAGTTTCCTGGAGTGGCCGTCTTGAGAACCTTACTGGAGCCCTGGGAACCACTTCCAAGGTGAAATCAGACTCTATGAAGGAGATCAGTTGATTTGGACATCTTCACATACAAAGCCAATTTGACCTGGGGTGGGCACAGTGGAGCACAAAATGTGGTCTGCTGCTTATAAATGACACCAGGGCAGTACTGCCTGTGAACGGAGCACAATGTCTAGAATATCCTGGCATGGACATGAGATCTTTTGAGAGAGCTTTATGAATCCTATAGTTAAGAGGTAAGTTGGGCATATGAGCAAGAGAAATTTCCATGTTGCACTCCCCTGTTCCGGAGGTGAAAAAATAATTCCATGGAGGAGCCTTCCATTAACCTTGAAGATGTGAAGAAATAGGCACTGAGAGCCATTGTTCTCCTCTCTGTCCCTGACTCTATGTCTCTGTGTGTGTATGTTTGTTTCCATGTTACAGACATAATATATTTGTGCTTTCAATGTGTTTGTGTATGCACACATATAGACACATAAAATCCAATTATATTTGTTTCCTATGAATTAATCATACTGGGAAATTATAAATTAGGAAATCCAAAGCAATGCTAATAAGAATAAAACAAACTGTATAATCCTCACAGCCTATTTTACTCTGATGTGTATGCCCCCATGTCCCTGTAGGACAGAAACTCCTAGTATCTGACCTAGGCTGAATACAGGCATAAGAAAGGGGTCAGATTCACGGACTCTGAGAAAGGTCTTTGGAGGAAGACCCTTCTGATCAATGGTCACCCAGCCCTGAGTGTATCTGGACCAGGCCACCAACTTGCCCCAGTATGTGCTTTATGGGAGCCCTGCTAGAATAAACTGTTTAAGCATCTGATCAGTGTCTGAGACTTATCTTTGGCTCATCTTCATGTGTGGTTTTCAACAGAGCTCCAATTTTCTTACTATGTCTACTTTCTTTTATTCTACTTCTTTTTTAACAGCCTATATTTTACTTATTTTCATAAGATGTTGCCTAATCAGCTAAGGAAAAGTACGTGGAATATTTTTGCTCTTTTTGTCCATATATTTTAACTATACAAGGGCACCTCTGTTTCAACACACCTCCAAAAAGTTCTTTGGAAAATGAAATTAAGTGATAGGTTTATTTTGGCACAAAACATTTTTGGAAGCCAAGTGTGAGACAGTTATATGTATTTTCCACAAAGGTTTGAAAACCCCCCATTTGCATGGACTTCAGTTTCCACTTGGGCAGCTCTATCTTCAGAATCTACTAGTGTGTAACTTGGAAAATATAAGATGCTTTTCAAAGTTCATTACAGTGTAGTTATACAATAAATTTAACTTCCCCCTGACAATATGATGGCACTCCAGCAGTAATCTATCAACATCCTACCAAGTTTTTTTTAATTTATTTTTTGACAGAGTGGGCAGAGAGAGAGACAGAGAGAAAGGTCCTCCTTTGGCCGTTGGTTCACCCTCCAATGGCCACCGCAGCTGGCGCGCTGCGACCGGCGCACCACGCTGATCCGATGGCAGGAGCCAGGTGCTTCTGGTCTCCCATGGGGTGCAGGACCCAAACACTTGGGCCATCCTCCACTGCACTCCCTGGCCACAGCAGAGAGCTGGCCTGGAAGAGGGGCAACCGGGACAGAATCCGGCACCCCAACCGGGACTAGAACTCAGTGTGCTGGCGCCACAAGGCGGAGGATTAGCCTAGTGAGCAGCAGCACCGGCGGACAAGTTTTAAGATTTGTAGTAAACATTTTAATGTCAAACACACAGGTCTGGAATTCACATCTCACTGAAATTCCACAGCTGCACACTCTTATGGTCAAAAACTAGAAAGTGGCTGCCCTCCCTCACCCCAGACACTGCACTTCACCCCCAACCAGCTCCTCTGTCCTCTGCAGAGGGTATTAGCAATCTCACACCAAAAAACAAGATCTTGCTATGTAGAATCTTTGATGGGCCCTTCTCAGAAGATCAGTTAGTTCCATGCTCCAAAATAATATGACATTCATACAATTTTATACTCTCTGTATATTAACTTCAAACATATAATGTGTGATATTTTCTTTCTCTGTCTGCCTTATTATTTTGATGGAACTGTTATTCATTTTCAAGTTAGAGAAGCAGTATCCAATAAATAAAATTTTTAAAAGATTTATTTGAAAGGCATGTTTAGAGAGAGGCAGAGAGATGTCTTCCATCCACTGGTTCACTCCCCACATGGCCACAATGACCGGAGCTGGGCTGATCCAAAGCCAGGAGCCAGGAGCTTCTTCCAGGTCTCCCACATGGGTGCAGGGGCCTAAGGATTTGGGCTATCTTCTACCACTTTCCCAGGCCATAGCAGAGAACTGAATAGAAAGTAGAGCAGCCAGGACTCAAATAACATTTTTCCCAAAAAAACCTTTTATTTAATGAATAAAAATTTCATGAGTACAACTTTGGGAATATAGTGATCCTTCTCACCATACCCACACTCCAACCCCTACTCACACCCTACCTCCTCTTCTCTCTCCCAGTCCCATTCTCCATTAAGATACATTTTCAATTAACTTTATATACAGAAGACCAACTCTGTACTAAGTAAAGATTTCAACACTTTGCGCACACATGCACACTGAGAACAAGTTTTACAGTTAATTATCATAATACAGCTCACTGAGGACAGAAGTCTTGCATGGGAAGTAAGTGCACAGTGATTCCTGTTGTCCTGTTGTTGTTTTAACAATTAACACTCTTGTGTATGATGTCAGTGATCACTCAAAGCTCTTGAAATGAGCTGATAAGGCTATGGAAGCCGTTTGAAGCCTTTAAATCTCAGTATTTAGACAAGGCCATAAGCAAATTGGTTCTCTCCTCCCTTCAGAGAAAGTACATCCTTTGTTAACGGTCCCTTCTTTCCACTGGGCCTCACTCACAGAGATCCTTCATATAGGATATTTTTTACCACATTGTCTTGGCTATTCATGCCTGAAATGCTCTCATGAGCTTTTCAGCAGACCAGAATGCCTAAAGGGCTGATTCAGAGGTCAAAGTGCTATTTAAAGTAGTTGTCATCCTATGAGTCTGCTGTGTGGACTGCTCCCCATGTTGGAACATTCTCTCCTTTTTAATTCTACCTATTACTATTACTAGACATTTGAACTTATTTTTGTGATCTCTAACACTTATTCCTATCTATATGATCACTTTAACACTAAATATGGTCACTTTAACACTTAAAAAGTAATCTTTTTATAGTGAGTTTCAGAGAGCAGATGATGGACATAAATAAATCTCCAGTTTTATTGTTTGTTTTGTTTTTAAGGTTTGTTTTATTTATTTGAAAGAGTTACAGAGAGGTAGAGACAGAGAGAGAGGTCTTCCATCCACTGGTTAATTCCCCAAATGACCACAGGGCCAGAGCTGAGCTGATCCGAAGTCAGCAGCTTCTTCAGGGTCTTCCACATGGAAGCAGGGACCCAAGAACTAGGGCCATCTTTATTCTGCTTTGCCAGGTGCATTAGCAGGGAGCTGGATCAGAAGTGGAGCAGCCAAGATTCGAACCGGTGCCCATATGGTATGCCAGCACCACAGATGGTGGGTTTGCCTGGTACAACATAGCACTCTGCTCTCCAGTTTAAAAATATTTTCATATCAATCCCAAATTCCATAATTCCATCTATAGGATATACATATCATACTTTATAGAAGATCTTTTGCACATGTGTTTACATTTTAATGTGACACTAATATTATCGCATTTGCTAATACTTTTACTTTAGCCAGGTATTGATGAATCCATAGGCATATGCTTGAAATGAGTAACATTGAATCTTTATCCTACACTATTTCAACACAGATCACTGTCTCCTCTCCCATGGATTAGGACAAGACCTAGTTAGTGTTCAATGATTCCCATAATAGGCAACATTTTATTGCTGGCAGAGAAGTAAATTTGAGTTCCTGTTGTTATCTGAATATAGAGGCAATGGTGCATTTTAGAATACAATTTGTTATGGAGCAGATCCATATAGAATTTTGTGTACTACCATCAGGGCATCTCTGCTTTTTAAGATATACCAAGCTTCACTCATTATTGATACTGACTTACGCAATACATGCCGACACATAGATGTCAACTTGCTGCAGCCAGAATTATGCAATGCCATCAATCTAAGGTAAAATAAGGTATGCAAGTTACTAAATATGTATCAGTATAATTAGAAAAGCACAGGTACTCACACTGTTCAGTTAGCATAGGGTTTGCATGCCCTGGATTTTTAACACCCCAGCCAGGCTCTGGTTTTTGTTTTCCCATAAAAAAAAGTTTGAATTTAGGCAAATCATTAACTTTAATCTCCTTAATTTTTCCTTACCTCTCCAGTGAAAAAAACAGTATTTACTACCTAATGGAATTATGAAGACTGTAAGATTAACTTCATGTATAGCTCTCATACCCTTGGTCCTTACTTTGCTGTTAGTGCTTAAAGATCCTCTATGATTTACGGGCTGGTGATGTAGTGTAGCGGGTTAATGCTCTGGCCTGAAGTGCCAGCATCCCATATGGGGGCCAGTTCGAGATCCATCTGCTCCACTTCCAATCCAGCTCTCCGGTATGGCCTGGGAAAACAGTAGAAAATGGCCCAAGTTCTTGGGCCCCTGCACCCCTGTGGGAGACCCGGAAGAAGCTCCTGGCTTCTGCCTTCGGATGGCAGCAGCTCTGGCCATTGCAGCCAACTGGGGAGTGAACCATTGGATAGGAGACCTCTCTCTCTCTCTCTCTCTCTCTCTCTCTCTCTCTCTCTCTCTGCCTCTCCTCTGTATAACTCTGACTTTCAAATAAATAAATAAATCTTAAAAATAAAGATACTTCGTGATTTCTTGCTGGGAACTAATGTTAAGTGGCTCCTGCCTCCTGTTCCCATGGAGGAATCTCTGCCTCAGAAGACAAATAGCAGTCACCGGGAACTGTCAGAATGGCCATCAGAGCCGAGGCAACAGGAATAATCTCAACACAGACTACTGCTGGAATCCTGGGGGATTTCTGTTTTCTTGCCCATTATCTCTCTGCTTCTCAGGATGCAAGTTCGGGCCCACAGATTTGATCATCAAAGACCTGATTGTGGCCAACTGCTTAGTCATTCTTCTAAAGGAGTCCCCAAACCATGGCAGCTTTGAGGATGAAGCATTTCCTCAGTGATGTTGGGTTTAACCTTGTGCTCTGTGTGTACAGAGTGGGCACGGATGTGTCCACTGGTGTCACCTGTCTCCTGAGTTTCTCCCAGCTCATCACCATTAGTTCTAGGAACTCCAGGTGGGCAGAGCTCAAAGTAACATCCTCCACTGGGCCTTGCACATGATACTAAATATTATTGTACCTGTGTATATTTTTGTCAAAAAGAACAACACAAACATCACAAAGAAAAGAGATTATAACTACTAAAGTGCTGTATTTCATAAAAGTACAGTCATTGGATGTAGCATTGATATTATTCCATGATTTCTTTTGGAACTCAACATGCTATGCCAGTTGTTCCATGGTTTTCATCCGGTACAGGCACAGACAGTGCAACACATTATTAGGAACAATGTTTCCTCCAAATCCTTCCCTGAGGCAAGGCTACCAATAGCATCCTTGTCCTGATGAGCACTTTTGAATTTTCTTCCACTCCCACTTCTATTCTTCACCTTTATTCATTGCTTGCTGACCTATGAATGTTCACCAGAAAAAGTGAATATTGTCCAATTATAGGAAGGATTTTTATATAGTTCTTTTTTCTGAATTTATATTATAAATTTAAAACAAAATCAGAAGTTGAACAAAAAAAGGAATGCCCATACAATGAATTTTGGCTACAACAATAAACATATATTTTTAGTACCCATGAGACACTTAGAAATCCTTGGCACATATTAGTCCACAAAAAAAAATATGTAGAGAGGTACATGAATAAGTAGGTAGATAGAAATATGTATATATGTACAACGTGTATGCACATTGTATGCATATGTTCGCATATTTATAACCAGATTTATATTCAACAATTTATAATACTGAAATAATTATAAATTAAGAAATACAGATGATAATTTATAATAGCACATGCTCTAATCTTGTAGTTTATTTAATGTAGCGTGTGTATCACAGTACTCATTTTTTGTTTTAATTTTTTAAATTACATGGAATGTATTTTTTATTTGAGTCAGTATTTTAGTTACATTTTCGGGGAAATATCCGGGGGTATGCATTAAAAAACAAGTTTCATTTTATTGAGAACTTACACTTTTAAGATGCTCAATAAGGTCATTTGTTACCATAGTCAGATATAACTAGTACACTCCATGAGCCATTAATTTCCATTTTCAGATCCATCCAGATCACATCCATGTTTAAAAAAAAAAAGTAATTTCAGAGTCAGTGTTATGATGCTGTGAATTAGTCTGTCATCTGCGCTTGCCACCATCCCATGTTGGAATCCGGCTCTCAGCTAATGCACCTGGGGAAGTAAATGACCCACCAGCTTGGGCCCCTGCTGACTAGCTGAGAGACCAGGATGATTTGCAGGTACCTGACTTTGGCCTAGACCAACACCAGCCATTGTAGCCACTTGGGGAATGAACCAGCAGATGGCAAATTTTCTCTCCTCTCCCCACCAAAAACTCAGCCTTTCAAGTAAATAAGCAAATAAAAATCCTTTGAAAACAATAAGGAGGGGGCCTGTGGAGCAGTGGGTTAAGCCATGTGCAGTGCCAGCATCCCATAGGAGCACTTTCACCCCATTGCAAGGTCCAAGGTCCCAGCGCCCAGCTTCAGCCTGGCCTAGCCCTGCACTTTGAGGTCACCTGGAGAATAAACCAGTGACAGCAGCTTCAGTCCTCTGTAACGTGAACCTCCCTTTACTCTGAACAAATTTCTTATTGTCTCTGCAAGGCTCTGGAGATAGGTCTGTGTCACGGTCCAGAAGACTAAATCGGAGCAATCCACAAGATCCAGGTGACCAGGGGAAGGAAGAACAACTGGAGACTTACCTTTAAAAACAGGAAAAGTTCGAGACCGTTCTCAAAGACTTATTTTAATCCAGGCAGCCTCGCATGCTGTTCAAGCAGTCACTGCATTTTGCAGGGTTGATGAGGGCACTCGTTCCACTCAGCAACTGAAGATGTGTTTCTTTCTCGTACAAGTGTCCCTATTCTACCTGCTATCTTGACTTCAAGTGGCTTAGACCGTCACGTTTGAATCAGGGAGGCAACACATTTTCAACCAAAGCCATGGATGAGTTATTTTATATAAGTCTCTTATATAAATCCCCTAAGTACAGTGAGTCCCTCAGGAATGACCCTAGGAATGGAGCAGGGGCCCCACCCTCAGGGTTTCCCAGGTCTCAGGTTCGGGGCCAGGGTGCTCACCCGTGGACCTCAGATGGACTAAGCAGGAAGGCCGTGGCGTTTCTGGAAGGATGGACCCGTGTGGAGGAGCTGCCATCCCAGGAGCCAGGCGCTTGGCCTAACAGCGGGAGGCTTGGCTTCAGGTGCAGCACAGTGAGCGGCCCAGTGCCCAGGGCGCAGTGCGTGCACCGAAGCTCTGTGCTTCTCAAAACCTCAGGGTCATTTCCCAGGGTGCGAGGGGACAGCAGGGACGGCCACGGAGACGCCAGGAGCACACACACGGGCGGCGGGAGACCCTCCAGAAGATACCCAGCCCGGTCAGGGACTCGCCGTCCTCGTGACTTCCCGCTACCTTCAGGCTTGCTCACCGCCAGTGCGCATGTCTACAAGCAGGGCGGGGCCTCGGCAGGCTCACGTTACCTTCAGACATCTCCCAGCACCCCTTGCGGGCATTCCGGCCCTGAGGAACTGGGTGCCAAAAGACAGTGGCGCAAATGGCGGGGTCCTCAGAGTCGGCTACTTGGAAGGTAATGGCTGCCCAGACCCGCATGGCCCCGAGCTGTGTGGATGCCCGAGCTGGAGGGGCTCCGATACCGCAGGGGCCCTGCAGCGGCTTCCGCAGGTGATTCTCGCACACTGACCAGGGCAGAGGCCGGGGAGACTCCCCCAGGTTTAGAAAACCCTCCTGTGGGTGTGCAGGTAGCGCGGGTTGTTGAAAGGGAGTGCCACTCTCAGGTGCGCCTGTTGGACTGAGGACTCCCCTGAACATGAAAACATGGGAGGACTCGTGTTCTGTTCACACGCACCGGTGGGTGATGTGAGCGACCTGCCTCATCTTAATAACATTTAATAACAAGCTTTGGATCCTAGAGGGGTGTGAGTCACGTTTGCCATAGCAGCCTAGGTTGGCAGTAAATACAAGATTTTGGCAAAAATCAATGAAAGCACAGCATGAGATTCAGCTGTGTGTATGAAATATAGCATGCTATGTGTGTGTGTGTATCTTTTTTAAAAAGGAAATTGGGCTAAAGTGATATAAAAATCAAAACACTTGTGAAACTTAGCAATCCATTTATTGATAATAAACTATAGTTTTACAATCACTTTCAATAACAAAATGTAGTTTTCTTACAATTAAGGCTTACTTGTGATCAAATAGTAGAAACGCATGCATAATTGATCATGTGTCACTCAATATTTACATACTTTACATAATTTATTTAATCTTCTCAGTAACTCTGACCTTGGGTGTATTGTGGATGTCCCCTTTACAGATGAGCTGAGATACTTCAGTATCTCAGTGTTCAATCAACTTCAGAAAGTGTGCAGTTTCCTTTTCGAATACTTGGGGACCATTCATAGCATGTGAGCATCCACTGTGGAGGGATTTGAATGAATTCACCAATAAAACCAAATTCCTTCAGGAAAGAAAATGTTTCCCAGTGATTCAAAGCTAAGAATTCCCCACTGAAACTCATCCTCAACAATGCAAGGATTCAGAGAGGGTACTTTTAAAAAATAGACCTTTAACAACCACATATGGGCCCTTTGACAGCTAGCTACACAAAAGCTAGTCTTTTGTTCACACAGACAGGAGGATTTCACAGCTTTCCAGTGATAGTACAGGGTAATATAATTTCCTCATGTTCAGTTCCTTTCTCACATAATTAGATCCAATTGACAAAAGCCTTTTCGGGACAGTTTCCTAAGTCCCATTTCAAGCAGGTCCATCTCACACCATTAAGTAGGTGGTGTCTTGTGTTGATCCCCAGTATTGTGTTAGGCTCCCCCATTTGTGCCTGTATCACAGCATTGAGTCTCAAGGCAGACCTGCTCCCTGACGCTTCCCACAACGAAGGCTCTCAGTCACTTCCAAGTCCTGAAGACCTGAGGCCATCCTCTCTGCCCCAGAGTCAGGGTGGGGGTGGGAGTTCTTGCAGGCAGCCTTTAGACACATCAAGGCCAGTCTTGGCTTGTGGAGTTCTTGGCAGAAGACAGTCACATACGCCCATCCTGAAGGAGGATGATCCTCAAGAATGCTCTGTGAAAATGAGCTGTGCCATCCGAGGCCCGAAAAAGTTGCTTACGTATGTTGTCATCTTTGTGCTTCTGTTTGCTTCTTTGTGCTGGTTATGTATAAATACCACCGAGCCATTGGAATAAACACGCCTTGATCAGCCTTGTTGTCTTGGCTCCATTCTCTGCCTTCTCTTGTCCCTCTTTTCAGTCCCTCTCCTTCCCTCAGGGTCCCTTCGACTGGTGCGGCTGGCCCGCACTCGTTCTCACTTTCAGTCACTGTCATCAGAGGAGGAAGAGACCAGAAGATCCTCATAGAGGACACTCCTTGTGACCTGGGGACCCTGCCTCTCAGACTCCTTTAAGACATGAGTGTTCTGACGAGCAGGTGTAGACTTCCCTGGATTGGATGCGAGAGAGGTTCTGGACCTGGAACTGTCCTGTTTCTTGGGGCCGATTCTCTGTGTCGTGTCTGGAACACGACTGGACAGTCGAGGTTGGAAGATTGGGCAGTTCTGGCCTGAGCTTGAGCAATGTGAGTTACATGGAGGCTGAGGGTCAGAAATTGGCTTCGGGACTGGCGTCTTTGTGGACCCTTGGGGTGCCCGAGAGTGTGCAGGTGCACTTGTACTGGAGAGAGGTTGGGAAACCAGGAGTCTTGGCTTCTTGGGGCGGTTCTGGCTGGTCTGGATGGAGTCTTGGGCAGACCTCTTGCCTGGAGCCTGGGTGCTGAGTTTGGAGTTCTGGACACAATTTTCTGTGACTGGCTGTGGAGGCAGCTTGGAATCCACCTCCGCAACGTGGATCTGCGCCTGTGGATTAGACCTGTGACCCAGGGTAGTTGTCTTCCTGGCAGGTTGAAGAGGGTCACGAGAGGACACTTTGGCTGTTGGCTTGGCGCTGCCAGCTGGGCCTGGGGTGAATTTCTTTAGAACATGGTGAGGGGAGTCAGCAAAGTTGACCCCGGATCCTTGGGCTGGTCCATCAGTGCTCAGCTGAGGTGTTTTGTTTGTGGACTGGGTAGCACAGCGTGATCTGTAAGGTGTCTCACTAGGCGGTGGACCTGGCAGTGCAGAGCCGAGGGGCGACTTCTTCTTGTATGTTTGGACAGGCAATGGTCTAGTAGGACGCTGTGTCAAGAAAGTTCACGTTAGACCCCTCAGATGGATGAAGCACTCATATTCAACCATATAAAAATGGAAAATCAGCGTGTTAGGAAAAAGGAAATTGATTACTAATAGAAATATTAAGAGAAAGTAGCACATACAGGTAGCACATACAAGATTGCATCTAAGTCAGGACCACAAAAGGGGATGAGACAGCCAATATAAAGAGACAGGTCATGTGACATTAAATTTCACAGAACTAAATCTTGAAATCATCCAGTCACATCTTCAGAGATTGTCTACTCAGGTTAGTGAGGGGGTAAAAATACAACATCAGTCTGATTCCTGTGTGTGCCCGATAGGACAAGACTATCCTTACCTTGTCTGTTGTTAAGATCAGGAGAGTGGCTGCACTGTGGAATGTGCTGCTGGGGTGAGAAGGGCTGACACATTCCGGTTTTTGATCCATGTGTTGCACAGAGAGTGTTGTGAAATTTAAATAGGAAGTGAATTCTACGAAGGTGTATCTGACATTGAAAATGTTCCCTGCAGGTTTGAAAGGCTGATTGCCTGTTGGCAGATTCCTGATGGAGCACCATCATATTGTTAAGGGGCAGTTAAATGCAGAATACAACTACACTGTGATGAGCTTTGAAATCTATCTTGGGCAAGTGCTGTGGCATAGTGGGTAAAGCCACCGCCTGCAGTGCCAGCAACCCATATGGGCACCGGTTCGCATCCAGGCTGCTCCACTGCAGATGCAGCTCTCTACTATGGCCAGGAAAAGCAGTGGAAGATGGCCCAAGTCCGTGGGCCCCTGTAGCCACTTAGGAGACCAGAAGGAACCTCCTGGCACCTGGCATTGGTTTGCACAGCTTGTGGTTGCAGCCATCTGGGGAGTGAAGCAGTGGATGGAAGGACTCCCTCCCACACCTCTCTTTCTCTCCGTACCTCTGCCCCTCTGTCACTCTGCCTTTCAAATAAATAAAAAAATCTTAAAAAAAAAAACACACGTCAATGACCTAATCCATTTTTATCCAATATGGAGAGTGTAAATGAAAAGCATCTTTTTGAAAGGAAACGTGGGATTAATAAAAATGTAAAAGATGCCTTGGATGGATACAAGACAGCACATCGTCAAATCATTCATGGATGCATCAACATGCCTCCACTAGCATTCCCTGGCCAACTTGCAAATAGTGACATCAAAGTTCAAATAAAGCAACTGGAACACGGAATACTACAAATAACACGGGATTCTGTGGGCCAGCCTTGGATTTAACATGATTCCCACACATAAGGGCATAGAATGAAGCAAATAAAGGGCCACAGAGAAAAAACCAGACTGCAGAAGTGGGAGTGGGACTCACCCTCAGATAGGCACATGGTTCTGTTGCCGCCTCAGAGGTCTTCGGCTCCTTCCGTGGCCTCCCCTGTGTTTCCTGTGGTCCAGCTTTCCTCTGCTGCCCTTCATACCTGCAGAACAAATCCTGTTATCTGTCTGAGGAACCTTCCCTACCTGTCTACACGAGGGAGAGCAGACCAAGAGCAATTCCAGAGCCCCGTGCTAGCCCTTGGTTAGGAGTGAGGCAGGCACTGAAGCCCTGTGAACTTGGCCCCAGCGGTACAGTTCTTGTCTGGGAAGCCCCTCCACCTCCAGGATGTGCTGCGTTCCCTGGTGTGACTTCAGTGTTGTGCACTTTCATGTAGTCTGTGGCTGTTCTGGCTGCCAGGAGCAGCATTCCCAGGTATTCCACAGCCCTTCCCTTTAGTGGTTCTTAGAATAGGACGAGCTCGGTGTGCACCCCTGGAAGGTATGGAGCACTTGTCTGTTCTCTGCAGTTTTCTGTCTATGCCTAGGACAGCTCCAGGGAAAGAAGAGGGGACGGCACATTCTTCTTGGTTGACAAAGCTCAGGGCTCAGACTGTGCCTGCAGAATCCTTACCTTTGAGTTCCTGCCTCTTGTCTGTCAGTCTTCCTCAAGGGTTCTGCAGACTGCAGTTGGTGAGGTTTCTTGGGTTTCAGGTTCTCCTTCTCCTGATTGTGACCCAAGGCCAGTAAGGGAACGGCCCCACCCCAGGACTTCATGGGGCACCTCTTGCTTTTGGCCAAGTGCCCAAAAGCTCCACAGTTCTTGCATTTCACCTGTGGGTAGGGGAACTGGTTATTAGGTGAGCAGGTACCAATCACAGGCAGTTTTCAAAGGTGCATATAAAGAAGATTGGGGAAATTAAATAGTCTTTTTGTGGGAGGTAATACACCCATGGCTTTTTATTTGCCAAGAAACTCAAGATATTTCGATCCTCCCAGAGCCAATTTAATCCAGGGAGCCAAGGAGGTAGAACTTTCCTATCTAAAGGAGATGACAGTGGCTGTTCCTCACAGGCTCTGATGGGCCGCTCAGCCAGGTAAGGAGAACACAAACCAGCCCAGCTTGGCTAAGCAGGAATAACTGATGGATGGACACACAGATTCCCGTGTTTAAAGCAGCTCCTCATGGACCACTTTCTTCTCAAAAGCCCCAAGCCTCCGCTTACCTTGCTGTACTCTCCGTCTGCTGGGGAAGCCCTCTGGCGCACCGGTCTTCTCGGTAGGTCATTGGCCTTTGGGGGCCTTCCAGGCTGATGACAGACTGAATGGCGTGCCGTCTGATTCATAGCCTTGGGCTTCTGGTCGGGCTTGCTCTTTAATTGATCGTTGGTTTTCCTAGTCCAAAGAAACAAATTTAAAAATTCAAAATGTATGACACAAGCCCCTCATACGTCTGTTTCTCCCAGAAGAGATTGGAGGGACTTCCTGAGTACTGACCCGCACCCACCACATCTTGGTATCTGTGATGGATGCCCCAGTCTGTCCTATTTTGTGAACACGTTGTAGCGTTTACCTACTGCCAAAACAGGACACTGCCTAAGAAAAGGCTACTTACTTAAAAAGGCTTCTCATAGATGGTGACACTGAATTTGCAACCCTACGCAAAATATTTTTGGTGCTGAGTTTTTGTCTAGCCTCTCTCTCCAGGCTAAAAGCCCCAGCAGTGCTTATCAAAGCCAATAGAAGGGTAGCCAACAACTGGTATTTCAGAAAACAAAAACTCTCTATTTTCACAGAGTAACTTCTTACCCACAAACCGGCAGAATGCCCTGACAAAGCCTTGACATTTCACCTTGTCAAAACAAAACGACTTCTCTCAAGTTAACCGAGGGCAAAAGTAAGTTAGATGCTGGGTGACAGTGAGGCAAAGTGAGACAGTCACATGCACTATTCGTGGAAATAGAATGAAAATCGATAAGTAAGTGCTTGAACTTTATACAATTCTTGCTTCTGAAAAGCCGAATTTGACAAACTGATGTGGTCTGTGATCAGCCAATCAAACGGAATAGTTCCCAACAGTGCCTGTACATAAGCCAGTCAGAACTGAGCAAGCTAAATCCTTCATTTGCATCACAAGAACTCCATGAGACCCTGAGCAGGTAATGTCCCTCAATAGGAGAATCCCCTCCTCTCTTGGGAGCAGGTTCTCTGATCTCCAGTGAGGGCTGCATTGCCCTGGCTTGCAAACCCTGTGATTCACAAAGCTCTTTTTACATTTTTAAAGTCAAGTCCCTGTGAAGTGAGTGTCCTGCAGGCTTGTTCCGGCAGAACTGTAGGGCCCTTGGGGAAATCTCTGCAGGTCCTGGCCCCATGGCTCCTCCCCAAATTTGCTGTACCTGTCCTTTGGGTCGTCTGGTCTTTGGGAAGTTGCTTGGGGCTGGTCCACAGAAAGCTGACATTTTGCTTGGGAGACACAGCGGGCTGTGGGATCCTCTCCAGGCTTCAGGGGAAATCGTAACATGGCCTCAACAGCGGCAACAACTACCCACTTCTCCACCATCAAATCGAGCTGATAAAGAGAAAAAAGGCATCAAGTTTCAGTCTGCAAGCAGGAAGTGACTTTGGGAAAAGAGAAGATAAACTCCCAGTCACTTGAGCATTTTCTTTTTCTTTTACAGAAGTCTTTTTGTTTATATATGCTTAAGATTTATTATTTATTGGAAAGGCAGAGTTACAGAGAGACAGAGGCAAAGAGAGAGAGAGAGAGAAGTCTTGCATGCACTGATGCACTCCCCAAATGGCCACAATGGCTGGAGCTGGGCCGATTTGAAGCTGGGCGCCACGAGCTTCTTCTGGATCTCCTGTGCAGGTGCAAAGGGCAAGGACCTGGGTGATCTGCTTTCCCAAGCCATAGCAGAGAGCTGTGTAGGGAAAGGAGCAGCCAGGAATAAAGCGGCATCCATGCGGGATGCCAACACTGCAGGCGGCAGAACTACCCACTTCACCACAGTGCCAACCCTTTTCCTTTAGGTTTAAAATGTTTTGATTAGCATGGTAAACTTTGTAAGCCTTTTGGGAGGAGCCATTTTTGAGACAGGGAGGTAATCCATATAGGCACCAGTTTGATTCCTGGCTGCTCCATCTCTGACCCTTCTCCTTGCTAATCTGTTGTGGGAAAGCACCAGAAGATGCCTCAAGTATGTGGACCCCTGCCCCCACCTGAGAGACCTGCATGAAGTTCCAGGCTCCTGGCTTCTGCTCCTGGCGTCTGAAGGCCATTGCATCGATTTGAGCAGTGAGCCAGCAGATGGAATCAACCAATCTGTCTGTGTGTGTGTATGTATGTATGTTTTTGTGGGTGTGTCCATCTCTCTGTAGCTCTGCATTTCAAACAAGTAAATCTCCAAGAAAAACCTTTGTGGGGCAACTGCAGTGTTTCAACACATGCCTACAGCAGTGAGCACCTTAAACTTTCGTTATTCCACAGCCAACAATGAACTTGCTGGGGACCTCCAAATAGTACCAACGGGTGAAGGAACAGGGTCTTGCTTTGTTTCCATTCTCTTCATACTATTGGTTGACTCTTTTACTTAGAGCAGGGTTCACTCTCTGGTCACTAAGTTTACTGACAATAGATCACTGTAAAAAGCAAGAGTGGGAATCTGAGAGGCAGGGTAAGGGGGGAAGTGCCACGGTGTTCCTAAATCTCTTCGATGAAATGCATGAAACTTTTGTAACTTAAAGAAAGTCTCAAAAAATGAAAGTGGAGTCTGGGGGAAATGCTGGTGTGAACTGATGGGAAGTAAGATCCATAGCAATTGCATATGCCTGTGTTTATCCTAACGGCCTTTGAAATTGGCCAGTGCAATGTACAGAGAGTTTGAAACACTGACTATTACAGCTGATCATGGGGGGAGTACCTGCCTCGGACTGACCCTAAGCTTTGGTGCCATCTCATTCCATCTACTTCTCACTTGACCCAGTATCTCCCATACTCACATCTCTTTGTGGGATCCCACATTGCTTTAACAGCTCCTTCCCCTGTTCCATTGAAAGAGTGTTGGGGTCCATTGTGGATGCTGCTGGCCAAGGGCATCTGCCTCCCTGGGGAAATAGAAAAGGAAGCCAATGGATTCTTATGCCCTGAATTGCAACTAGCTTCATTTTTTTTAATTTTTTTGACAGGCAGAGTGGACAGAGAGAGATAGAGACAGAGAGAAAGGTCTTCCTTTGCCTTTGGTTCACCCTCCAATGGCCGCTGCGGCTGGTGCTGCGGCCAGCGCACAACGCTGATCCGATGGCAGGAGCCAGGTGCTTCTCCTGGTCTCCCATGGTGTGCAGGGCCCAAGGACTTGAGCCATCCTCCTCTGCACTCCCTGGCCGCAGCAGAGAGCTGGCCTAGAAGAGGGGCAACCGGGGCAAAATCCGGCACCCCTACCAGGACTAGAACCCAATGTGCCGGCTCCACAAGGCGGAGGATTAGCCTAGTGAGCCGCGGCACCAGCTTGCAACTAGCTTCTAACAAGTCACTGAGTATATTGAAATAAAAGATAAGTGAATAAAATACTGTTTGGATGCCCTCCGTCAAAGGTACAATGGCCCCTTTACTGCTCACTATCCACCCCATCTAAATCACAAAGTTAGGAGGAAATATTGGCCTTGATCTACTAATGAACATTTCTGAAATATGGTTTGAATCAGGCTCTATCTCAGGAAGTATGAAGCAGTGAACTAATCCTTTCCTCAACTCTTAACACCACCTTCCATGGATTGTCCCCACCCTCCTAGTTTTCCCATTTCATACACCAAGACCCAAACAATAATGGAAACTCACCTGTCGTCTTTCTCGAGGTCTGAGGTTGCTCAGGTGTGGGCACAGGGCAATTCCTCTGGAGACAGAAGCTTCCAGCACATCCAGTGAACAGGTAGACTGAGGGGGAAGAGCCCGTGTCCTGTGGCTTTATACTGTCCCATGAACCCAGGATGATCACGTGACATAACCTAATCCCCACAAATCAATTACATTGAGATCATTATCATTCAGGCCTCTGATCTGGTTAAGTACTCTATTGAATGCTACTCCTATAGCACTTTTCATATCAATGCATACGTGGGCATTTCAACAACACATTGTATTTTGGTGTTGCCGCCCCCAGCATTTTTTATAAATGTAGTATGTAACAGCGTATTTTAACAATATACGAAAGCTCCTAAAAATGTCATGGGGAAGGCGGTTTCCAAACGAGTTGGTCTTGCCCAGCAAGTTAAGCAGATTAAGCTGAAGCCGTGTGCATTGCTGGTATCCCCTGTTGGAGTCTATGCTGCTCTGCTTCTGAGCCAGCTCCCTGCTACTGTGCCTGGGAAAGTATAGGAGGATGGGCCCCGGTCAGCCACAGGAGAGACCCAGATGGAATTCGTGCCTTGTAGACATTTGGGGAGTGAACCAGTGGATGGAAGGTCTCTCCCCCTCCCCCTCTCTCTTGCCTCACCCTCCCTTTCTCTTATCTCTCCTCCTCAGACTGTTGCTAATCCTTTCCCAGAAATAAGCCACTCATGAAAAACAGGATTCAAAGTAAGGCTTTCTGTTGCAAAAAAATTTGTAATCCATTCATGCTTTTTCACACTGGGCATTATCAATCCGCATTTGAAAGGCTCCTCATGTGCATGGATTGGAAAATGATGGTACACTGAAATAAACTTCTCTTGTAATTCAATTGTTCATGAACTCTTCAAAGTGTTCTCATTGTTTTAGAGAGGGGCTATGTGCTGATGCTAATTAGAAAATATGGGAGGTCAAAATTATGTTTAATGCACCTAACCTGCTGCTCATCACAGCTTAGCAACGAGGGATACTAGAGAGTATCGCTGTGGACCCTCGGGATTGTGTGGCTCATGGGTTGCCGGGCTCCCTGCCTGACACTTCCAGAGACTCTGGTACCAAGACCACAGCCTGAGAAAAGATCAAACTCCAACCTTGAAATGCGGTTTCTGCTCCATGTGTATCACTTTGGCACCTTCTTAACTTGCAGAAAATCTCAGTCCAGCTGGTGTTTGTGCCAGGAATACAGGCCAACCCTCCTCCAACTCCTCTCCTTGAGCCCGGGGCCACACTGATGTTAGAGTGATGCCTGCAAGCCGTGACCATTTTTAGAACTTGAAAACCCATGTTTCTCTTCTCTACCTCTGATGGCTCTGCCTAGTGAGTTGGTTTTCAGCTTCTTCATTTCCTCCCATTCTTATTCGAGTGAAGCCTGGCTCGCTTGTAAAATGAGGACAGGTCAACATGAATGATCTTTGCACACACACATGTGCAGCACTGTAAATGCTCTCTGGGGTATAGTAAATGTTCCAAAACTTCATGGTTCAGTTTTCAGCCCTGTTACTTCTCTAACAAAATCCTGCATTAATTATTTCCTGTCCTTCAGCTCCTTGTCACTCCAACTGTGACCCAGAGAGATCACTTTAATCCCTTGGAAATTGAGAAGCAGGGGCCAGCCTCTTGGTGCCATGGGGTAGGCCACTGCTTGAGACACCAACACCCCACATTAAAGTAGTGATTCGAGTCCTCGCTGCTCTGCTTCTGATTCAGCTCCCTGATAATGAGCCTGGGAAAGCAGCAAAAGATGGCTCAGCGGTTGGTTTGCTGCCACCCTTGTGGGAGACCAGGATGGAGTTCCTGGCTCCTGCTTTCAGCCTGGTCCAGATCTGCCTGGTGCAGCTCTCAGGGAAATAAACCAGCAGAGGAAAGTTTCTGTGTGTGTGTGTGCACACACAGAAACACAGTCTTTCAATTAAATATTTTTAAAAGACATTTAGGAGCTTTGAATAGCAGCCCAAACTCTTATGTAGGTTAGTTTGTTGGGAAACTTAAAGAATTAATCTGAACTTACATTTCTTAAGTGAATATAAAGGAAACAGGGCTTATTACTGAAAACTCAGGAAAAATTAGAGGGCTGTGGGGACCTCCAGGGTTCTCAAATGCAGAAGGCAGGGTCTGATTCTCTAGACAGATGAGGAGAGACCTGCCAGGCATCTGATGCACAGCATCTCGGAAACACTGGCACTGGGCGCCTGGCTTCACCGCTGTGCTTTCACTAGTATCTTTTGGAAATCCCCCACATGCACACCTAGTTAATGTGGTGCAGCTCAGTGGGAAGAGGACTAGCACAGAGCTCTCTATCTTGCTATGGGCTCCCAGCACAGCCTAGCATCCAGCAGACACATGGCCTCCTTGTCAGCCCCTCATAACAGGCTGGGCATTTTCTGCTCCCCTCTGTGTGAACCCTGTTTGTCTCCAGGGTCAAAGAAAAGAAAGAGCCTCTGCAAAACACTCTGCAGTCTCTTTCCTTTGTAAAGTTTTTTTTTATTTATTAGAAAGAGTTAAAGGGAGAGAAGGAGAAGCAGAGACAGAGACAGAGAGAGATCTTCCATCCACTGGTTCTCTCCCCACTTGGCGGCAACGGCCGGAGCTGAGCTGAACCGAAACCAGGAGCCGGGAGCTTCTTGTTGCTCTCCCACGTGGGTGCAGGGGTTCAATGACTTGGGCCATATTCTGCTGCTTTCCCAAGGCCACTGCAGAGAGATGGACCACAGTGGAGCAGCCAGTGCTGGCCCACCACCAAATTCTCTTAAGAGACACAGCTAGAAGCTTTTTGTCATTCTTGGTAATTAGCAATTGGGAAAAAAGATTTGGAAAAAAGAGTTCTCAGCTCCCCAGGGCCACATGGACCTGACCTCTGTTGGTGATATGATGATGGTGGCTCTGAGGGGAGGGAAGTGATCGACTCAAAAATGGGGATCTCGGTGTCTGGCTCTCACCCTCCCCACGATGCTGCCTGCGGGAACCTTCACCCTTAGCCATCGTCCTCCAACAGGGTGAGTGGGGAGACTTTCTTTTTTGATAGATTTATTTATTTGAAAGAGCAACATGGATGAGGGCAGGTAAAGTGGAGGGAGGTAGGGGAAAAGAGAGTGAGAGATTGAGATCCTATACACTGGTTCACCCCCCAGTTGGCTGCAACAGCCAGGACTGGATCAGCTCAAAGCCAGAAGCCAGGAACTCTGTGTCTCCCACATGGTTGCAGAGACCCAAGTCTGTTGCTTTCCCAGGTGCATTTAATAGGGAGCTGGATTAGAAGCAGAGCAGCTGGGACTCCAATCAGCACCCTGATATGGGATGCTGCCATTGCATACCACCTGACAGTAGCCAACTCTGAAGGAATCCTCCAGACAATGACGGCTTTGGGGTTGAGGCCTTCCTCAGTGATTTGGATGCAAATTTATTTTCCACATTCACAGGTCAGGCCAGGGTGTGTCCATTGGCACCACCCACCTCTTAAGTATCTTCCAGGCGATCTCCATCAGCCCCATAAACTCCAGCTGGACAAAGCTTAAAATGCCAGTCCCAAGTAAACTGGTTTCTCTGTTCCCCTCTGTTGGACTCCATATACTGGTAAAAGTCATTTTTCCTACGTGCGTACTGGCTGATGGCCAAACACAAATATCACAATGGCACAGGACATGGAGTACTGTTCTAGGGGAGGCAGTGTTTCTCCATGCAGCATTGCTGTCACTTTCTGATGTTCTGTGTTTGGGTCTCATGCTCTGGGCCAGCGGCTTCATGGTTTTCATTCTATACAAGCATCAGTGGTGGGTCCAACACATCCATGGGAGTCTCTCCCCTAAATCCTTCCCTGTTTCCAGAGCTACCCACAGCATCCTTACACCAAATCCTGCATTTTTCAAGTTTGGATTACTCTTCTTGATAATCCCAGGAGTTTGCTGATGAACACTTCACACTTACTCAGTGCCTCTTTCCCAGCTGCCTGCCCCGTTGTTCGCATGACTGTGACTCCTGTGTACTCGGCTTTTGCCCTGCCTGAAAGAGGATTCCAGAATTTCCTAAATTAATCATGAATATGTAAATTGTCTATTTTTGCCCATTTTTGTTCAGTCATCGATGGACACATCCCTACAGAGCTGAAAGGCTCAATATGCAACAATCATAGTATGGGTGAGTGACGAACAAGACAGAGTGAACTTTGTCCCAGTAATCAATAACTCATAAGAGCAGTTGTAAATAAACTATGATGGTAATTATTATGTAAATGTCTATATCATTGCAACTTCATGAATACCTGTAGTACTGTAGTTTGAATTCTAGCCTATAAAAAAAATTCCATTCTGTAGATTATAGTGAAATTTTTGCATAGTTTTCAATATGGAATATTGAAATGAAAGTTTTCAATATGCAGAAATGAACTCAGCTTGGAATTATTGAAAAGGAGACAGTAATCATATGTGAGATGACCATTTGAGAAAATAGAGAAAACTTCACTTTTATAAAATTTACTTGAAATGGTGGAGAAATAGCCATTTGGAGGTGAAGAGTTATTAATTCATTCTCTTTATCTGGAGATGATGACAGATAGATTTCCAAAGAAGCAAAATGATTATTTTCTAGTTTTAGATGACATTTTCATACATTATGCTTGCATTTGCATTAAAGCTGATGCAACCTTTTGCTATAGTCATTATAGCTTCTACATATTATACTTATTATAGTTTCTATATTTTTTCAAAAAACAAAAGAATTAGTTTGACATAATGGACATATGAAGAACATAAGGGTTGAAAAAAGTGTAAATTACCCTGATTTACTTACTACTCATTGTATACATTTATTAAAATAAACACAGTACCCCATAAGTATGTACAATTTATAAATGCTAGTCAAAAAGTATTTTTACACATTTTAAGGAGATAGAAACACTAACCTTATTTGATCATTACCCATTGACTGTAGACATCAAATTATTACAAGGCACCCCATAAATCTATACAATTAAAATAATTTATACATAAAAAATAACAACTTATATTTTAGTTGATAAAAGGCACTAAGAAATATTAATCAGATATTAGATCACAAAGCAAGATGAAAAATATTTTAATCAGCGACATTATATTTGCTATCAAGCAATATTAGAAGTTTTTACATTTGGAAATACAAAAATAATACTTATTACAGCAATAGCAAACTATTTTAAAGTCTGTTTCGTGTCATATTTATATAACAATGCTGGCTATGCAATTGGTTAAAATTACCTAGAATGTGTTTTTCATTATTAAACATTATTCCTAATATTTTAGCTATATGCACATATCCTAAACATTAAATATAATTAGACAATATTACTTCAACAGAAATGTAAATTCTAGACCTATGTTTTAGTGATGATACAAGTATGAATTTGTATGTGTGTGTGCGTGTGTGTGTAGAGTAGTGGAATAGTTTGGACATAGGTTTATGTCGGTGAAGAATTATTTTAAAATATAAAACAGTTTCCAAAGGGTTTGTGCTGATTTTTACAAGCCCCAGCCATGCATTAGATCATTGGTTTATTCATATCTTTGTCAACACTTGGTATATTCCATCATTTTCATTTTAGCCTTCTGGGTAGTGGGTGCTGATACTGGTTAGTTGTTCTGCTTGTATTTCTCTGATGACTAAGGGAGTTGTGCATCCTTTCCCTTGTTTAGTAGACATTTGGTGCTGTATTTTGGATGTGGCGTCGGTTTCCATTGTCACTGGAAGTGTGGTCCTCAGCATGGTGGTGTTGACAGGGACACTGAAAGCTTTAAGAGGTGAGGCTTAGTGGGAGACCCTTAAGTCATTGAAGGCTTGAGGTAGTTCTCATGTGACCCCTTTGTAGTTCTCATGGGTGGGCATCCATAAAAGGAATATGTCTGCTCCCTCTCCCTCTTTCTGCCTCCTGCATTGGGATGTGAGGTGCTCAGTTCTGCACACACTCCTGCCATTGCCTTGCTTCATGGGCATTGCAGCCAAGGGACAGCCCTCACCAAACCTGTGTTTTCTGTTTGGGGTTTCAGCCTCCAAAACCGTGAGCTAAATAAACATCTTTGCTTACGAGTGTAGCTTTCTCAGTTATTTTGCTATGGCAATAAAAAGCTGACAAATGCATTTGATAAGCCCTTCTTTTAAGTAGCCATTAGTTCACGATGCCAACTTTATTTCCTATCACGTTGGCTGTCTGTGGGCTGTTCCTTTTTGAATTCTCTGTGCAGAATATGAAACTTTTTTGTTCTCTCCCTCTCAAGAATTTTTACTTTTAATGCAATCAATTTTGTTCATGTGTGCCTTCACAGCCCATGATTTTTGATGTCTCTAAGAAATCTTTTCCTATCCTAAGGCCAAAGAAATACTGTCATCCCTTGTTGCTAAACATCATTATCAGTTACATTTTATTATCACTCCATTCAGAGACAATTTTTCTGTGGGTTGTGGTTCCTACCTTTTCCATCAAGCTAAGAAACTTCCACTGATGCTGGAAGTGTTATGTCATACTTTCTCTGTTTCTCTCAGCGGCTCCTGCCTCACCTACATTATCAACAACTCATTTCTGGAGTTGATTTTTCCACAAAGTCTCTAGCCATTCCCTGTGCTAATTCCTGTCTCCCTCACTCTTAAGCAATCATGTTCCACACACCAATATCAGTATTAATTTCTATGGACCTTTCTTCAGATTTATTTATTTATTGAAGGGCAGAGTTGCAGAGAGAGAGTGTGAGAGACAGAGAGAATCTTCCATCCACTGGTTCACTCCCCAAATGGCTGCAAAGTCCAGGGCTGGTGGAGGCTGAAGCCAGGAGCCAGGAGCTTCTCCCAGGTCTCCCACATGGGTGCAGGGGCCCAAGCACTTGGTCCACTCTCTGCTACTTTCCCAGGCCATTAGCAGGGATCTGGATTGGAAGTGGAGCAGCCAGAACTCAAACCAGGGCCCATATGGGATGCTGGCATTGCAGGCAACAGCTTAACCCACTATGCCAGAACCCCGGCCCCCAGTGGCTTTTCTGATCCTGGGATCACTTATGCCCATATTTCAAAGGGAATAACACAACGTTGCTAGGAGAAAACCCTCCATAGTTTTCTCAAGCTTTTTTTCCCCCAACACCCTGTATAAACTTCTGTTCCAGGCTACCTTTTCAAGCTGTTTGCTTGTTTCAATAACAAGAGATTTGGAAGACATAATAGATCTGCTCACCAAAGCAATGGGCAGATTAATGACCTGACCAGTGTAGGAAAGAGAACGCCTCCTCTGAGACTAAGACTGTGCAGGTCTAATTACAACCCACTGTTGAAGACTATGAGTTTCTTAGGCTCCAAGCTTTTCAGCTATGATCCAAATCTACCATGTGCATCATCTGCTGGGGCCTCTTTGCATCACTTCCCTGGAACTTGGTGGAGCAAGGGAAGCAGATGTGCCCATGAAGCTCTTGAGTCAATCATGCCACAAAGAAGAACATCTTTCTCAGCCCCCCACACAAGAAACAGGCAGACTCGTTGACTTGGGAAATAGGGTAAAATCTACAGTGCCTCACATTGCAGGGCAACCTTGGTGACCGTTGTGATGCTGACAGATACATGACAACTGATAGCATTGGGGAAAGAAAAGCTAATGAGACCATGTGTATGTGTGTGTGTGGGGGGGGTGTTTCATGATTCTTAATGGATTCACCAACTTGCTAGAATTCTTACAACATAGTATATACTGATTAATGTCTTATACTCTATGCTTCTCCATTCAATAAGTGCCAGAGGGAATTATCCCAAAGTCTAGCTTGATAAATGTTAGGTAGACAAACTCCACTGCCGCTTGCAACTAGATAGCAGTGTGGGAGTTAGCATAAGTCCCACCAACTTCTAGGTTTTCTAGGCTTTCACTACATATTAACATCCCCTTGGCTGATTTTTAGCTGTTTTTCTTAGCTTCTTTTTTTTTTAGCTTAACACTCCATTTGTTGGTGAGCTGGAAACCTCAGCCTCAGAAGCAATCATCTCAGTGTAAGTAAAGGTGGCAGATAAAACCTAAAAAAATTTAAAGCCTGTTTTTCACTGAAGGTTCACTGGGGTTGTGTACAATGCTCAAAAATCCATCTAACAGCAAAAAAAAAAAAAAATTCCTGTTTCTCTCACTCTCAGTCGCCAAAGAGGAGACCCAAGGCCCTTATTGGGCCCCAAAGGTTTTGATGATGATACAAGTCCCTTTGATTGACTTTTTCCATTTGGAGTCAAAGGGCGATTGGCCTCTTCCTGGGAAACCCCTTTGGGCTTTGGCTTGTGTTGGACACAGCTAGCATGTAAATTGCTTTTTAAAAGTATGGATTAGCTGGGTACTGAGGTACTGTTTAAAATGATGTCTGACGCATACAGGCCTGGGGACTGTCCAGTCTGACTTCCCCATTCTGATATGGCCACCCTGGGCTCCACAGCTAGCAAGAAACAAAGGGCCCCAAAAGTCTTGTTTGCCAAGTAGAAATAGCATATTTAAGAATGAATGCTGGCCGGCGCCATGGCTTAACAGGCTCATCCTCCGCCTTGCGGCGCCGGCACACCGGGTTCTAGTCCCGGTTGGGGCACCGGATTCTATCCCGGTTGCCCCTCTTCCAGGCCAGCTCTCTGCTATGGCCCGGGAAGGTAGTGGAGGATGGCCCAAGTCCTTGGGCCCTGCACCCGCATGGGAGACCAGGAGAAGTACCTGGCTCCTGGCTTCGGATCAGCGAGATGCGCCGGCCGCAGTGGCCATTGGAGGGTGAACCAATGGCAAAAAGGAAGACCTTTCTCTCTGTCTCTCTCTCTCACTAACCACTCTGCCTGTCAAAAAAAAATTACTTTTATCCATTTAAATTTATAAATGTAAGCCTTAATAAGAACCAAATAGAGTTCTCTCTCTGTCTCTTCCTCTCTCTTTCTGTAACTTTACCTCTCATAAAAAAAATTTACTGCATATGGGTGAAATGATCATTTTTCCATTCAATTGTTGTTTATAGCCATTGTCTGTATTCCCACTAAACTAGTTAAACTTATTCTTGTTAAACTAAACTTGTTAAACTTATTCTGTGAGTTAAGCCTTTTTACTGTAATTTTATTTTAAAATATTTCAAAAATTAAAAAGAAAGGGAGAAAGAAGAAAGGTGTGAGGGGAAGAGAAGGAGGGAATGTAATTTTTTAAGGATTGATTGATTATTTATTTGAAAGGCAGAGTTACAGAGAGGGAGAGGGAGAGGCAGAGAGAGGTCTTCCATCTGCTGGTTCACTCCCCAATGGCCAAAATGGCCAGGGCTAGGCCAGGCTCAAACCAGGAGCCAGGAGCTTCATCTGGGTCTCCCACATGGGTACAGGGGCCCAAGCACTTGGACCATCCTCTGTTGCCTTCCCAGGTGCATTAGCAGGGAGCTGAATCAGAAGCAGAGTCGCAGGAGCTCAGACCAGCACCCATGAGGGATGCCTGCACTCAAGGCAATGGCTTAACCTGCTACATCACGGAGCTGGGACTTGAACTAGTGCCCTTATGGGATGCTGGCACTGCAGGTGGCAGCTCAACCTGCTATGCCACAGTGTCAGCCCCCAGCATGTAATTCAATGTCTTATCAAGTGAATTTTCTCAGCATCTGCAGATTGCTTTAACACTTTTTGTTTTATTATTGTATAGACTCCAAATTTCTCTACTGAGAGCATTAATAACATTTCAGTTCCACAGATTTCCTTAGGATGCCATTTACAATCACCACTTGATTGTTTATTGGGGAGCAGAGCCTTTCTCACCACTCAGTGGTATTGTGACTGTTTCATAAATGAGCTTAGGAGGAGCATGTATGAATAACACGTGTAGAATATGCAGATACATACAATTTAAGTATTCCTCTTAAGTCTGGGTAATTTTATATTCCTTATCCAGGCAAGGGAGAACCTAGATGCACTGGAGTCCCGGATCATGAGGATAAAGGGGCTGACCATTGGGAAACATGCAGCAATGAGTGTAGAGGCATTCACCAGCCAAAAATTCGGCTTATTTAAGAAAGCAAAACACCCATGAAAGATGGAGGAAAGAGTGTAAAAAGACACAAAAGTGCTCACCAGAACTAGGGTGTTTTGAGTGGCTCTGGCCTCAGGAGCTGATTTGCATGAAACACTGGTCCTATGAATGTATTGGACCTGCTGTCTGTGCCTGTGCAAGATAAATATCATGGAGCTACTGGCCCACAACATAAGCACCAGGCAGAAAACATCAGGAAATAATAACAAAATTGTATACAATAGGTAGTCTATGATATTGTTATGATCTTCAGCATAACAGAATCCATAATCTCTCCTTGTGATATTTTTATTGCTCCATTGACCAGTCATTTTCATCAGTACCATAATATTTAGCATCATGTGCAGGATCCAGCAGAGGATATTGGAGAGGTCCATGTACTTCAGAGCTTTTGCTTTAAACTCTGCATACCTGGAGTTCCTGGGATTGATTATGATCACCTGGAAGACACTCAAAAGGGAGGTGGTGCTGATGGAGACACCCCTGCCCACTCTGTGGACATAGAAAACAAGTTTGCATTCAACGTCACTGAGGGAAAAACTCATCCCAAAAGCTGCCATCGTCTGGAGTACTCCTTTAGAGAGGATGACCAAGGAGTTGGCTATTGTCAGGTGTCTGAGAATTACACCCGTGGACCTTACCCTATACCCAGTGAGGTAAAGGAAGAGATAATGGTAGAGAAGATAGAAATTTCCCAGAATTCCAACAGCAGTCTGTAATAAGTAGACCATTCCTACTATAAAATCTCTGGAGAACATTCTGTAAGTTTGAGTGACTGGAATTTTTTTTCAAAGCCAGAGGACCCTGTATGGAAAAATGAGGCATGGGCTACATATATCATGTCAACTTAAATTCAATATTCTCCATTTACACTAGTTCCCACTTAGAAATAATGTGGTTTTTTTTTTCATTAGTGGGCTTCCAAGAATTGAACATATGGATAGACTTTAAAGAATACTTATAATGTACAAATCACTGAGGATACACCTGTAGCTATTTCATTATTCTTCATTATCCTGTGGGTTTGGTACTACCGTAATATTCATTAAAAGGGGAGAAGCACTTAGGCAGAGAAGAGTTAATGTTCATACCATGTTTCAGGGGAAAGTAAGGACTTGAACCTGGAGGTACAACTGAAAAAAATGGCATGCATTTAAATATCATGCTATAGAACAAAGCTAGTTAGCTGCTTTCTAACTAATTTTACATCTATTTAGTTATTTTCATACATTGTCTTTTTTTGAGATTGGGGTCATTTTGTTTTATGATTATAGTTGTAGCTATTTTTAATGTATTTTTAGACCATTATCAATTCTGAAGAAAGCATTAGAGCTCTTAGTAAAATACAGATGAATGCATGAATGTGCTACAGGAGAAGCTGGAGTCACATGAATGCATGATTCATCTGATATTAGAATGGCTGCATGATACTGCAGGACCAAAAGTGTTAGCTGGTCCACCCTACCTTGCGCCTAACACAGGCATTAACCTGATACAGGTTCTGTAAAGAAGGAAAGCTTAAATTGCCTCTTCTAGCCCTAAATATGTGAATTCTTTCAAGCCAGGAAAGACGATAAAAGCAATCTTAAAACCTCACCAGTGTGCATCTCAGCAGAGTTGGAGAAGAGAAGTGGCAGTGGATTGTCTTTTGCTTTATTGAATGTGGCAGACACGCTGTAGTAGAAAACCAGAAATGGCATGAAATTGGCCGTAAGACACAGAGACTTATTTTCTTTATTACTCTGATAAGAAAACTTATGTATTTATAAAATGGTTTCCTGTGTCAAGTATTTGTGCATCCAGAGCTAATTTATAAACTATTCTTGTAGTATCTTGTTATTTTGAAAGATTTATATAATGAGTTCTGGAAATATGATCAATAACCCCAATGAAACAAACAGAAAAGAATGGCTATAGAAGGACTCAGTTTTTTTATGCCAAGAATAAAATAGCATATATTACAGAAATTATTGGATATTAACTGTGGGACATTAAACATTAATGTGGGATAAAATGTTGTAGGATAAAAATTGTTACTTCTAATTTTTGAATCTATACTTATCCATGAACACCTGAATTAAGTAAACTAGTAGCCATTGGGAAACACTTGTGAAATATATTAAAATATAGACACACATACAACAGAACTAGTGAATACTTTATAAATCGAAATTATAGAGTCTGAGATCAATATTAGAATATTTTAAAGCAGGGGAAATATCACAGGATACATTTGAGCCTCACAGCTGCTGTCCTCACACCCATTGTTATAAAGTTCTGTTTTCCCATATGGGCACCGATTCAAGTTCCCGCACTCCACCTCCGATTCAGCTCCCTGCTATGGCCTTGGAAAGCAGTGGGAGATGGCCCAAGTGCTTGGGTCTCTGCACCTGCATGGGAGACACAGAAGAAGCTCCTGGCTCCTGTCTTCAGACCGGCGCAGTTCAGGCTGTTGTGGTCATTTGGGGAGTGAACCAGTGGATGGAAGACCTTTCTCTCTGTCTCTCTCTGCCTCCCTGTAACTCTGCCTTTCAAATAAATAAATAAATCTTTAAAAAAAAAAAGCATAGTGATACTTTCCACTGTACCCTCCCTCCCTCTTCCTTCCTTTCCTGTTTTGATTTTTACGATACACTTCAATTTACTTCATAATCAAGCCCAGAAGAATTTTTGCTCCTTGTGATCATGTACCCACACTGTTAACTGGTTTTCCTTCCTCACAGACAAAAACAGAAAACTGACCTGACTCCTCAGTGGGAGGACAGTTGCTGAGTGTGATGGTCACAACAGCCAGCTTCATGTGGGAGAGAGGCAACCAGGCCCCGAGATATGTTCCTGTGATTCTATGACCTCACCTTCCCCTCAGACTTGCAATTATCATTTCTTCTATAGCAGCAATGAGAATGCAAGTGTGGGATGCAGAGAATATTCATCAAAAATGTTTTCTTCGTTGCTAGTCACCAGAAACAATCACGAATTCCAAGTGAGTATCTCTCAAGAGACCGCTTGAGTGTCTGGGATGGGACTGTTTCTTCCTGGATCCCTGGTGGGAGACTGGGGCTGACACCGAAGGCGGCATGTTCTGTTACCTGGCAGACGAGCAGCTGCTGGTGGAGCACCTGAGGCTCACTGGGTTCTCTGATCTCCTGAGAAGTTCTCCCCTGTTCCTTCCAAATTTCAGCCCACTGATATAACCCATCATTTAAGTTATGAGTATCAAAACCCTTGACAAGGACTTTCCACAGGGTACAATTAAGGAGATCTCACTGACAATAATTTACATAGAAACCATGGCACTCTTTTGCTCCATTCAATGCTAATGGATTTGGAGGTCTAGATGATGTGTAAAATTATTAAGAAAATATGCTTTCTCAATATTGAGCAACAGGAATCTAAAGAGAACAATATCCACGAGAGGGAAGTTATATAAGCCCTTTACAAATAAAGTCACCAGGCACAGATAAACCAGCAGTTTCTAGAATTCCTTTAACCATCAGATAAACCAGTTACTTCCTCAGGTCAAGGCAGCTGAATAGTCATTTTTCTACACCTAACTTTTGCTGAGTTTTCAGTAATGAGTACTGACTTCTTTTGTAACTAATCAAGATACATAAAAATTCAGTTCAAGTTAATCTTTTTCCCTGTAAAAAAAAATACAACTTGATCTTTCCCTACTAACTTGTACATCCCATATCCAAGTCAGTGATTAGAGACATGATGGTGAATAGATACACTCTACTACACACACACACAAATACACATATTTATACTACAATGCAAATGTGTGCACAGCATGCACTCACATACAAACATATGAACTCACAGAATTGCACACATTTGTATATTTAAATCACACTCATCTCCTCACCAAATACAATCGCACACTCATATTTAAACACACGCACTATTAAATGTAGTCACACATACTAGCACATGCCCAATCCCATTCATAAAAATTGTATTCATAATCAGAACCCATATATGCACCTTGACAATGCTGTTATGTGTGGAAGATCAGTAGTAGCTCCTGACCGCTGGTTGTCTGAAAGATGAGACATGCTTTACCTATTTCAGGACAGAAATAGAAAACAAAGAAACAGAAACCAATTTAATAATAAAATATGTAAACAATAGATTTTACATACTCTGTTCTTGGTTCAATATCTCCATAAATATTTTAATATCTTTACTACTGCTCAGTAAAATGGATTTTCCCTCAAATAGTGGTTTTTGGAGAAGTTTTCAACACTAGTAGATGTATGTCTTGGCAGTCCATGCAGCATCAGGACCATTTCTACAGAACCACTCCTGTTCAATACAGAATTGAGTGTATCTGTCTGGTTATCAGGTGCATCATGGAGTGTGAATCATCAGTCATGCTCACTGAGCGCACGTGGATTACCTTGGAGCTTGGATTTCTGCACCATTTTGGTTGCACACTGTCCCTATGAGTGGGTAATGAACACATCTTGCGAATACCTGCGAACTGTAGTATCCCACCAATTGTGTGCCCACATACCTCCACCTTTCACTTTCACAGAGCCTGTTTGCATCATCCACAGGTGGGGCCCAGAGGATGTGGAGGCTTCCCAGGAGATAAGCCCTGATTGACAAGCCCTCCCATCCACTGTGCCATCAGCCACAGCAGGTACGTGCACAGGACGCCAGCACAACCCACCCTGCTTTCACAGTCAGACCCAAAAATGGGCGTGCTTCCCACAACACCAGGACCACCACAGGTTCTAGTCAAAGTCCTGCATCCTTAAAGAAATGGTTTCAAGGGTGGCGCTGTGGCGTAGCAGGTAGAGCCGCTGCCTGCAATGCCAGCATCCCTTATGGGTGCAGGTCGGGTCCCGGCTGCTCCACTGACCATCCAGCTCCCGGCTAATGTGTCTGGGAAAGCAGCAGAGGATGGCCCACGTGTTTGGGCCCCTGCACCCATGTGGAATACTTGGATGGAGTTTCAGGCTCCTGGCTTCAGCCAGGCCCAACCCCGGTGGTTGCAGCCATTTGGGGGAGTGAATCAGTGGATGGAAGCCCTCTGTCTCTACCTCTATCTGTAACTCTGCCTTTCAAATAAATAAATCTTTACAAATAAAAGAAAAAAAAGCAGGAAAGCAGCTTAAAGTCATCAGGGGGGATTATTAAAAGCACCTAAAAAGGTAGCTACATGTTTGGTTCCTCCCATTCAGCCTGGAATTAGGCAGATCTGCTTCTGTTGAGAGAGTGGCCTTCAAATGTGGGGCAGCGGTGGACAAGTCACCTAAATTCTGTCCTTATCCACAGGGTCAGAACCAGAAGCAGGGGTGTCTGTAAACCAGGTGTCTTTATTCTTGGATGTGGTCTTGGGTAACTCAGCCCTGGGCAGGGAAGAGGGAGTTCACTGGCACCCAATGATCTGTAGCTCTTGGGTTTAGGGGAGCATCTGGGCACCTAGATTTGGGGACAACCTTGGCTCCTGGGATATGTAGAATAGACTTGGGTCCTTTTTAGTAGGAGGGGCTACCCAAATTGCTTATCCACAAGGTAGGAGCAGAGCTCAAATGAGGAGAAATTTAAGGTGACTAAGATCAGAAATGAGAACACCTGCATCCCCGGGTTGGAGAAGACTTTGCTTTTCTGCCATGAGGAAGGACAGTGGATAGGGCAGCTCCATCTCCCCTGACCAGGAGCTGGGAGCTCAGTGGTAGCCAGAGCCTTGGAGATTCTTGGAGCCCGATAGGGTGAACGTCACTTCAACATTGCCTTCTTTAACAGAATCAGACCCCAGCTCTAGGAAGACAGAAGTCAGTCCCAGGTCAGCTGCTGCAGTTCAGCAGGTATGATCTGCCGTCTTGAAGGGGCTAGGCAGGTAAGCAGGAGTTTCTTACAAGGT
This sequence comes from Lepus europaeus, assembly GCF_033115175.1. Lineage (NCBI taxonomy): Eukaryota > Metazoa > Chordata > Mammalia > Lagomorpha > Leporidae > Lepus > Lepus europaeus. The sequence continues at coordinate 4,832,432 of NC_084845.1, forward strand.
GAAGGTAGGGAAGGAGGTGCTCAGTGGCAGAGAGGGGTTTGGACATGCCAGAATCCAGGTAGTATTTGGTGACCCAGAGCAGGACCTTATTCTGGAGAGTGAGGCAGACAGAAAGGAGGGGCAGACAGGTGGGCTTCAGAAGAAGGCACAGGGTGGGATCCAGGGAATGTGGGGCCCATTGGAAGTGGTCAGGACAGTCTTTCATCCATAGGCTCCTCTTGTAGGTGCTCCTGATGGTACTGAGTGCGGTGGGAAGTTAGAAAAGGAGAAAGGAAAGTGACTTCCAGAGGGGCCCCAAGGTTGCTACTGAGGGCAGCAGGTGCCCCAGTTGGAGTTCCTAAGAGGCAGCCACTGCCCCTTTAGAAAAGTCCACACCCTCCCTGAGTACTGAGTCCAAGGCCTTTTCTCAGGACCTGGCCCAGGTATGGAGTGAGCAGGCACGTTCCCTCTGACCTAGGAGCAGCTGTTGAGATTAGCACAGCTCTGAGATCTCTGTGACCCGCAGTGCAGACCTTCTACCCATGGCCACACAAGCAGGCGTGTCTTCCCTGCTAAAGGCTAGCTCCTCCCAACCCCACTACTCAGTTCCCAGCACCCAGACCAAGATGAACAAGGCCTCCTCATCCGTGGAAAGGAAGTATCTTCTCCAGAGGGGAGATAGTTAGAGTATGCATGGGTTAGGATGACGCTAAACCAGGGCGCCTGGACCCTACTCAGCAGAGGGCACAGCTGTTGGAGTGGAGTAACTTCACACCATTCCTCAGATTCTTCCAGAGGAGCTGTGTAGATTTCAGGTATCTTGTGCTTAAAAAAAAAATCACAGAATCTGGGAAAATCATAGAAAAAAGACCGTTGAAAATATACTCAGAGTGGTGAACTGTGGATTTCCTTGAGGAATAACATTAAGATTATAATCAAATACTAAATTCTAAGTCAGACCTTTGAAGTCTTTTAAATGTCTGGGGACAGTCGTGTATTTCTTCACGATCAGAATACTGGGTTTGAATCGCTCACATGTGTGTCTTACTCTAGGGCACAGTCGAATTTACATATATTTATATCCTTTCCCTTTGAGTCTGAAAAGGCAGGAGCTCTTTTTTTTTTTTTTTTATTTTTGACAGGCAGAGTGGACAGTGAGAGAGAGAGACAGAGAGAAAGGTCTTCCTTTTGCCGTTGGTTCACCCTCCAATGGCCGCCGCGGTAGCGCACTGCGGCCGGCGCACCGCGCTGTTCCGATGGCAGGAGCCAGGTACTTATCCTGGTCTCCCATGGGGTGCAGAGCCCAAGCACTTGGGCCATCCTCCACTGCACTCCCTGGCCACAGCAGAGAGCTGGCCTGGAAGAGGGGCAACCGGGACAGGATCGGTGCCCCGACCGGGACTAGAACCCGGTGTGCCAGCGCCGCAAGGCGGAGGATTAGCCTGTTGAGCCATGGCGCCGGCTGGCAGGAGCTCTTCACACTGCCATGCCTCGTCCCTCAAGGACTCATCTCTGTTGAGAAATTTTCATCTTTTTCACTCCGATGAGTGACATCACTACACCGCATCCTTGTGATTTATTAAACATTATTTTCATTTACTAGAAAATGAAAACTGTCCATCCGGATGCTTCCATTGACAGCAGGTTTTTCCACTTAGACTCTGTGGCTTTCATTTGCCTGAGAGCTGGCAGGCCCATCACTGCCTGTTACCTGCTGTGCTGGGAACACAGGTTTGGGTATCCTTCAGTCTCCCAGCCTGCTGGCCTCTGCATAGGTTCAAGCACTGGGAGGCACTGACAGAGACCACAAGGGTGGAGAAAAGACCAGGATGCTGTCCCTCTGCTGCTGGGCCTCAGGTGCCCTATCTGTGGGGCTCTCTCTTAACTCCTGCTGATGACGCTGGCTGTGGGCTCCAGGGACTCCACCACCTGCCCTACCACCTTCCAGCCCTGGGGCTGAGAACAGCTTCCAGCCTAATCAATCTCTTCTTGCCTCAACTTTCCCTTTGAGTGACACCCAGAGTGTATTTTATTTCCCTCACTGGATCTTGAGTGACAGAAGGAAACATAAAATATGTCTTATAAATAATAGTATTTTAAATGTGATGAACTGGGATGTGCAAATATCCATTAAAGAAGAGCTTGTTTACTTTTGTTGTGGAAAACCATAGTTGTCCTGGTTCTGTGTCTCTAATTCTATGGACTATATTTATTGTAGAAGTGTTATGTATATTTATTACATGACAAATCAAGTTTTGTTTAAGTATGTTTTGTTGGGATATAATTTATAGAAAGCAAAATTCAAACCTTTTGTTCAGTTCTTTGAGTATACTGTCATATAAAGGGAATTACATGATACATAGCTCATTTTTAAAAATTTTAAAAAAGATTTATTTATTTGAAAAACAGAGTTACAGAGAGGTATAGGTGGGGGGAGATATACATATGTGTGTGTGTGTGTGTGTGTATATATATATATATATATAGAGAGAGAGAGAGAGAGAGAGAGGTCTTCCATCTTCTGTTCACTCCCCAGATGGCCACAACTTCCAGAGCTGTGCCGATCCAAAGCCAGGAGCCAAGAGCTTCTTCCAGTTCTCGCACATGGGTGCAGGGGCTCAAGCACTTGGGTCATCTTCTACTGCTTTCCCAGGCCACAGAAGAGAGGGGGATCAGAAGTGAAGCATCCAGGACTTCAACTGGTGCCCATATAGGATGCTGGCACTGCAGACTGGGGCTTTAACCCATTGTGCCACAATGCCAGCCCCATTTACTTGTAATTTTAAAAAGCTACACACAACAAAATTGACCATATCATAATGCAGCATGTGTCAGAACTTCTTTCCTTTCTGAGGTGGAAAAATGCCCCATTGTGTGCACAGAGAATATGTTATGTATCCATTCCTTCATCAGTGGACATTTGGAGTGTTTCCACAGTTTGGCTATTGTGAGTAATGCTGCTGTGTATGTGGGTGTGAGTACATGCTTTGAGACTGGTTTCTTTCAGAGATTACCCTTGGATATCCACATTATTGCTTATGTCAGTAGCTCATTCATTTTTATTGCTGTGTATTAGTTCCTCATGTTCATGTACCAGAGTTTACTTACCCAGTCACCAGCTGCTGAACAATTGAGTTATTTCCAGCTTTGGAGATTATACCATAATGCCATACATCCTTTATTGGTGAAAGTTTTTATGTGTAAACATTTAAGATTGGCCTGCGCCATGGCTTAACAGGCTAATCCTCCACCTTGCGGCGCCGGCACACCAGGTTCTAGTCCCGGTTGGGGCACCAGATTCTATCCTGGTTGCCCCTCTTCCAGGCCAGCTCTCTGCTATGGCCCGGGAAGGCAGTGGAGGATGGCCCAAGTCCTTGGGCCCTGCACCTGCATGGGAGACCAGAAGTACCTGGCTCCTGGCTTCGGATCAGCGAGATGCGCCGGCCGCAGTGGCCATTGGAGGGTGAACCAACGGCAAAAAGGAAGACCTTTCTCTCTGTCTGTCTCTCTCATTATCCACTCTGCCTGTCAAAAAAAAATTTAAGATATTCAGAAAATTATATGCTATGAAATGCTGTTTAAATTTACTCTTGGGGCCCAGTGCCATGGTACAGTAGATTAATCCTCCACCTGCGGCACTGACATTTCATATGGGCATTGGTTCTAGTTCCAGCTGCTTCTCTTCCAATCCAGCTTTCTGCTGTGGCCTGGGAAAGCCGTAGAAGATGGCCCAAGTGCTTGGGCCCCTGCACCCACATGGGAGACCAGGAAGAAGCACCTGGCTCCTGGCTTTGGATCAGCACAGCTCCGGCCATTGCAGCCATTTGGGGAGTTAACCAACGAAAGGAAGACCTTCCTCTCTAACTCTCCCTCTCACTGTCTGTAACTCTACCTCTCAAATAAATAAATAAAATCTTTTAAAAAAATAAAATAAAATAAATTTGCTCTTTAAAAAAGTTTAGGGCACAGAGTTTCACAAAACTCATTAAAATATTCACAAAACAAAATGGTAGGGTGATGCAGTGATATTGATACATAACAAACCCCGAAGTTCTCATGGGAGGAAGTTGTAGATGTAAACACCTGCCTAAAGAAGAGAAGAGCGATGCCACTGAAACTGCTTCCTGTGAGCTCACTGGCCCCCTTCTCTGTCCTCAGCCCAGAGGACATTCCATTCGGATTCCAGCAGCATTCCATTCGTGAATGAATGAAGAGAAAAAGAGGTGGTGGGTTTTGTTATTTTCTTTTTTTTTAAAAAGCCCAAGTACTTGGGCTTTTTTTTTTTTTTTTTTTTTTTTTTTGGACAGGCAGAGTTAGACAGTGAAAGAGAGAGACAGAGAGAAAGGTCTTCATTTTTCGTTGGTTTACCCCCCAAATGGCTGCTACGGCCAGCGCGCTGGGCCGATCCAAAGCCAGGAGCCAGGTGCTTCCTCCTGGTCTCCCATGCAGGTGCAGGGCCCAAGGACCTGGGCCATCCTCCACTGCCTTCCCGGGCCACAGCAGAGAGCTGGACTGGAAGAGGAGCAACCGGGACAGAATCCAGCGCCCCAACAGGGACTAGAAGCCGGGGTGCCGTTGCCGCAGGATTAGCAGGAAGGATTAGCCAAGTGAGCCACGGCGCCGGCCAGGTTTTGTTATTTTCATCACATAGCTCACCTTGTGGGTAGGGGTAATGCAAATATAAGGCATAGACATATGAGATACTGTGTGTATTGTCTAGTAAATCCAGGAATTCATGCTGTTCTGCATAGGTTTTAATCCTGCAAAGTGAATTTTAAAAAATGAAAGTGAAAAATTAATTTGATTTCTCAAGGTATTTCTAAATTCCCCGTGTCCAATATAAGGTACAAAGACGTCTAGCTGCTTAGCAATTTCAGTAGTTAATAATCCCTCTGAAGTTTGATTAGAACAACTTTGATGAGTTTGCGAGACCCCTTAAAGGTCTACAACTCCATAATACTTGAAAAACTACAGGAAAGTACAGAAAAATCACCCTGTGGTACTGGATGAGAGCCAGGGACATCAGTGTGAGTTCACACTGAAATTCAACTATACATGGGTTAGTAGTTCGATACAAAAAAAATGTAGATGTGCATGTAAGCAAGTATGTCATAGGTGTATCTGCGGCAAGGGTCTACTTGCGGTGATACTCTAACAGCAACAAGAATACCATCACACCCATCTTGACTTATGATGCCCCCTGTCATAAAAGGCTGCTTGGAGAAGTGATTGATTGCAAGTAAGGGGTAGAGAAAATATGAGTCTGAGGGATCTGACAGTGGCAAAAATCAAGAGGGAAATGTTACCAAAAAGAACATTGGGCTCATATCAAATGGACACAGGGGGCAACCTGAGAGGCTGGCCACATTCTGTCACTTGTTCTCTAATACGAGCTGGGTGTCCTGCATCACCATTTTCTTGTCTCGGCAGGTGCTTATTGCTGTGATGTTTTCATAAGAATTATGGGGTTTTATGATATATCAGTAGTCACCCCATTTTTCATTTTGTGTAAATTTTAAAAAATTTTCTAAAATTGTGAACTTATTTCAGATGGAATCTAAAATTTCAATCTAAAGAGTAAATTTAAGGGGCCGGCACTGTGGCTCAGTGGGTTAAAGCCCTGGCCTGAAGCGCCAGCATCCCATATGGACGCCGATTCTAGTCCCAGCTGCTCCACTTCCCATCCAGCTCTCTGCTATGGCCTGGGAAAACAGTAGAGGATGGCCCAAGTCCTTGAGCCCCTGCACCCATGTGGGAGACCGGGAAGAAGTACCTGGCTCCTGCCTTTGATCAGCCAAGCTCCAGCAGTTGCAGCCATCTGGGAAGTAAACCAGAGGATGGAAGACCTCTCTCTGTGTCTCTACCTCTCTCTGTAACTCTGTCTTTCAAATAAATAAAATAAATCTTTAAAAAAGAGCAAATTTAATCTACAAAGCATATGCTTTTCAGAATATCTTAACTGTTTACACATAAAAATTTCACCAAGAAAAGATCTATGTGGACCATATGGCATTATAGCATGTATAACAAGTCTGGCACTACCTGGTACCAACATTGACCACCCAAGTTCAGGGCAAACTCCTTCACTTCAGATGCCAGTTGCAAGTTTTAGGCATCCCCAGGGCAATCTCACTCCTACCAGGCCAACTATACATTCAGGGCTTCCATAGGCCCCTGTGGTTAAGTAATTCACTAAAACGGCTCATTGAACTCAGGAAAGTGCTATACTAATGATCACCATTTCATTACATATGATATCAAGAAGCAGCCAGATCAAGAAGTACATAAGGCAAGGTCTGGAAAGGTCCTAGCATGGCAGCTTCTGTCTACTCACCACACTGGAAAGCTCCTCCAAACCTCAGTGTCCAGAATTTTTATCAGAGTTCTATTACCAAGGAATTACTGATTGAATCAATGACAACGTGATTGACAGTAACCTCCAACCTCCCTGCCCTCCCCAGAGTTTTTGGAGTCCAAATGTTCCAACCCTCTAATTATACCATGAGTCTTTCTGTTGACCAGCTTCCATCCTACAGCTACATAAGGAAAGCTCACCCCTAGTGCCATGAGGTGTCTCATTGGTATAAAAAGTTATTATCATTTAAGCAATTCCAGTGGGTTTTGAGGCTTTTTGACAGAAACCAGAAACAAAGACCAGGTACGTATTTTTATTATACCAAAGTTCACACTGACCAAAGCTGTAACAATTTAAGTAACAAAACAGATTGTATAATGTTGAATTATAACACAAAGTACAGAGTAACTATAAATAAATTTACGCTGATATGAATACATAATTGAATAGACAAATAAATGAGGGGAAGAAAGACCAGTCCACCCTGTAGAAGAATAGCAAATAATATATGTGAATACCTAGCCCTATGGTAGGTACAGCTTAATTCAGATGCTCCACTACACACATACACACACACACACACGCACACACAGGCCTTAGAAAATCCCTTCCAAGAATAAGTGTAAGAGGGAAAACAATAACTTCACAGTGACTAAACCTGAAAAAGGCTGCCTTAACTGATCAAGATTATCACCTCGATAGATAACTCATACTGATTGCACAAAACTTTTGATGATATATGTTGTCAGAAAATGTGACATTATTCCCCAAAACCCATAAAACCATTATACCCATAAGAAAAGCACCAAATTCAATTTTAGGAACATTCTAATAAGTACTAAACTAGGACTCCTCAAACCTATCAAGGTCATGAAAAACCAGCAAAAACATAGTGCAGTACATACTGGGGAGACAAGATGACTAAATGCAATGTGGTATTTTGGCCTGGATCCTGATAGAGAAAAAACTATTAAAACAGGCAAATTGTAAATAAAATCTGGAGTTTTTGAATAATAGTGTACCAATATTGGCTCTCTAGTCTTGACACTTGTGCCATGGCATGATGTTAACATTATAGATACCAAGTGAGAGATATTTTTGAACTCTCTGTTCCAATTTTTGAAATATTGGAAGTGCAGTGGAGGATGGCCCAAGTCCTTGGGTCCTGCACCCCATGGGAGACCAGGAGAAGCACCTGGCTCCTGCCATCGGAACAGCGCGGTGCGCCGGCTGCAGCGCGCTACCGCGGCAGCCATTGGAGGGTGAACCAATGGCAAAAGGAAGACCTTTCTCTCTGTCTCTCTCTCTCACTGTCCACTCTGCCTGTCAAAAAAAAAATTTCAAAAACAATTTTTAATCTATTTTGTAAGTTTGAGTTAAAAATCTTTTTTACTTCTGAAGTTGTCCATTTTGCTCTTCTGGTGTCTTAAAATCAACACAATTTCTCATGATCAAAATCGATACATGTATATTGGCTCCAAGTTGAGACTCATCTGCCGGGGGACAGAGCTTGCCCTCGACAGACGTGGCAGTCAGCCAGAGCAATGGTCTCTGGCCGGTGACTATGGAAACAGCGCCATATCTCCCAAGGACAGGAACTGTTTTCCTAGAAGCTTGCGTGCAGGATGTACTGTGTGAAACTACGATGGCCTTGCTAGCTCTAGCCCACTTTCTGTTATCATGCTGGTACGTGCATGTTTGCTTGCCCTAAAATGAGCCCGGGAGAGTGCTGTGGTGGATATATATAGGGATATGCAGTGTGTGGAGAGGAGGAGAAGGAAGAATAAAGAGAATCTGCTTACAACACGCATGGGTGTTGAGCCTCTTTGATCGCGACACTCATCTACTGCTCCATGCTTGATGAAGCTAAACCCTTGTTATGCAGCTGTCCTTTCAATTTCAAGTTCAAGTTCATCTTAGGAAATTTTAACATCTCAGATTGAAAGTTGCACATTCAAAGATATTTCCAGTATCCTTATAGTACTTCAGGATGATTTATGGAATCTGAACTTCTCTACCACAACAATCAATAAAAATATATAAGTCCTTACATTTTAATTACATAAAATTTCATTGACTATGGCTAGGATCATTTGCTATTTTATATTGAGCCAGTCTCAGTTTGTCTTGTTCATCACTCACTCTGAAATGAAATTTACTTATCTGAGTCATCAATAGCTGAACATGAGGCAAGATAGACAACTTGTATTTTTCAGATGAAATGAGGAACTTACATGTCTCTTCCACAGCAGACAAAGCAGAGCCTGGATGAGCCGGGCTCACGACACATGAGAACAAAGGGGCTAATAGTTGGAAAACCTGCAGTGATTAGTGCAGCGATGCGCACCAGCCACCAACTGGAATTATCAAAAACAGCTAAGTAAACATAAATGATAGAAGAAAGGGCATAAAATAATACAAAGGTACTCACCAAGACAAGGATGCTTTGGGTGGCTCTGGCCTCAGGGGAGGATCTAGGGGAGAAATGGGTCCCATGGATGTGTTGGACCTGCTGCTTGTGCCTGTACAGGATGAAAACCATGGAGCCGCTGGCCCAGGTCATAAGTCCCAAACACGAAACATCGTGGGAAGATGTCAGTGCTGCATATACTGAGCCTATGACTTTGTCATGAAGTGGAGCAGGACAATATGCTGAATATTTGTTCTGTGTGATGTTTTCACTGGTCTGTTTGTCAGTCATATAAATAGGAAAAGTGATATTCACCAGCATGTGGAAGACCCAGCATAGGATATTAGAGGATCCAGCGTACCTTGTGGCTTTTGTTTTAATCACGGCCCACCTGGAGTTCCTAGGGTTGATTATGATAACCTGGAAGACACTCGAGAGGCAGGTGGTAGCAATGGACACACCCCTGGCTACTCTGTGAACATATAAAAGAATTTTGCACCCATAACTACTGGTGAAATGTTTTAAGCCAATAGCTGCCATGGTCAATGGGATTCCTCTGGAGACAATGACCAAGGAGTTGGCTACAGTCAGGTGCCTGAGAATCAAGTCCATGGGTCTCAGCCTGCATCCGCTGAAATAAAGGGATGTATAACGACACAAAAGTGAGAAATTCCCCAGTATTCCAATAACCATCTGGAACAGAAAGAACATTCCTACTTTTAAATCCACAGAGATCATTCTGCCATTTTCCAGGATGCAGTATGCAAATTCTTAAGCACAGGATTCTGCATGGAAACATGAATTGTAGAATATATTTGCATAGAAAATAAAGTGGACACTTCGCATTCCTGCCCTGAGTATTAATAGCTAAAATACACTTTGTTGTTAGTAGATTTTCCAGGTTTCATGTGTTGCTCATTATGATACCACTTACGATAGTGTCAACCCTTATTGTTGCTGATTTACCTACTCTAATATGTAATATTCACAACTCTTTGAGTTCATCTCTTATCATCCTCTTTTCAGCATCTAGGAAAATTAAACCAAAAGAAGATGAAATGACTCATATGAATATCAGTAGAAAAAGGATTCCAGTCTGAGTAGTTTGACATCAATGACATTAATATTTAGTGCATTGCTATACTAAAAGTGTCTTGCACTTGATTGGGCATCTGTTGAGAAATAAAATTTATGCTTTCTATTTTTATCTTTTTTTTAATTCTTTTTTTTTTTTTGGACAGGCAGAGTGGACAGTGAGAGAGAGACAGAGAGAAAGGTCAACCTTTTGCCGTTGGTTCACCATCCAATGGCCGCTGCGGTCTCCCATGGGGTGCAGGGCCCAAGGACTTGGGCCATCCTCCACTGCACTCCCTGGCCACAGCAGAGAGCTGGCCTGGAAGAGGGGCAACCGGGACAGGATCGGTGCCCTGACCGGGACTAGAACCTGGTGTGCCGGCGCCGCAAGGCGGAGGATTAGCCTAGTGAGCCGCGGCGCCGGCCTATTTTTATCTTTTAATTTTGTCTTTTAATGAACTCTTTGAAGGACTTCCATGTCTGTGTGTGTATATACACAAGAACAGACACATATGTATATACTGATCTGATCACACTTCAAATTTATTTTTCTTTATAAATTTTGCTTGATAATTTTCTATTTTTGTGTATGTACCTATTCTGCATATCAATGTAAGTTATAAATGAATATTTACTGAATAATTTTTGTGACCAAACTTGATTTATTTAATGTGGATAAATGTTAGGAGGCAATAGAAAAACTCGTTTCATTTTTTGCCTAGACAAAAAATATAATAGCATCCATCACAGATATTAAATTGCACAATTAGTTTGTGCCCTAGGATCTGACACAAGAAACATAAATAACCTACAAAGTATTTTAGATTAGTAAATAAATTAATCATCTTTGCAGATTATGTTACTATATGTTCACTATTTTGGAGAAATTAATTGAAATTTGAACTAATATTTTATTTGGAAAAGCTATTTAAATGCAGCAAAAATCTGCAAAATGTAACTTAGAGGCATGAAACCTTGTGCTTTTAATCAATTGAAAAGAGAAAGCGACAGCTTGAGAGTAACACTGAAATATTTTAACCAGAGAAAATATAATGAGGAACATATAAGCCTTAAAACTTCTTTTTTCTGGGATTATATTTAAAATTAATTTTTTCTTTAAAATTAAAGTATAATTTAAAAGTAAAGTCCTTGATTGTTTGCTATCTGAAACCCTCTATTATGATGTTAAATTTTCTTAATTTCAGGATATATCTTCCCTATTTTCAGAAAGTAAAATATTCCTCCATGATTAATAGACCATAGTAATTTTCAGTAGAGACAAATTGACTGTCTCCATTAGGCATATCACACCTAAATTACAGAAAAATAACTGTATTTCAGCGATTGCTATTGAGTCACACTGTTTCTGCTGAGAATAAATCATTCAGTTAGCTCCATCACATTCATCATTCTTTGCACAAATCTTTTACAGACATAACTATGCTACCCCTGGAAATATCTCTGTGATATTTTGCACAGCATATTCAACAGATTAATTTGGAAATTACAACATTGAAACGCATAAAACTTCAGACTTAGATAACACTTAGCTCAAACACCAAGAATCTCTTCAATAAGAATTCCATTAAATTACATTAGCAACAGTCATGTGTTGGTCTAGGGTCCCAGACTCCCAGTCTCTCTCCACAAGCTCAGCTCATGTCTCAGAAATTACTCATCCTTCATGTGTACTTTTGCCAATGGAACAGTTTCTACTCTGACAGAATGTATTTGCCAGACATGCACACATACCCAAACTTCTGATATACCTCCTTACCTTGCAGACTGTGTCTCTAAGACTGAAAGAAAAATACTAGACTCCTCCTTCTGTGAACTCAGTGTGATACTTTTAACCTAAGGCTGCATGCGAGGGAGGAAGGCCGAGCCTGAGAAGAGGGTATGTCATTCTGTGACCTCATCTCCCCACAGAACCACAATTACCATTTCACCTGTAGCCACAGTGCCAGCTCACACTCAGGGAGCTGACAGTAGTTCTGAAAACTTTTTAATTCCGGAATCTTTTGGAAGATTCTCATGAGTATATCCAAAGAGACAACTGGAGTGTTTGAGAAAGACTCTTCCTTTTTCCCTTGTTCCCATGGGCAGAGAGGGTCTCCCATGGAATAACAGGAAATGCTGAGGACTGAGCCAGGAAGGCCTGACAGAAGCTCACCTATCTCATTAGATCTCTGCTTCCACGAGAATTCCTTCTACCCTCAGTCTAATTCATTGTTAATTGTTAGGCCCTGGAATGCTATCATTATTTCATTTGGGTGCAGAAAAATCAGAATCACACAAACTATTTAAGGATTTTTAACTTGGTAAGTACAAAGTAAAAAATTTGATGTCAATATGGAATTACTTGAATAAAACCTAGGGAAACACTTGAAGATACTGGTGCAAGCAATGATGTCTAGGATAAGACCCCAAAGGTGCAAGCAACAAAAGTAAAACTAGACAAATGGTATTATTTCAAACTCAGAAGGTTCTGGCAGCAAAAGAGATAATCAATAGAGTGAAGAGATATCCAACAAGATGGGAGAAAATATCTGCAAGCTACTTATCTAACGGACTAATATCCAAAATATCAGCAACTCAAAAAACTTAACAACAAAAAACAACCAGTCAAGTTAAGAAATGTGCAAAGGACCTGAACAGACATTTCTCAAAAGAAGAAATACAAATGGCCAAAAATTACATGAAAAATGCTTTACTAGCCATCAAGGAAATGGAAATAAAAACCACAATGAGCTGTTACCTCACCCCTGTTAGAAAAGCTATTATCAAAAAGAAAGTCACAAATGCTGATGAGGATGTAGAAAAAGGAGAACTCTTGTACACAGTTGATGGCAACATAGATCAATACAACCACTATGGAAAACAATATAGAAATTTCTTGTAGGCAGCGCATAAACAAGTCATAGATAAGTCAAGGTCAGTCCCCACAACCTCTGTCTTCTGCCTGCCTGCCTAGCCCTGCCTGTAGACTGATGTGAAGTAAAACAACAAAACGTTCCCACCACTCCAATGTGTGCAAACAGAGAGGCTATCAAAAGGACAGTACATACCCTCAAGGACACTCTCTAAAACAGGGGCTGCAGTATGTGATATGCCGTGGAAGCCTCGGTCTCTCTCTTCCCAACTGCCTCATTGACCGCTTGCTCCTACACTGTTCTTAGGGTGGACCGGTAGTCAACGACGGGGAAGCACTTGCAGGCTTCTCTAGCAACCTAAGACAGAGGACAGGGCATGCTTCCTGTATCCTTGATGACGGGTAAGCAGAGTAAGCGCTGCGGGGCACCTAAGACAGGCACGAGTCCACGCCGTTCAGCATTTAACGCGAGGGACTTGTGGGGGATGGACCCTCCCCCGCGGCCCTCTGGACAGTGTAGACACCAGTTACCATAAACACCAGGCCATTCTTGTACAAACAAGAAGGGGGAGATGTCGGGGCTAGTGCCCTGGCCCGACATGAGATGCAGCAGGCTGAGGCTGTCCCTTATCTAATCCTGTTTCCTGTGCTTGGTGTTCTGAAGGCACAAGACTTTTCGTCCCACATTCCTGCAGGCAGGATGTGACTTCTGATGAGGTGTATGATGTTCTTTGCTCTATCAGCAGAGCTTGTACCCTGATCTTTGCTACCTTGTAAACTTGTTTTGTTCCTGTGTTATGCATGATTGCACACAATGAATGTTATCTGTATGGGGCCTGGGGTATATATCCTTGTCTTTCTGTGTGCTCAGGGCTGGAGGCTGAAGAGTTTCCCCGGGGAGATGGCCTCCAGTCCCTCATCACCGGGCCCCCTACTTTGGCCTGGAATGCGACGAGGCAATAAACGTGGTGATGAATTGACTGAGTGCTGCGTCTCCGTGTGGTTTGTCGGGTGACCTCCGACAATTTCTTTAAAAACTAGAACTGCCATTTGATTTACCAATCCACTACTGGTTATATATCCAAAAGACCTGAAAATATGGTATTAAAGAGATACCTGCTCCAACATTTTATAGCAGGACGGTTCACAATAGCCAAGATTTGAAATCAACCAGGGTATCCATCATCAAATGAATGGATAAAGAAAATGTGGTATATATACACAATGTAATAACATTCATCTATAAATAAGGAATGAACTCCTATCATTTGCAGCAAAAATGGGTGGAATTGAAAAATATCATGTTAAGTGAAATGAGCCAGCCACACAAACACAAATACTACATGTTCTCCCTGATACATGTAAGGAAAAAAAAAAAACCTAAATCTGAGCACAAATAGTTATTACTAGAGAATGGGAAGAGTGGGGTGGATAGAGGAAGTTTACATTAAAAAAATAAGGTAGAGGGGGCTGGCACTGTAGCATAGCAGGTTAAGCTGCCACCTGCCGTGCTAGCATCCCGAGTGGATGCCAGTTAGATTCCTGGTAGCTCCATTCTGATCCAGGTCCCTGCTAATGTGAGTGGGAAAGCAGCAGAAGGAGCTTGGGCCCTGCACTCACATGGGAGACCCAGAATAAGCTCCTGGATCCTGGCTTTGACTTGGCCCAGCTCCGGCTGTTGCAGCCATTTGGGGGAGTGAAGTGGATGGAAGATCTCTCCCTCCCTCTCTGTAACTCTGGTCATTTATATAAAATAAATAATAGAATCTTTTTTAAAATATAGAGGAATTTGGGTGTGGCTAATTGTGATAAATATATTACTAATGTAAGATGTTGATATTGGGGGAAACTGGGTGTAGAGTATATGGGAACTCTTTGTACTACTTCACAATTTCTGTTTTGTAAATTTAAAACTATTCTAAAATAAAAAGTTTATTTAAAAATTAAATATTTAAAGTGCTGAATCCCATAGCAACAAAGCTATCTATTATCCAAAAAAAGAAAAAGCAATGAATCTTAGAGAGGATGTGGAGAAAATGCAACCCTTAAACACTGAGGAGGCCAATGTCAAGTGATTCAGTCTTCATAAATGATGGTTCCTTGAAAAATTAAAATATAAGTACTTATGATTCAGTGATTTACTTCCAACTATATACCCAAATAGTTGAAAGCAAAGATTGGAACAGATATTTGTATAACAATAATCATAGAAGTATTAATCGTGATAGCCAAAAGGTGGATGCAACCCAAATGTCCACTAATAGATGAGTAAATCAATCAAAAATGATATATCCATATTATAAAATGTTATTCAACTTTTTTAAAGAATGAAGTTCTGATACATCCTACAGCATGGATGAACCTTTTAAACAGTATGCCAAGTGAAATAAACCAAATAGGAAAGGACAACTAGTATACAATTCCTCTTAGACGAGATGCCTAGTGTAGTCAAATTCATGCAGAAATAAAGTAGAACAAGGTTCATGAAGGGCTGGATGGAGGGGGAAAGAGGAGCTATTGCTTAATAGCTACCCAGCTTCTGTTTGGGTGATGGAAAACTTCTGGAGATGGATAGTGACAATGACCATGCAACACTGTGACAGTGCTTAAATCATAAATCTTATGAAAAAAATGTTAAGTTGAAAAAATTAATATTAGAAAATATGTCCCCCTTCTCCCAACTCATTACAAACCAATTAGAAAATCTAGAAGAAATGAACATTTTCTGGGAAAATATGCTGTACTAGTTTTGAGATCAGGAATCTAAACAGAAGAAAACCATATTAGAAAGGGAGAAGTTTATGAGTCCCTCACAAATACAAAATATAATAAGCAGGCAGATTCTTCCATTCTTTTGAATGTTAGATAAGCCAATGCCGCTTACTCAATTCAAAGATACTGAAGAGGAAGTAAAATTTCTAAAAGATTTTAAATCAAAAATACTGATATTAAAACATCTTAAGGTTGTACCAAAAAGAATACTGCAGAATGACCTCACTTCTGATTAGAGATGGAAATATCTAAAAAAAATATCAAAAAGCTGAAAATGATTAAACAAATATATATGATGAGCAGGTGAAGTTTATATCTGGAATTCAGAAGTGATCTAATATTGAGAAATCCATCATATTTATTGAGATAAAGAGAAATCAAAAGATCCTACTAATAGTTACAAAAAATATCTATTTGGAAGAATGTAATATATTGATGTTAAATTAAAATATTAAAAATTAGGAATTGATGACTTTTTCATAACTTGACAAGACAAAGTCTTCATATTACTAATGGAGAATGACTAAAAATATCCTAAGGTTTATAGCAGCACTGTTCATGATAGCCAACATATGGAGTCAACCAAGGTGTCCATCATCAGATGAGTGGATAAAGAAGAGGTGGTGTGTGTACACACAGACAACGGAACACTATTCAGCCTTTAAAAAGAAGGGAATTCTGTTGCAACAACATGGATGAACCTGTTGGACATGATACTAAGTGAAATCAGCTGTACCCACAAAGACAAATATTGTGTGTTAACTTCTGATGGAATCTAAAACAATAGAACTCACAGAAGAAGAGAAAGAATGGTGGTTACTGGAGGCTGGGGTTGGGTGGAATGGGAAAATGTTGGTCAAAGAGTACCAAGTTTCAGTGAGACACAAGGAATATGTTTAAGATCTGTTACACAGCATTGTGACTACAACGTATTGCAAAATTGCTAACAATTTCAAATGTTTGCCCCACATAGAAATAAGTATTTGAGGTGATGAATAGGTTAATTAGCTTGCTTTAATCCTTCCACATTTTATACATATATCATAACATCACCTTGTACCCTATGAATATATACAATTAAAATTTTTCAATATACAATAATATTTTTAAGATATTTATTTATTTATTTGAAAGACAATGGCAGAAAAAGAGGGAGAGATAGAGAGAGATGCACTGTTTCAATCACCAAATGGCTGCAGTGGTTGGAGCTAGACAAGACACAAGCCAGAAACTCCATCCAGATCTCCCACACGGATGACAGGGCCCAATTACTTGGGCCATTTTCCACTGTTTTCCAAGGCACATTTGTAGGGAGCTGGATCAAAAGCAAAGCAGCTGGGGCTCAAACCATTGCTCACATGGGATGCTCCTATGGTAAAATTTTTAAAAGCTAAAATCTATTTTCCTGAATAAAGAGAAGTCAGTTCAGCTGGTCAGAATTACCATGTTATCACATACAACCTTGTATACCATATACAAGGGTAGGATATTCAATGAAAAACACGGGTTTAGGTGTTCTCATTTTAAGAGAGATGGGGCTGAAAATAAAAGCAAGGAATTCAAATATCAGCACCTCTTGGCCCCAAAGGTGTACAGTCCTGGCTTCAAATGAGTTTTGTGTACGTAGGGTGAGCTCAGCGCTGGGAGCTTGGAGAAAGAAACAGGAGGAAGGATTGTTTCTGTTTCCTCATTGGAGAGAAATATATTTTCCAATTTGAATGCTGGGGCAGCCATTGTGGCATAATGGATGAGGCCACCATCTGATGCCAGCATCCAGTATGGGCACTGGTGCATGTGAAGGCTGCTCCGCTTCCAATCCAGCTTCCAGCTAATGGCCTGGAAAAGCAATGGAAAATGGCCCAAGTGTTTGGGCCTCTGCAACCATGTGAGAGATCTGGATGAAGCTCCTGTCTCCTGGCATCAGCCTGGCCCAGTTCTGGCCATTATGGCCATCTTGGGAGTGAACTAGCTGATAGAAGATCTCCCTCTCTCTCTGTAACTCTTTCAAATAAAAGAATTGGGGCCGGCGCTGTGGCGCAATGGGTTAAAGCCCTGGCCTGAAGAGCCAGCATCCCATATGGGTACCGGTTCTAGTCCCAGCTGCTCCTCTTCCAATCCAGCTCTCTGCTATGGCCTGGGAAAGTAGTAAAAGATGGTCCAAGTCCTTGGGCCACTGCACCCATCTGGGAGACCTGGAAGAAGCTCCTGGCTCCTGGCTTCAGATCAGTGCAGCTCCCCAGCACAGCTCCCCAGCCATCTGGGGAGATGGAAGACCTCTCTCTGTAACTCTGTCTTTCAAATAAATAAAATACATCTTTAAATAAATAAATAAAAGAATCAATTTTTAAAAATCTAAGTTCATTTGATTCCAGAAATTTATTTAAGGAAAAAAAGGCCTTGGGATCCAATGTTGTGGCACTCAGGTTAAGCCACTGCCTGTAACACTGGCATCCTATAGGAGCACAGGTTCAAGCCCCAACATGTTCCACTTTTGATCCAACTCCCTGCTAATAATGCGTCTGAGAAGGCAGCTGATGATGGCCCAAGTACTTGTGTCCCTACCAGCCACATGGAAGACCTGAGTGGAGTTCCCAGTTCTTGGCTTTGCCCTGGGCCATCCCAGACCAATACGATCATCTGGAGAGTGAACCAAAAGATGCAAGATTACCTCCATCTGCACCTCCACCTCCATCTCTCCACCTCCCCCTTTCACTCCCTCTCCTCCCTCTCCACCTCCACCTCCTCCTCTCCCCTGCCCCTCCCACTCCCTCTCACTTCCCTCTCTCCCTCTCTCTCTCTATAACCTTGCCTTTCAAAATAAATAAATGTTTAAAAAATAAAAATATGAAACCTTGGTAAAACACTGGAGGGAGAAAACTTCAAAGTTTGAGAAACTGATACTAGTTCTGGGGAAAACAGAGGTATGCCCATACCCTTTATAGGAAATAATCTTGAGGAAAATTCTGCAGCATGTACAGTGCTGAGCCAAATTCCAGCTTGCATCACCTTCAGAATTTCCACAAACAGAAAAGGAACTGTGAACTCTCAGATTAAAAACCATTACAGGTGTAAATCATGTTATTGCAAATTTGAAAAATTAGTTTACTTTTATTGTTCACATAGGCATCCTTATTAAAGGTTTCCAAGAATACTTTCAAAATTAATAATTTAAGGGGCCAGCAGGCATCCATCCCACATGGGCACCGGTTTGGATCCCAGCTGCTCTACTTTCAATCCAGTTCCCTGAGCTAATCAGCATATGAAAGAGTTATCTGTACCCTCGTGTTCATTGCAGCACAATGCCCAATAGCTAAGATATGGAATCAATCCAGATGTCCATCAACTGAAGACTAGTAAAGCAATTATGGTGTATATACACTATGGAGTACTACTCAGCCATAAAAAAAATAAAAATAAATGAAATCCTGTCTTTTGCAAAAAAAATAGATGCAACTGGAAACCATTATACTTAGTGAAATAAGCAATTCCCAAAAGACAGATACCATATGTTTTCCCTGATACAAGGTAACTAATAGAATACCTAAAATGTACTGTATTGGCGTGAAGTGACATTTTGAAATTAGATGAGCCCGTGTCTCTCTTTTTTTTTTTTTTCTTCATACTGTTTGTTGAACTCTTAGTGTAGGATTAACCTCACGATAAGGAAGTAAACTGAAAGTAGGTCTTTGTAAAAATTAGGAGTTGGAATGAGAGAGGGAGGAGGAAGAAGAGTTGGAGCGTGGGCGGGAGGGTGGGAAGTACCACTGTGTTCCTGAATCTGTATATATGAAATACACGAAACTTGTATGCCTTAAATAAAATGAAATAACAATAAAAAAGGAAAACACCACTTCCAAATCATCGAGAATACGGACTTTAGGAACTGACATTAGTTGCAGCAATCAATGACAAGCAAAATACAATATGTTTCCAGACCCTCTCAAAGGTATTTTAATTCACCTCAGGACGTGTGGAGTGCAATACAGAGTTAAAAAAAGGAAACTGAATTTAAATCGATACAAGCAGAGATTTTTGTTCCGGTCAAGCAGGATCTTGGCCTGAAGAGTGAAGGCGGATCTCCGGCCTCCCTAGCGGGCGGCGAGCACAAACCAGTCACCTCGTGGTGGGCGCTACGGTAAAGCTGCACCGCCCGCACCGGCATGGGTTCCCATCACCCACGCGGACAACTGTGCAACCGCTGCTCCTCCCGCCGCAGCCCGAGTGCGCGCTGCATCCCAGGCACAGAGGAACACGCTCCAGACCCCGCCTCTTCCCGGCGCGGACACTGCCCGCGCCCCGCGCCCCGCGCCCCGCGCCAGCGCGCACGCGCGCCCGATCCACTTCCGGGTGGCAGACCCGGAAGTGGCGGACCCGGAAGTGGATAGCGCGAGGCCGCCGGTGCGCTCTGGTGAGTGAGTCTCGGTTTTTCTGGTTCAGACGTCCGGTCTGCGGGTCCGTGGCGCCTGCGCTGCAGAACCGGGTTTCGGGGGGTAGCCTTGTAAGCTAAGACCTCTCCGCCGCGAGCTCGGCCCTCTCGTTGCGTCGCCGTCCGGCGTTCCGAGTCCTGTCGCTCCGTGCGGGTCCGCGAGCTCCGCGTCCATTTTCGATTAAAGGCGTTGTGAGGCCCGGATGCCTTCCTCCTCGGCACGCGGCTCTGACTCCCGATTGCTGGCCGCGCGCCGTTCTCCGCTCCGGAGGGCAAGAGGGGAAGGGGGAAGGTCGGGGAGCGAGCCGCAGAGCGGGGCAGACGCGGGGGAGGAGGGGAACAGAGGGGAAGCAGCAGCGAGGTTCGCGGACCGAGGGGGAACCCTGGGATGTGGGACCTGGAATCGGCGGTCACTGGTTACTCTCGGATTAATTCACTTTGCTGAAAGCAGGCGGAAGGGGAGAAGTGCAAAATCCAGAACGTGGTGCTTCTGCACTTTTCTCTCACTGAGTTGCACGAGGAGATAAGAACCCTATTTAGCCAGAGGGCAGAATCAGCTCTGTTGGTCGGGAGAGGAGAGCACAAGAAACGGGGGCGGACTCCATGGTGCTTTTTTTAAAAACACGTTCACAGTGTTGACCTCGCCCGCCTCTTTGGGGGCTCTTGTCATTCTTTGCCTAAATTTGACGTATACTCAAAACTTGTAAAATTTCATCCCAGAATTAATTGGATTTGTATTATGTTCCAAGTTACTCTTCTTCCTGAGATTATAGTTAAGATTATGAAATTTAATTGCTTTCTTCTCTTTAGTTGGGTATTGGAACTATTTTGTTTGATGTATGGTCACTGATTTTACAGTGTTTTACTATGTATCTAACAAGGATGTTGATTATCATTTAACACTCAGAACCTAGTTTTTTTTGGTTTTTTTTTGTTTTTTTTTTGTTTTTTGACAGGCAGAGTGGACAGTGAGAGAGAGAGACAGAGAGAAAGGTCTTCCCCTTTGCCGTTGGTTCACCCTCCAATGTCCACTGCGGCCAGTGCATCGCGCTGATCCGAAGCCAGGAGCCAGATGCTTCTCCTGGTCTCCCATGCAGGTGCAGGGCCCAAGCACTTGGGCCATCCTCCACTGCCCTCCCAGGCCACAGCAGAGAGCTGGACAGGAAGAGGGGCAACCGGGACAGAATCCAGTGCCCCAACCGGGACTAGAACCCGGTCTGCCGGCGCCGCAAGGTGGAGGATTAGCCTGTTAAGCCACGGCGCTGGCCTCAGAACCTAGTTTAATCAGTTATATGGGATCTTTGAATTCGCCTGCTCTAACCTGAAGTCTCCAGCTAAGTACACTGTTCCCCTCAAGTCTCCTTGGACCCCTCTCTGCAGTATTGAAGGACGGGCTGAATTCATGTGGAGTTTTCTTCCCTACATCTGTGAAGAATTTGCTCAGTTTCTCTCCACAACTTGTAAGACCCCTGCTAAAAGTAAATATTAAAATAATATTATAGTAAAAGGTTATAAAGTTTAGCTGCTGGCGGTAGACATTCCTTAAGATAACTGTGTCTCCACCTGCCTGCAGAATAACCTTGGGAAACTGCCTTGTGTAACTGTTCTGTGTAACTGTCTCACGCGATAGCGATAACACTTGCAGGAGCTGCAGTAAGTTTCTGTAACTTAGTGACCATTGTATAAACTTACCCCCTCCCAACACAGGCGCCAAATGTACCCTAGATTAACGAGCAGAACATTTTGCGGCTTTTCCAGGAAAGACCATCACCCCTTCCCTCGCTAAAAATTGCATCTAGAGTTTGCATGCCTGTTGCCCTTCAAAATAGCTAATCACCAAACGCTCCGCATACATATGTTAATCATGTGGCTATTGTCTTTAAAAACTGCCTGTAACCCCTGCTTGGGGCTCTCTCGACCACCTGTGGTGCAGGGGAGCCCGTTTGGGCAAACACCTAATAAAAATCCTCTTGCTCTTGCATCTACCTGTCTGGTGTGTGGGTCTTTGGGTGGCCACCCGAGCACGTTGGATTCCCAGATTTGGGGTCCTTCAAACTGACCCCCCTCTCATGTTTTCCGTAAGTCATAACTATTAGTAATTTCATATCTTTTTAAACTTTGTCTTGGAAAAGAGGAGATAAATGCTTGACCTTGATGAAATCTGTGGTACTAGTAGAAGCTTCTGTTCAGGAGTGTGAAAGATAATCTGGAATAAGAACAAACCCTTCCCACTGCTGTCTGTCCCACCGTTTCAGAATTCACTTACATCAAGTTCTGCCCACTCAACTCGAACTTTTTTATGTAGCTTGGCAAAGTGACCCCAACCTGCCATCTGAGCCTCAATGTATACATCTATATCCTGGAGTAGAACAGGAATTCTGAATCTGAGCAAATGGGAGTGCCAGAATGACTCAGAATTAAATGTGTCTGTAGGTGCCAGTTTTTGAAAGGAGGTACCCACATTATCCATAGAATTTTAAGTGGATCTGTCCTCCAAAAATGCTGAAAAACATTAGGAAACAAATTGAGCCAAGGCTCAGAAATAAGAGAGACGCCTCTCTCTGAGCTTTTCCCTTGCCTCTGTTTCTTCATCTCTGAATAAGGAGTAAGTCTTAAGTTTGATTGTGTCATCTCTGGGCATTAAACCTTGTTTGTAATTTCCTCTCTCCATCAGACAGAAATTTAAGCTTCTCACTATGGCCCCAGCAAGGAGCTCTGGGACTAAAGTGATCTTCAGAGTTGGTACAAATTGAGAGAGGGGCGGTTTTTCCTATCTGCGTACCAGTCATTGGATGCTCACTACCTAGGGAAAGGCCGTGAAGTTGAATGAAGCAGTCTCCTTTTGACTGAGTGCCGAGTGGACAGAGGACAATGGGGATGAAGTAGGATGTGGACTGCAGCAGGAGGGAGGGGCTTTCTGGGGAAATGGTTGCCAATACTACCACCCAGTCTCTGTAAAGGAGCCTACAGTCCCACAACCCCTCCCGTTGAAGTGAACATCAACGGATCATCTCTTCCCTATATGAAGATTCTTTGTTGGGGTAGGCATTATGGCCATGTAAAGACACTGCCTGCAGTGCCGGGATCCCATATGGGCACTGGTTTGAATCCTGGCTGCTCCACTTCCTATCCAGCTCCCTACTAATGGCTTTCAAAGGCAGCCCCTCCCTCGCTCGCTCACTCACTCTCTCTGTCTCTCTCACCTGTTCTCTCTGTAACTCTTTCAAATAAATACAAGGTTCCCTGTATGTGATGTGTACTTGTGGTAGAAGAAGGGAACATGCTGATTCTAAACACTAAACAGCATATTTTTAACACACAGGCAAATCTTTCCTGAGAAGGAAGCCCAAAGGAAGAGGAAAAAAAGAGAATGGCTCTTTCCCAGGTAAAAGTCATATTCTCATTTGGTTGTTATGTCTTCTTCCTGAAAAGCCAGTTTTTAGACTTGGTGATCTTTGAAGTGTCCTACCTAGCATGTATTCACACCCAGGGTCTCTCATGACTCCTCTCTCAGCTTCACGTAGTGACCAGTGACAGGGAAGTTGGCAAGAGGTTCATCTTGGGAAGGATTCTGTGCCCAGCAGTGTATTGAAGATTGATGGCAGGTTCCTTGATGTCAGTGACATTGGACAGTAGGAATTGTTTAGAGACTCCATCTAGATGTCCTTTCAGTTAGTCCTTTATAACCTACGATTAAAGAAATCGCTTATGTAAGTGATGAATGGGCATAAATACCTGAAAAACCTTAGAAAGGAAGACTGATGGAGAAACTTGCTCAACTTAATTTTGTAATGCATTTGAAGCTAAATAATTGAAGCAATGTGTTTCTAGCTCCAAAAAATAGTAATTTGGAGTAGAATGGGAAATCTAGGAACAGATATTAAAGTGGGTTTTTTTTTTTAAGTGAAAGGGTTTTTTGTTGTTTTTTTTTTTTTTTTTAAGATTTTATTATTTGAGAGGTAGAGTTACAGACAGAGAGAGGTCTTCCATCTGCTGGTTCACTCCCCAAGTGACCGCAACAGCTGGAGCCATGCCGATCCAAAGCCAGGAGCCAGGAGCTGCTTCTGGGTCTCCCATGCAGGTACGGGTGACCAAGGACTTGGGCCATCGTCTGCTGCTTTCCCAGGCCACAGCAGAGAGCTGGATTGGAAGAGGACCAGCCAGGACAAACTGGCACCTGTATGGGATGCTGGCGCTGCAGGCAGAGGTCTAGCCCAATACACCAGAGGGCCAACCCATGGAGTGAGGATTTTTTAATAATTGGTTTTAAAATATGGGATCAGCCTAATTAGTAGTGTGTTCTTTAAATTATTGAAAGTGTAGCTGTCTCATGAAACCTACTATTTATTTAGAAACTAACTGGTGTTTTAAATAAGTGGTTACATTTTGGTAAAACCTGGAAGCAAAACTTGTCTTCAGAGAGGCTGAAGCCAAATTCTGATTATTCTATTTGTTGTTAGATGTTATATTTAGTTTGTATAAAATATCATGATATAAACATTTTTGTGATAAAACTCCATACAGTGGTGCTACTTAGAGACTAAGAAGTAGAACACTTTTCTCCCTCTCACATTGTCTGCTACTCACTATATCCACCAGGAACTACTGTAATTCTTTTTAGTGTAAATCTTAATAAAAATGATTTTAGGGGTCAGCACTGTGGCATAGTGGGTAAAGCCACTGCCTGTAGTGCCAGCATCCCATATGGGCACCAGTTCGGTCCTGGCTGCTCCACTTCTGAGCCAGCTCTCTGCTGTGGCCTGGGAAAGCAGTAGAAGATGCCCCAAGTCCTTGGGCCCCTGCACCCATGTAGGAAGACCGGGAGGAAGCTCCTGGCTCCTGGCTCCTGGCTTAGGATCAGCGCAGCTCTGGCTGTTGCAGCCAATTGGAGAGTGAACCAGCAGATGGAAGACCTCTCTCTGCCTCTCCTTCTCTCTCTGTGTAACTCTGACTTTAAATAAATCTTTTAAAAAATGATTTTATATATTATGTGATTTTGTAAAATATTCTTTAATGAATGCATTGTGATATTTTATTCTGTGTGTTTAAATATTAGCATAGTATGTGTCTTGGAGTTGTTTTTACATTAGCAAATATAAAGATAACTTGAGTTTTTTGGGTCCTCTTTGGAACATCATCTTTTTTAAGACGTGAGTCCTTTACCATTTTTTTTAACTGTTACAAAGAGTGTCACACTGGCTCCTTCTGAGTAAGGCAGCAGCAGTACAGCTCTCTGTCGAAGTCTCCATATTAGGCAACTTGAAGTATGACTACGGGTTTAATGATGATGTTCAGGAGGAAATGTAGACAATGTCTTTACTGAAAAATAGATTATGTCTGCTATCTTAAAGATGCCCAGAAAGGTAAAGGAACCCTGAAAGTAAAAGAAAACATGATAGTAATTTTCAACAGACTATAAGGTGGAAAATAGGGGCCAGCATTATGGTGCCCTATGCAACGCTGGGTTAAGCTGCCATATGCAACACCAGCATCTCATATGAGCACTGATTCAACTCCCGGCTGCTCCACTTCTGATCCAGCTCCCTGCTAATGCACCTGGGAAAGCAGCAGAAGATGGCCCGATTGCTTGGGCCACTGCCACCTACGTGGGAGACCCAGATGGAGTTCTGGACTCCTGGCTTCAGCTTAACACAGCCCTGGGCATTGTGGCCATTTGTGTAATGAACCAGCAAATAGATGGAAAGTGCTCACTCTCTCTCTCTTCCTCTCTCTGAAACTGTCTCTCACATAAATAAATCTTATTTTTTTTAAATGGAAAATAAAAATTTTTGGAGCTGAAAAGTAAACGGTAACACAAATTTTCTATTGAATTTCAACAGCAGCTTGACAATAAAGAATTAGAAAATTTAAATACAAACTAATTGAGGTTACCTACTAGTCTGAGCAGACAGGGAACAAATGAAGAAAAATTAAAAATGACTAAGAAAGCTTTGGGTCATCATCAAGCATATGAATGAACATACAATAAGAGTCTTGAAAGAAGAAGGTAAAGGGTAGGGGCTGGCTCTGTGACATAGCAGGCTAAGCCTCCACCTGCAGTGCTGGCATCCCATATGAGTGCCAGTTCTAGTCCCAGCTGCTCCTCTTCCAATCCAGCCCTCTGCTATGGCCTGAGAAAGCAGTAGAAGATGGCCCAAGTTCTTGGGCCCCTGCACCCACATAGGAGACCCTGAAGAAGCTCCTGGCTCCTGGTTTCGGATCAGTCCAGCTCCGACCATTGCAGCTTTGTGGGGAGTGAACCAGTGGATGGAAGGCCTTTCTCTATATATAACTCTTATCTCTAAAATAAATTAAAATAGAAAGTAAAGGATATAAAACTGTACAAAAAATAAGAGCTGAAACGTCAGATTTATAAAGAATGTCAGAATTTATAAAGAATGTCAGAAGCTCAATGAACTTCAGTTTTAATGAATTCATAGATCTGTAGCAAAATACATAATCAAACTGTCTAAAGACAAGGGAATCATGAAAAAAGCAAGGCAGGAATGAATGATTTTTCGTGTGCAGGGATCTTCAATAAGATTAGCAGTCAATTTTACAAAAATGCAATACAGAAATTAGCAATTACAGTGACCAGAAATTAAGGCGATAGCATAGTTAAAGTTTGAAAGGCAAAAAGAATTCACTAGGGGAAAAAAAAAGAATTCACCAGGAATTCAGTATCAGGCAAATAAGTGGCTCTGGCCACTTGGCTTTGACCCAACTCAGCCCTGGCTATTACAGGCATTTAGAGAGTGAACCAGTGGATGGAATATACCTATCTCTGTATATTTCCCCCTTTCCAATATAAATTTTAGGGGTTGGCACTGATACATAGCCAATAAAGCTGCAACCACTGGCACCAGCATCCCATATGGGCACTGATTCGAGTCCTGGCTGCTCCACTTCTGGTCCAGCTCCCTGCTGATGGTCTGGGAAAGCAGCAGAGGATAGCCCAAGTGCTTGGGCCCCTGTACTCACATGGGAGACTTTGAAGAACCTCCCAGCTCCTGGCTTTAGATCAGCCTAGTTGTGGCTGTTGCAGCCATTTGGAGAGTGAGCCGGCAGATGGAAGATCGATATCTCTCTCTCTCTCTCTCTCTCTCTAACTCTGCCCTTCAAATAAATCTTTTAAATATAGATATGTATATATAAATTCTTAAAACTTTTTTAAAAACTATATATACAGAAAACATGGTCTTATATCTAGAAACTGTATATACAGAAAACATGGTCTTATATCTAGAAATACCTAGAGTTCTCAGAAACTGAGGTAATAAATTCAATATAGTTGTAGAATCTAGTATCATTATTAGCAATAAATAAATGGAGGAAATTGAGTAAATAATCCATTTACAGTGGAATTGAAAAGAATAAAATAGAAATAAACTAAGCCAAAGAAATTAAATACTTATATACAGAAATGATGATGCATTGCTGAGAGTCTAAATAAATGTCAAGACATCCCATGTTTCTGGATCAGAAGACTTAGTATTGTTAAAATGGTAATATTTCTTAATGTGATAGAAAGATTCAGTGCAGTCCCTTTCAAAGTCTGAATAGCCTTTGTGCACAAATAGAAAAGCGAGTCCTAAAATTTGCCCTGAATTTGCAAGTACCCCAAATAAACAAGTCAGTCTTGGAAAAAGAAGAAAGTACACTGTTAGGAAAAGAGTTGCAGATTGGTGCCTTCTCACATAGGGCACCAAAATGTTAGGAAAAGAGGCACAGAATAGAGAGGAGGCAGTATAAGTATAAGAATATATATTATATATTAGCTAGTTTAAAAATGGTTAGAGGGCCAGCGCCGCGGCTCAGTAGGCTAATCCTCTGCCTTGCGGCGCCGGCACACCGGGTTCTAGTCCCAGTCGGGGCACCGGATTCTGTCCCGGTTGCCCCTCTTCCAGTCCAGTTCTCTACTGTGGCCCGGGAGTGCAGTGGAGGATGGCCCAAGTGCTTGGGCCCTGCACCCCATGGGAGACCAGGAGAAGCACCTGGCTCCTGCCTTTGGATCAGCGCGTTGCGCCGGCCACAGCAGCGATTGGAGGGTGAACCAACGGCAAAAAGGAAGACCTTTCTCTCTGTCTCTCTCTCTCACTGTCCACTCTGCCTGTCAAAAAAAAAAAAAAAAAAAGGTTAGAGA
Organism: Lepus europaeus; assembly: GCF_033115175.1. NCBI lineage: Eukaryota > Metazoa > Chordata > Mammalia > Lagomorpha > Leporidae > Lepus > Lepus europaeus. The sequence continues at coordinate 4,860,463 of NC_084845.1, forward strand.
ACCTTAATAGACGTTCATCCATTGATACACAAGTGGCCAACATTTTGTTAAATTATTCAGTGATATGCATCATTAGTGAAATGCAAAAATGAAAAGGGTATCACTTCATACCCTCTGGGATAGCTATAATAAAAGAGAAAATAAGAAGTACTAGTAAAGATATGGTAAAATTGGAATCTTGACACATTGTACTTTTTTAAAGATTTATTTATTTGAAAGAATTACACAGAGGATAGGCAAAGAAAGAGATAGAGGTCTTCCATCCACTGGTTCACACCCCTAATCGGCTGCAATGGCCGGAGCTGGACTGATCCAAAGCCAGGACCCAGGAGCTTCTTCTGGGTCTCCCACATGGCTGCAGGGGCCCAAGGACTTGGGACATCTTCTGCTGCTTTCCCGGGCCATAGCAGAGAGCTGGACCAGAAGTGGAACAGCTGGGTCTCAAACCAGCGCCCATATAGGATGCTGCAGGCAGCGGCCCTAGATATATTGTACTTGTAAAATGGTATAGCCACTGTAGGATACAAGTTGGTAGATTCTCAAAAAGTTAAACCACATGGCCCAGCACTTCCCCTACAGAGTATGTAACCAAAAGAATAGAAAATTGTTATTAAATACATGAGGCTGGTGCTGTGGTGTAGTAGGCTAAGCCTCTGCCTGCAACACTTGCTTTCTGTATGGGCATCAGTTGGTGTCTTGGGTGTTCCTCTTCTGACCCAGCTCCCTGCTAATGGCCTGGGAAAGCAGCGGAAGGCAGCCCAGGTGTTTGGGGCCCTGCACACATATGGACACCTGGAAGAAACTCTTGGCTCCTGGCTTTGGATCAGCCCATCTCTGGCAATTGCAGCCATCTGGGGTGTGGACCAGTAGATGGGAAGACCTCTCTCTCTAACTCTGCCTCTCAAGTAGATAAATATATCTTTAAAAAGAAAAAATATGTCAGTGCCAACAATGTAGCTTAAAGGGTTCAGCAACCACCTGTGATGCCAGCATCCCTCTGAGTGCCAGTTCAAGCGTGGACTCCTCCACTTCTGATCCAGCTCCCCACTAATGTGCCGAGGAAACAGTAGAAGGTTGCCTAAGTTATTGGGTTCCTACCACTCACATGGGAAACCTGGATGAAGCTCCTGGTTCCTGGTCATTTGAGGAATGAACCAGCAAATGGAAGATCTCTCTCTCCTCACTCTAACTCTGCCTTTAAAATAAATAAATAAATGTTTTTTTTAAAAAAAATACTTGTACAGATTGTTCATATCACTATATACAATAGCCAAAAGGTAGAAACAAGCGAAATCTCCATCAGTGAATGAACAAATAAAATGTGATACAGCCATACAATGGAATATTATTCCGCTACAAAAAGGAATATAGTACTGATACACATCATGGATAAATCTCAGAAACAGAGTGAAAGAAGCCAGACACAAAATGTCACATATTTCATATGCAAAGAGACAAGGGAGTGGTTTCCAGAGACAGGGGAGAAAGAATGGGCAAGTGACTGCTTCGTGAGTACAGAGTTTGTTTTAGAACTGGTAAAATAACTTTTGGACTAGACAGAGATGATATTGTTCAATATTGTGAATTTTCTAAAACCTACTGACTTGTACCTCTTGAAATGGCAAATTTTATGTTAATTCCACCTCAGTTTAAGAAATAGGACAATGTAAATGCTTGGATTATTTTTTTTAAAGATTTTATTTATTTATTTGAGAGGTAGAGTTACAGATAGTGAGGAGGAGAGACCGAAAAGTCTTCTATCCACTGGTTCACTCCCCAAATGACCACAACAGCAGGAGCTGGGCCAATCAGGAGCTTCTTCTGGGTCTCCCATGTGGGTGCAGGGGCCCAAACATGTGGGTCATCTTCTGCTTTCCAAGGCCATAGCAGAGAACTGGATCAGAAGAGGAGCAGTTGGGGCTAGAATTGGCGCCCATATGGGATGCCAGTGCTGCAGGTAGAGGATTAACCTACTGAGCCACAGAGCTGGCTGTAAGATTATTTTATACTTCTCTAATTTTGAGTAAAAATAAGAATTCTCTCATATCCATTTGGTGAGATATGTTTTCATTTCAGGAACTATTTACTTTCAAGGATGTGGCCATTGAATTCTCTCAGGAGGAGTGGGAATGCCTGGGCCCTGCTCAGCGGAATTTGTATAGGGATGTGATGTTGGAAAACTACAAGAACCTGCTCTTCTTGGATGAGAACAACTTCCCTCCAGAAGTCGGTAACTGCCCATGTGTGTCTTGGCATTCTCCTTTGTGAGTCTTGAGAACTTGTAGCTTGTGTGTCTGAATTTACATTTCATAATGGAATGGCTTCATAATGTGGACTCTACACTTCAAACTTCCCTGCTCTTATAAATCCGTGCATCCTAAGTTTGATTAGTGATGTTTCTAGAACAATAGAAAACCTAAAACCTTTTGGCAACCTTAACAACTGAGCCTGTGGCTTTCCTCTTGTACTTTTGATTCAGTAGTTTCTTGGAAAACAGCTAGTTATTTGCATATTCAAAATAATCACTAGGCATTCAGAGGATTGATGTCAGTTGACTAATTTGTGAAATAGTTTTCTAGACCCATCTGTACTGTTTCGTTTTGTTTTGTTTTTAGTTTCCCAGTGGGTTTTTCTTTTTTAAGGTTTTATTTATTTATTTGAGAGGTAGAGTTACCGACAGTGAGAGGGAGAGACAAAGAGAAAGGTCTTCCACCCACTGGTTCACTCCCCAAATGACTGCCAACAGCTGGAGCTGTGCCAATCTGAAGCCAAGAGCCAAGAGGTTCTTCCTGGTCTTCCCACACAGGTGCAGGGGCCCAAGCACCTGGGTCATCTTCTACTGCTTTTCTGGGCCATAGCAGACTGTGCTCTCTTCTTAGCCAAAAAAAGGCCTGGGAACATTTTCTGGAATAGCACAGTGTATCATGTTCATTTTTGTGTGGTTTGTTTTTGTTTTTGTTTTTGTTTTTGTTTTTTGTCAGTTGAAATCTTTCCACAGCTGAATATTAGCTCCCATTGTGGAGCAAGGCAAAGAGGCCTGGGCTATAGAGTACGAGATGAAAATAGTGAAAAATCCAGGTAGATGGGGACATAATTATGAGCTCAGATATAGAGGAAGTTGCTTCATTCAATATTATTTGAGAAGCTACCCAAATAGGAAACATTTGTAGCAAAACAAAAAGGACCATGCTTTAGTTTTTACTTTTATGTAATAATTATGCACTAAATACATTACTTTTTTTTCTCTTTAATTATGATACAGATGTACTTATTCCAGTTGCTATGTTCTTTGTGGCAGCAGTAGAAAAATATTCCTTCTTCCAGGGTTTAAGTGAATTTGTGTAGTATGACTATTTGGCTGACAAGATGTTTGCATTGTACTCTCCCTAAGATAAGTTTGAATTATGTATTTCATTACTACATTACTTTATTGAGGACTCCTGTTCTGTTTGTATTCCTAACATTTGAAGACCATGCTTGGGAAAGTTCATAGCACTGTTCATTATAAATATTTGTCTGGTAACATATATTTTAATATAAAATATTTATTTTCCAACCTTATTTAATGGGAAACCTCTGGTTCTGTGTTTCAGATATTCCTTCTGAATTCGCAAACAAGAGATTATCACTGAAAGAAGCTATGAATAAAGGGAAATTATACCATCTGGTGGTCTTGGAAGGAAATGAAAGTCATAGCATCAAAACTATTGATCTCAAGGATTCCTGGAAAAATATGCAGGAGTGTGACAGCCAGTGTGAACATGATGAAAGAAATCACAGAGCAGTGCCTTTGACTTATAGCAAAAATCTCACTCATAGAAAAGATCAACAGCATAATAAATCCTCCATTATTTTTCCACTAAAGCATAGTGTTTCCGTAAGGGACTGTGCATACCAGTACTTCTTACATGACAAACCATGTATGAGGAATGTGCTAAAACTGAAAAGTAACTTCAGTTATACCAGAGACAAGTATGTGAAGTGTTTTGAAAATAGGATGGGATTAAGCTTGCAGGCACATCAGACTGAAGTACCTAGGTTTCAAAATGAGAAAACTTACGAATGTCATCAGGTTCAAAAGTCTGTCAACAATGGTTCTTCAGTTTCACTACATCAAAGACTTTGTCCTAATGTCAAAAACATCTGTAATAAGCATAGGAGGATTTTAAAATACCCTTTATTACCACAATATGGGAGAACACACACCAGAGAAAAATCTTACAAATGTCATGACTGTGGAAAGGTGTTTAGCAAAAGTTCAAACCTCACTAATCATCGGAGAATTCATTCTGGACAGAAACCTTACAAATGCAATGAATGTGGCAGAGCCTTTAATCAGTGTTCAAACCTCAGTAGGCATCGCAGAGTCCATACAGGAGAGAAGCCATATAAATGTAACATATGTGGCAAGGTCTGTAGCCAGAATTCAAACCTTACCAATCATCAGAGAATGCATACTGGAGAGAGGCCTTACAAATGTCAGGAATGTGGTAAGGGTTTTATCCAGCGCTCACACCTTTGGGGTCATGAGAGAATTCATACTGGAGAGAAGCCTTACAAATGTCACGAATGTGGCAGAGCCTTTTCTGAGCGTTCAAGCCTCACTCAACATAAGAGAATCCATACTGGAGAAAAGCCTTACGTGTGTAATGAGTGTGGCAAAGCTTTTAAGCAGTGCTCACACCTCACTAGACATCAAAATGTACATCCTGGAGAGAAACCACACAAATGTAATGTGTGTGGCAAGGCTTTTATTCAAAATTCAAGTCTCGTGGAGCATCAGAGAATTCACACAGGAGAAAAACCTTACAAATGTGACAGATGTGATAAAGCTTTTATCAAGCGTTCACACCTTTGGGGTCATCAACGAACTCATACTGGTGAGAAGCCACACAAATGTGATGAATGTGGTAAAGCCTTTGCTGAGCGTTCAAACCTTACTCAACATAAGAAAATCCATACTGGAGAGAAACCTTATAAATGTAATGAGTGTGGGAAAGCTTTTACCCAATTTGCCAATCTTAATAGACATCAAAAGATACACACTGAAAAACATTGTAAACATAATGTATGTGGCAGTGTTTTTGTCTAAAGCTCAAAACTTGGGGATTCAGGGAATTCATAGTAGAAACAAACATAAGGGAAGCATTCAAGTCCCGCTCAATGACAGAGACTTGTTATGAAGAGAAATGGTGTAAAAGTAGGTTGTGAAGCTCCTAACCGGGGTTTTGTACCTCACTTGATAAGAATACACCTTCAGAATACCACACAAATACATTTGGCAAAGCATATCCAAAGTTCAAGGCTTGTGGAATAGCATAAAATGTTTACTAGAAAAAAAAGGCTTGCTAATGTAATGAATGTTATGAACTTACTAAAATATATATATACCTTTGTGGTCGTAAGAAAATTCTTAAAAGATGGACACTACAAATGTGCTGAACATGGGATAACCTTTAACCAGTGGTCTGACATCAGGATACACCAAAGAATTCATACTGCAGAGAATCCAAACAGTTCTCTCAACTACACATAAGGAAATTGATAACTAGGGAGAACTAAGTCTCCATTCTTGAAGATTAACTGACCTCACTTGTTGATTCTACAGATAACTGAAAAGTTAAAATCAGTTAACTTTGTCAATCAAAGCAGTGGAAACACCAGTGAAAAGATCTGAGGTTTATAAAAATATTTCAGAAATTATTTGAGGTTTCTTGAAAATGATTCTTTATTGAAGAATTAGAACTTAAAGTTCGATATCTGTTGATGTTGTACCTTCATTACATGCTTTTTTTTTTTTTTTTTTTTTTTTTTTTTCCTAATCACCCTGATTGTCTTAAGGACAGAATTGGAGAAATAGAAGGGGCTATATCCTTAGCATCCTGTAAACTGAAAAAATCCAGGATGCTATTTTTAAGATACTACAACATATATTTTTGAGTCTGAAGGGTGACAGGGTAAAACTTGAATACATTGTTGTACTTTATATGATCAAGACTCCTTCCTAGATTTGTTGAAAAGTCTAAGGACCTCTATTGATTATAGGAAAAATAATATTACATGATGATCAGGAAACAAAGAAGAGGCTAGAGCATTGATAGAATGAAATTCTCATGAGAATAAAATAACAGAAAACTAGGGACTGCTTATCTGGTAGGAAGATATGTATGGGAGGAGGGTGACAGTCACCTTCCCCTTAAAAGGTAATAGGTGTTAAATATGGAAAATTGGTCCTGATTTTGGAAAGTGAAGAAAAGTGTAGAGGACAGTTTAATCAAAAGAACCAGAACATACTTGTAGAGGATTCACATGTGGCCACTGAAATTGTATTTTGATACCATTTAGAATATGTCATAATTCTCATGTCACAGTAAGATGTAACTTTTAATGCTGAATGAGCCATGTTAGTTTTATCAACCTAAGCATATCCCACTTCATTGGGACACTTCATAATGAGTTCTGATATATTATTACACTCTAAGGTTTAGTGTCACATGATAATGTCTTTCCATATTATATTCATACAGTATGCAATTTTGATACTGTTCACGATTTGCACTTCAGTCATTCTGCACTCTGCTGCAGATTGTTCCTATAATGAAAATACTATGGTAGTGCAATTTTTATATTTACCAGATGATTGTATTTCTACATGCCTTTTTGTAAGAATGGCTTGCATATTATTTTAAATGTAGTGAAAAAGTGATTGTAAGCATATGAAGTTTATTAACAAAAGAAAATTTCAAGAATAAAGAGCACAATGTTATATTTGTACTTGAAGCAATGAGTGAAATAATCTGGAAAGACCAATGTCATGAGTTTCCTCTTAACAAAAAACAGGATTTTTGGGAGCTAAACGCTTGATATGCTTACCACCAAAACATTTTTGTTAGTTTTCACTTGTGGCCGCTCCACTGGGACAGAATGGGACCTCACACAAGGTTTAGATTTGAAGATTGATGATGTCATACACTTTAAATGTTATCAGAATGTTTTACTACTTGGAGCTTTCTTGGGAAAACAAGGCAGACTTCAAGCTCCTTCAAAAGTGGATATAGAGAGTGGAAAAGAAAACTGTCTTAGGATGTTAAGGTGGTTACCTGGCAGGACTGGAGTGAGAGTACTTCTGTGGTTTGAATTTCCAGCTGGTGCCAAAATAGATAGAACTGACATACAGTAAAATCTTTGAAGTGTACAATAGAATGTAGTACCTTGTTAGCTTCATTGCTGATTAATATTCCTTGGTTTATTTTTCCATTCATCATTTGTTGGAGCTTTGAGTTTTCCCACTTTTTAAAATTATGAGAGATGCTGCTATCAAGACCTTTTTAAAAAATGTTTTTGCCAATATATGTTTTTACTTCTCTTGGGTATGTTTTTAAGTGGAGTTTCTGAGACATGGTAATTCTATGATTATCTTTGTGGAACTGCCACTATTCCAAAGGAGCTGAACCATTTTATATTACAATTCCTGCACTTTTCTCATCAACTCTTATTGCTTGTTGCTGTGTAATTATTAATATTAGTGATAGCAGTATAGCCTTATAGTCACTTTGAAATATTTCATTGTGGTTGGATTTGCATGTCTTCATGTCTAATAATGTTGCACATTTGTTCAAGTGTTTATTGGTCATTTGTATCAACTTTGGAAATTTTCCATTCTAATCCACCAGTTTTCTTTTCTTTCTTTTTTTTTTTTTTTTTTTTTTTTACAGGCAGAGTGGATAGAGAGAGACAAAGAGAAAGGTCTTCCTTTGCTGTTGGTTCACCCTCCAATGGCCACTGTGGCAGGCGCACCACACTGATCCAAAGCCAGAAGCCAGGTGCTTCTGGTCTGCATGCGGGTGCAGGGCCCAAGCACTTGGCCATCCTCCACTGCACTCTTGGGCCGCAGCAGAGAGCTGGACTGGAAGAGGAGCAACCAGGACAGAATCCGGTGCCCGGACCGGGACTAGAACCTGGTGTGCTAGCACCACAGGCAGAGGATTGGCCTATTGAGTCACGGTGCCAACCAGGTTTATTTTTTAAATTTCAGTATTTGATCCATTTTGAGTCAAATTTTATTTAAGGTGTGGAGCTGTGCAGCTTCATTCTCTTGCATGTGGATTTTCATTTGTCCATGCTATTAAATGTTTTTAAGCATCAGAGTTCATTAATTAGATGCAGACTTTTAGAATGTTATTGAAATAACTCATTGAAATTAAATGATAGGATAACCCATTGGCCTGGGATCAATGGTGATTGTGATGATTAAACTTTGAAGACATAGAAATAACATTCTACATTTTATTAGTCTGCATTTGTTCAAGAAAGCACAGTAGCCCCCTGTTACCCACAGTTTTATTTTTGCACTTCAGTTACCTACAGTCAATCATATTCTGAGAGTATTAAATGGAAAATTTCAGAAATAATTCATACATTTTAAATTGGGTGTTTCACTGAAGTCTGATGCTGTCCTTCTCTGTCCTGCCCAGAATGTGAGGCATCCCTTTTTCCAACATATCACAGAAGCTTTGTGATATGTTTAAGAAAACTACAGTGAAATAAGATTAGAAAGAAACCATCTTAGCATAACTTACTTATATTTTTCTCTCTTAGTTTAAGTATTAACATGCTATGTCTATTTTATAAATTAAGCCGCCTCATAGTTGTGATATATAGGGAGAATAGTATACATGGGTTTGATGCCATCCGTGATTTCAGGCATTCACTTCAGGTCTTGGGATATATCCCTCATATATAAGGGTTGATTACTGTAAGATAATTAAGAATTTTCAGATTAAGACAAATTTTGAAGGTGCTTACACAGTGAAATGTGTAGAATACCCCTAGAGACTATCAGGGAAATAATTGGTGGCAATAATAAAGCCTGAGGATTGTTGAGAAAACACCTCATGGTGATGTCTGAGAAGTAACTGCTTCTCGCTGTTTGGGGTGAGGATTAGTGAGCAGGCCTAGGAAGTGTGCTTCGGCTCACTAGTTCTAAAATTTATGCCTTCTTTATTTGTGCCTTCCAAGTTCCATTCAAGGTTTTCTCATTGGCCAACTAACCTGAATAGTGCAGCAAAGGATATTTAGGAAAGCAGGTCCCAGAACTGGAGTGCAGTGGTGGTGAAGGCACATGGATGAGAGCCAGTGCGGTTCAGGAAAGTAGCAGAGACATTTGCCTTAAAATAGGAGATGTCTTTAGCACTGCGAATTTAAGTAAACACCTAGTGTACTCATTCAATTATACTGGATAACACTGCAAATTTAAGTAAACACCTAGTGTACTCATTCAATTATACTGGATAACTGTAGTGTTACTGTTTCTTTAAGAAAACTGGTAAGGAGGTAGGTGTGTGGCCTAGGGGTTAAGTCTGTGGTCAGGATGACTGTATCCCATATCACAATGCCTGAGTTTGAGTCCCAAGCTCTGTTCCCAATTCCAGCTTCCTGTTAATGCACACCCTGGAGACACCAAGTTAAGTGATGACTCAAGCAGTTGGATTCCTTCCCCACTATGGGAGACCTGGATTGAGTTCCCAGCTCATAGCTTTGACTTGGCCAGGCACCAGTTGTTAAGGGTGGTTTTGGGGAATGAACCAGTAGATGGAAGCTTGCTCTCCCCTCTTCCTCTGCGTGTGTGTTTCTCACTCTGTCCCAAATGTATTTAAATAGAGTGACAACGATAGCTCTTTCTTCCTCCATGGACCCTACTTAGAGGCACTGCTCTTGTTTTCTTTATACCGCGGAATGTGCTGACATCCCACCCTCATCTCTTTCCATGGCTCAGACTGGTCTCAGATGGACCTCTCCTCAGAGGTACCATTTTCAGTTTGATTCTCTCATGTATGGGCCACTCTGAGCCACTCACGTTGGGTGTTTGTGTGGTGGGCCACACAGACATGAATGTGTGTGTATTCCCTTACTGTTGAATAAATTCTGTTCCTATTTGTACACGCACACACACACAGTACCAGGAATAAAGGGCATACTGTGAATATCTATAAACAGATTGGCCATGGAACTGTGGCACTGTGATTTATAGCAGCATTGAGGACCAAATGACATAGGAAGACCGATTTTATTGCCCTTACCCTATCCCACTATATCAGGTCTACAGCTAAAGCAAGCTGTACAGGTTCTGCTTTGCCAAGTCCTGTAAGGAATGGCATGTCCTGTGGGATCTGGAAACACAAAACTTAAATAATCCTAAAAACCTGGGAAAGCAGTGGGAGACAGCCCAGTACTTGGGCCTCTGCAACCCATATGGAAGACCTGGATGCAGTTAATGGCTCCTGACTTCAGCTTGGCCAGCCTAGGCTGTTGTGGCCATTAAGTTGTGAACCAGCAGTGGAAGATTCTGTCTCTCTCACCCCCTTTCAAATAAATTTTAAAAATAAGTCACAATATGTAAAACATTGACTTCCCCCTATGTTATCTGTTTTTCTTCACCTCTTGCCCAGTTCTACAATTTGGTTCTGGGAGTCAGGGTAACATTTCACTCTGTATATAGGACATTTTTTTTTTTTTGACAGGCAGAGTGGACAGTGAGAGACAGAAAGGAAGGTCTTCCTTTGCCGTTGGTTCACCCTCCAATGGCTGCCGCGGCCGGCGCACTGCACTGATCTGAAGGCAGGAGCCAGGTGCTTCTGGTCTCATGCGGGTGCAGGGCCCAAGCAATTGGGCCATCTTCCACTGCACTCACTAGCCACAGCAGAGAGCTGGCCTGGAAGAAGAGCAACCGGGACAGGATCCGGCGCCCCGACTGGGACTAGAACCCGGTGTGCCGGTGCCGCAAGGCAGAGGATTAGCCAATTGAGCCATGGCGCTGACCAGGACATATAATTCTTTTTTTTCTTTTTTATTTTTTTTTTAATTTCATAAATGTGAATTTACACAGTGCAACTTTTGTATTGTTGTGGCTTTCCCCCCCACCCTCCCTCCCTCCCGTGGCCCTCCCCTCTCCCTCTCCTATCCCGCCCTTTATCGAGTTTCATTTTCAATTACCTTCATATACTGAAGATCAACTTAGTATATACTAAGCAAGGATTTCAACAGGCTGCACTCACACAACCGCACAAGGTATAGGGTATTGTTCGACTAGTAGTGTTTTTAAGTTTCATAGTAAAACACATTAAGGACAGAGATCCTACGTGGGGAGCATGTACCCAGTGACTCCCGTTGTTGACTTAACAATTGGCACTCTTATTTATGACGTCAGCAATCACCCGAGACTCTTGTTATGAGCTGTCTAGGCTATGGAAGCCCCTTGAGTTCACCGACTCTGAACTTGTTTAGTCAAGGCCGTATCACAGTGGAGGTTCCTTCCTCCCTTCAGAGAAAGGCGCCTCTCTCCTTGATGGCCTGTTCCTTCTGCTGGGGTCTTGTTCACCAGGATCTTTCATTTAGATTGTTTTTTGCCACCGTGTCATGGCTTTCCATGCCTGTGAGACTCTCATGGACGTTTTAGCCAGATCCGAATGTCCCAAGGGTTGATTCTGAGGCAGGAGTGCTGTTTTGGGCGTTTGCCATTCTATGAGTCTGCTGTGTGTCCTGCTTCCCCCACAGGATCATACTCTCCCTTTTAATTCTATCCTTCATTATTTGCTTACACTGGTCTTATTTGTGAAATTTCTTCAACACATACCCTATCTTTTTGATCGGTTGTGTATTTATACTTATCACTTTACCAAGTGCGCTGGCATTGGTACCTGCCTCCTTGGTAAGATTGAGTTGAAATCCCCTGGCACATTTCTAGTTCCACCATTGGAGGTAAACAGGACATATAATTCTTATAGCAGGAAAGAGGACTGTAAGGAACAAAGTCAGGTCCTTAGAGCTTCCATTAAAGTTTTTTTTTAAATTATTTATCTAATTGACAGGTAGAGTTATAGACAGTGAGAGAGAAAGGTCTTCCTTCCATTGGTTCACTCCCCAAATGGCCGCCACGGCTGCGCCAATCCAAAGCCAGGAGCCAGGTGCTTCTGCCTGGTCTCCCATCTGGGTGCAGAGGCTCAAGCACTTGGGCCATCTTCCACTGCCCTCCCAGGCCACAGCAGAGCTGGACTGAAAGAGGAGCAACTGGGACTAGAACCAGTGCCCATATGGGATGCCAGCATCACAGGTGGAGGATTAAACAAGTGAGCCACGGTGCCGGCCCCTTCATTGACGTTTAAACGTGAATGTCTCCCACCAAGTCTCTGATGCATGACCAGGAGTCGTTGGCCCATGCTGTCTTAGTTTCCTTGGCAGAATCATGCTCAGAAATGATCTGTGGGTGACTATTTGAAGACAGGCCTCTGAGAACATGGAGACTTGAAACACCTGCCCTGCCTGTGATTCATTGACAAATTCTTCATGTGGCAGAGAGGCTGGACTGACTTGACCACCAGCAGTGGTGGCATTGCCCACCTTGGCTTCTGCTTCCTTCTGCTTAGATACCCTGATAGAGCCAGAAACAGGAGTGATAACAGCCATAATTTTGTGATAAGCAAATTATATCTCAACAAACCTGTTTTTTTATTCAAATGCCAAATCTAGACTTACAACAAATCTACCACTTAAATTTTTAATACATTCATTTCTATATCGTCTAGATGGAATTTATTTCAATTTGTTTAATGAACACGGTTCCATACCTTCAAGATGCTATTTTACATTTATGTCTTTTGAGTCTACTTTAATAATTATTCAATTAATACTAAAAAGTTTTTGTTAATAATACACCACCCATGATCAATAGTAACATAATCTCTGAAATGTTTTATCACTCATGTTGGAGTACTATAGCTGGTTTACCACAATATTGTGTAAGTATTTCAATAATTGATATCATTTCACTTTTTTTCCATTTTTAATGTTAATTTTTACGTGAATTTTGCCATTTATTTTATATTTATAGTGACCATTTTTTAAGATTTATTTTATTTATTTGAAAGAATTAAAGAGGTAGAGACAGAGAGAGAGAGACCTTCCATCTGCTGGTTCACTCTCCAGATGGCCACAATGGCTGGAGCTGCACTGATCCAAAACCAGGAGCCAGGAGCTTCCTCCAGGTCTCCCACTTGGGTGCAGGGGCCCAAGGACTTGGGCCATCCTCTACTGCTATCCCAGGCCGTAATAGTGAGCTGGATTGGAAGAGGAGCAGCCAGGACTAGAACCAGCACCGATATGGGATGCCGATGCTTCAGGCCAGGGCTTTAACCCCCCATTGTGCCACAGCACCAGCCCCTACAGTGACAATTCTTTAAAATTAAAAAAAAGACTTTCCATTATTTATTTGAAAGGTAGAGTTACAGATAGAGAGGGAAAGACAGAGAGAAAGGTCTTCCATCTGCTGGTTTATTCCCCAAATGGTTGCAACAGCTGAAGCTGAACTGATCCAAATTCAGGAGCTTCTTGCAGGTCTCCCATGTGGGTGCAGGGGCCCAAGCACCCGGGTCATCTGCTGCTGCTTTCCCAGGCCCTAGCAGAGAGCTGGATTGGAAAATGAGCAGCCAGAACTCGAACTGGTGCCCATGTGGGATGCTGGTGCAGCAGGTGGAGGCTTCGCCTACTAGGCTGCAGCGTGAACTCCTACTCTTTTTCTTGACTCAAGGAAAATCTGTCTTCTACCACCATAACCATAACTTCCAACTTCAATCTTTCTTAAAGGATTATTTGGTTATTAGTATGTCTACATCTTATTGATAAAAACTTGGACTGTGAAATAAAATTGTAAGCAGAAAGCACAACCACAGTTATGTATGAAGATAGACCATTTTAAAATGTGCTACTAAAAATTAAATAGACATGTGGTACCTGGATGATAGAAATAACCTGTCTGATGAGTCCGTACCATAGTTAAGAGATGCGTATTTGCAGCCAAGCAGCAGGAATCCTCATTGAGCCACTTACTGGGATGTGATTGGGTGAGTCTTTAAACTGTGTCTGTCCTAAGTTTCCTCATTTGTGAAATTTGAATAACATCAGTACTTCATGGTTAAGATTCACTCTGTTACTACACATAAAGCACTAATTATAGGGACTCTTGAAATGTGATTTAAAGGATACAGATAAAGAAACTTCAAAAATTCATGAAAAATGGAATTTAAAAACAAGTTTATTTTGTGCAAAAAAAAGTTGAGATTCATGCAGTTTTCATAATCACATTTTCCATTAACTTTCTGATGCCCCATGCAAAGTTAAGAAATCACTGAATAGAGATAGGCATTATGGCACAGCAGGTTAAGCTATGAGTGCATCCCATATCTGAGAGTTCAGTTCCTCTGCTTCTGGTCCAACTTCCTGTTAATGTCCCTGGGAAGGCAGCAGATGATTGTCCAAATATCTGGGACCCTGCCACCCATGTGGGAGTCCCAGGCTCCCAGCTTCAGCCTGGCCCAGAGTCAGCTATTGTATGCATTTGGGAAGTGAACCAGCAGACAGAAGTATAATTGTGTGTTCTCTCTCTCCCCCATTCTCCTTCTCTCAGTCACTGGGAAATGGCTGTGACCCAGGCACTGGACAGGGGAAATTATCTCCTTGTCACAAATCTCAGGTGAAATCTTGGGGACTTCCTTATTATATTTTCATTTACTTTTCTGGATGCTGATTAACATCCCCATACTTAATTTTCAAAACCTGACCTTAGCCAACTTCTACATGAGGAGATTTCATCTCATCATCTCTTATCATTCCAGTTCATTCATTTGACTAGAAATAAACTTTCACATTTCTACTTTGTACCCATAATTGCCTTATGTACATGTTTGTCATAAAAGTCTCAGAACAACCCCACTGATTTATGAATATCCTGGACTATAATAGAAACAAAGTATATTAGTATGATCTGGGTTACAATATGTGTGAGAAAGAAAATAATGACAAGGAAAGTTTATACTTTTTTAAAAAAGGAATTTGATTACACTTGACGATGACTCACAAAAAATGTTGCCAAATAACATAAGTTGAAATTGGTATTTTTTTAGTCTTTTTAGAATTGCTCCAAGTAAAAGTGTCCAATTATAATATATAATCTTTCAACACTGTTTTTCACTGGTGTGAAAGTATCTTAGGCGATGTATCTAAATAGTACTTTATAAATATTTTCCACAGTGATACGCAATAGAACCTGAGCATACAGCATAAAAAGAAATGTGCTAGGTTATTGGCAGGGTAAGAACTAGTCTTTACCAGCAAACAGTTCCAAGAGTAAACATTTAGGGTTGTACACAAGAGACCAGCTGCATATTGTGATGTTTGTCGTAGCTACCTTTTGAGCCTCACTATGTCCTCTTGTTTTGTCCAGCTGTCTCTTGAGTGTTCCTTTTTTTTTTTTACTTCACCTAGAAGTTCTATCCCTTGTGGTACCTTCACCCAAGCCCCACCAGTAACCATCATAACACTCCAAGCCAATCCCCATCCCTGCTCTCTAGCTCTTTTTGAACATCTTCAGAAGTCTACCTTGCTTTCCTCTGGAAGACTTGTTTTTATAGAGCACAATGATCTCATCGGTTCCAGTATCCAAACCACATTTTGGGTGGAGTTCCTTCCTGTCTCAATGGAGTAGCCACAACTTACAAACTAACAAAAATGGTTTGACTTGACAGTGAAATACAAAAAAAAAAAGAAAGAAAGAAAAAAGAAAGAAAGAAGTTAGCATTGTTTTTTTTTAAGATTTATTTTTAAAGACATAGATTAGAGAGAAAGATTTTCCAACCTCTGGCTTACCCCTAAGTGGCCACAAAGGAGCCAGGAGCCTCATCCAGGTCTCCCACGTGGGTGCAGGAACCCAAGTACCTGAGCCAGCTTCAGCTTTTCCAAGCTCGTTAGCAGGGAGCTGGATGGGAAGTGGAGCAGCCAGCACTTGAACTGGCACCCATGTGGGTGTTGCGGGCAGCAGCTTAACACCATGACACCAGCCCCTAAGTTCATTCTTAAGAAGAAATTCATAAACACTGATCTCAAATTATTTCACCAAGTGCTCCAAGCACCAAAGAAAAGATTATGTTTATCCTTAGACCTGAATGTTCTTTTCTTCCAAAATATTTTTCATATGCCTGCTGTCTTTGTATTTTCACTGCATATAAATAAAGTTACCAACTGTGGTCTTATATTAGCAGAATAAAAGGCATGTAGAGATACAATCATACTGTGCCTACTCATGAATAGTGAAGTAGGTTTTGGGGTATCAGAGTCTGAAACTACACTGCTATAGTAGCTACATAAATATCCTATGGCAGAGCATGGATTATGATTGTGCAAGTATGAGGAGACTTCAAAAATTCATGGAAACACAAACTAAAAGGCAAAAATGCTGAATTTCTCAACGAAAGTCCCACCAAATTCAAGGCACTTATGTAAGTGATGAGCCCAACCATTAGTCCATCCATAAAGAACTGAGGGTCCTGGGAACTGGGAATTTAACCATGTTCATACAGTGGTTTTTTTTTTAAGATTTATTTATTTATTTGAAAGTTGGAGTTACACAGAGAGAGAGGTCTTCCATCCTCTGGTTCACTCCCCAATTGACTGCAACAGCCGGAGCTATGCCAATTCGAAGCCAGGAACCAGGAGCTTCTTCCAGGTCTCCCATGCAGGTGCAAGGACCCAAGGGCTTGGGCCATCTTCTACTGCTTTCCCAGGCCACAGCAGAATTGGATTGGAAGTGGAGCAGCCAGCACTTGAACCAGTGCCCATATGGGATGCTGGCACTGCAGGCAGCAGCTTTACCTGCTATGCCTCAGCGCCAGCCCCATGCAGTATATATGTTAACAGAAGCAAAGTGAATGATCTTTAAAGGCTTTCTAAGATTATTAAACAGCAAAATAGAAGGAATCAAATCGACTGGCTCACTAGGCTAATCCTCCACCTGTGGCGCTGGCACCCCGGGGTTCTAATCCCGGTCGGAGTGCCGGATTCTGTCCTGGTTGCTCCTCTTCCAATCCAGCTCTCTGCTGTGGCCCAGGAAGGCAGTGGAGGATGGCCCAAGTAGTTGGGCCGTGCACCCACATGGGAGACCAGGAGGAAGCACCTGGCTCCTGGTTCGGATCGGTGCAGCGTGCTGGCCATAGCAGCCATTTGGGGGCGTGAACCAATGGAAGGAAGACCTCTCTCTCTCTCTCTCTCTCTCTCTCTCTCTCTCTCTCTCTCTCTCTCTCTCTCTCCTGTCTAACTCTGCCTGCCAAAAAAAAAAAAAAAAGAAGAAGGAGGAATCAAATCAGGACTGTAAGGTGATGATGTAAGATGATTGATGATTTCCCCTGCTTGGTGAGAGGTATGAGTACCACCATGGTCATGGTGGAAGACTTTCAGGGGGAATTTCCCCATGCATTTTGCTGCTAAAGCTTTGGTTAACTTTCTAAAGCACTCTCAAAATAAGCAGATGTTATTATTTCTTCAATTCTCCAAAATACCTTGAGCATTCCAAAGAGCTCTTGCAATGACTTTACTCACGGCCAGTCCACTGTTGCTTTGAATGGGCCACTCCCACCTCTTGGAAGCCACTACTTTGTGCTTTGCCTTTGGGATCCTACTAGTACCCAAGCCCACTTGTTTCACATCTCCATTGAGGGGAAGGCATTTGGTGCAGCAGTTTAAATCACCTCTTGGGACACCTGCATCCCATATTAGAGTGCCTGGTTCAAGTCCCAGCTACGCTGCTTCAGATCCAGCTTCTTGCTAACATGCACCCTTGGAGGCAGCAAATGATTCAACAAGTACCTTGGTCCCTGCCATCCACACAAAGACACAGGTGGAGTTCAGGTTTACTGGCTTTGGCCTGACACAACCCCAGTTGTATGTCATTTGAGGAGTAAAATACAAACTGTAAAACTTTTAATTGAAAATTTTGCTCTCATCTGCATCTGACCTGGATGCCACAGTTCTGGCACCCACTGAGCACAAAGTTTCCACGAATTTTCTATCAGAATTTATCCGTGATGAAACCAAGATGTGGCTGAGAAAACACAGTTACACAAAATTGCCCTCTGTAGAATTCTAAACAACCTCTCCCCGAGAATTAAAAGAACCTCTATTATAGGGGAAGCACACAAAATGACAACTGGAAAATATTTTCAGATCACTTTTGAAATTTCAGATCAGGCAAATATGTAACACTGTAAAAAAAATCAAAATTGTAGAAGTTAGAAATTATGATTTTGTATCTGCATTTATATAGCAGCCTGTCACTAAAGCTACTCCATGTCTATGCAGCACTGTAATTATCCACGAAATACAAAACAATTGTGAGGTCATACTACAACACATTCCCATATACCCTCACTTCATTTCTCCATTGATATTTCACATTAGTAAATCTGTTACAAATAACAAACCACATCCAATTTCCCCTATTTCTTACTCAAAATTCCCCTTCTCCCTCTTCTAGCATCTAGTTCTCAACATGCTATGTTCAGATTGAGGGTTTTTTAGTTTTTAATTTTCGTTTCTTTAATTTTAGCTCCCACGTGTAAGGGAGAACTTGGGATGTTTGTCTTTCTGTGTCTGACTTATTTCTCAACAGGATGTCCTCTGGCTCCTTCCATTTTGCTGCAAATGATGGTATTTCATTCTTTTGTATAGCTGAAGTAATGTGCCTTAATAAATTATGGCAAGTCGGGGTTGGCTCCGTGGTGAAGCAGGTTAAAGCCCCAGCCCGCATCCCATATGGGTGCTGGTTCTAGTCCTGGCTGCTCCTCTTCCCATCCAGCTCTCTGCTATGGCCTGGGAAAGCAGTAGAGGATGGCCAAGTACTTGGGCCCCTGCACCCACGTGGGAGACCCAGAAGAAGCTCCTGGCTCTTGGCTTCAGATCAGCTCAGCTCTGGCCATTGCGGTCATTTGAGGAGTGAACCAGCAGTTGGAAGACCTCTCTCTCTCTCTCTCTCTCTCTCTCTCTCTCTCTCTCTGCCTCTCCTCTCTCTGTATAACTCTGATTTTCAAATAAATGAGATAACTATTTAAAAAAATAAATTATAGCAAGTCAATTTCTTAGTATGTCTGGGATTAGGACAGTAATTTGATTTGTAAAAATGTTATCAAGGCCGGCACCGTGGCTTAACAGGTTAATCCTCCGCCTTGCGGTGCCGGCACACCAGATTCTAGTCCCGGTTGGGGAAGCTCTCTGCTATGGCCCGGGGAAGGCAGTGGAGGATGGCCCAAGTCCTTGGGCCCTGTACCTGCATGGGAGACCAGGAGAAGCACCTGGCTCCTGGCTTTGGATCAGCACGATGCGCCGGCCACAGCGGCCATTGGAGGATGAACCAACAGCAAAAAGGAAGACCTTTCTCTCTGTCTCTCTCTCTCTCTCACTATCCACTCTGCCTGTCAAAAAAAAAATGTTATAAAGACATCAAAAAATATCAGTAAAAACTATAATAAGCATAACTGATGAAAGTATACTTTAATATGTACTAAATCAGAGGAGATAAATAGAAAATATTTGTATTTTCAAAATATTCTGGAGTTTGTGTAGGTTTTAGGAGACTTCAGCTGAACAATTCCCTTAGCATTCAGATGGAAATCTTATAAAATACTCATATAAAAAGCAATATTCATGGGGCCGGTGCCGTGGCTCACTTGATTAATCCTCCACCTGCGGCACTGGTACTCCGGGTTCTAGTCCCAGTTGGGGCACCGGTTCTGTCCCGGCTGCTCCTCTCCCAGTCCAGCTCTCTGCTGTGCCCTGGGAGGGCAGTGGAGGATGGCCCAAGTGCTTGGGCCCCTGCACCCGCATGGGAGACCAGGAGGAAGCACCTGGCTCCTGGCTTCGGGTTGGCACAGCGCTGGCTGTGGTGGTTATTTGGGGAGTGAACCAAGGGAAGGAATACCTTTGTCTCTGTCTCTCTCACTGCCTATAACTCTGCCTGTCAACTTAAAAAAAAAAAAAAGCAATATTCAGAGGGCTGGCACTGTGGTGTGGTGGGTTGAGCTTCTGCCTGTGGTACCATCGTCCCATGTGGGCACTGGTTTGAGTCTTGGCTCTCTGTGTCTTTCCTTCTCTCTGTAACTCTGCAACACAAATAAATAAATAAATCTCTTTTTAAAAAAGGAAAAATTCATTCCCCAATGCAACACCCTACACATTGCAAACATTAAAAATACACTAAAATCCAACTTAAACATACAGAACTACTTGGGATGGCAATATTCCATACTGAAGTGCCTAGGTTTGACTTCCAACTCTGATCCTGATTCCATCTTCCTGCTAACGCATACTCTGGAAGGTGATGGCTCAGTTAGGTGGGTTCCCCTGCCCCCGACATGGAAAAATCAGATTGAATTCTCCCTCCTGGCCTCAGCTGGCCCAGACCTGGCTATTGTGGGCATTTTGTAAGTAAGCCAGTGGGGAGATCTCTCTGTGTCTCTCTGCCTCCTCTCTCTCTCCCTCTCTCTCTCTCTTTCTGTCAAATAAGAGGTAGACATCACCAGCTTCATAAGCTATCTCAAGATTGTTTTTGTTGAAGGATCATGAGCAGTGCACACATGGGATAAACAGTGTGGTTAACAGCCTCAGAGATAAGAGGTTGTCAACTTGGACAGTGTTGTCTCTGGGATCAGTGACCACACCATTTACTGCTGACTCCACGGGAATGATCAGCATTGTCACAATGCCGCTGAGAAGCACATCTTTGAAACCCTCAGTAACCAGGAAGATAACTGGAAACACCAGTCACCTCTTGTGGCATCTTGGTCATCCTGACACTTGACTCCATGAGTTCAAGTGGCAATTTTGCACACAACAGCATGATATCATAGCATGTTAATCAAAATGTTGTCATAAGGAATTTCCAATCACCAAGTAAACCCAGTCTTCGAGAGTCCACCAGAACTCAAAGATGGGTTATCACAGAAGAAATTTCAAACCCTAGGAATCTCTATCTCAAAAGCAAGATTCAAAGACAAAAATGACAGAAACGTAAGAGGCGTCTGCACAATGAGACTGGGTGTTTATTCCGGTCTCACAGGCTGGGTTTATTTGTGCTCCTCTGTCCATGGCCCTGTATCAGCACTAGATGGCAGCCTAAGCCCAGCCACGCCGCAGGACTGCAGCTGCGAGGTCCAGCGTGGCTGGATTGGAGCGTAGTCCTCCATCCTGGGCACGGTCTCGGGCTTTGGCCATGGGTCCCAGGCTGCTGGCTTCTTCCCAGCACTGAGTCCCGAGGCCAGGTCCTCGTTTAGTTCCCTCTCCTTCCCCGAAGCTCGGTGCTTCCTGAAGTCTGGGGAAAGACGGTGAAGTCGTTCTGTCCACTAAAAAGGTTGAGGCTGAGTCGGTCAGATCGAAGCCCACAGCCGGGCCCCAGGACCAAACCCCCGGAACCGAGCCCGCCTGCCCTCGAGGTTTCTTTGTGGCACGAGGCTGCTGTAGACAGGAGAATGGTGAGGCTGGAACAACTGATCTCACCAGTGCTGGGAGTTTGTGCGCGTGAGATCCAGAGGCTCCATTCGCAGGTGCGGGCCTGGGCCCGGAGCTGGGCCCAGAGCGGCTGGAGGCTCCATTTGCAGGCGCTGGCCTGGGCCCTGCTGCCTGGGGTGGGAAGGGATGCCACAGGCAACTCCACTCCCTCACCCGCTCTTTTCTGACTCCGCTACAGTCGCACACTGGGCTCTCTCACCTGGCTTCCCTAGTGCTGTGGAAGAAGTTGCTAGTTCTGTGCCCAGAGAGTTGTGAAAATGGCTATTTTTACAGGGAGACCACCACTGGAGGGTCATGATCTGCCAACCCCAGAGGTGCAGTTTTTCACCAGTTCTGTGTTTTTATGATACTCTGTGTTTTCTTTCATATCTGTAACAGGTGGAAGTACTGTACCAGGGGTAACTATCGATCGATTTATATATTGCAGATTTCCTTTAGTGAACAGAGAATGCTACAAAAGGAGTTAATGTAACACCTACACAACTCCAAATCTTTTTTTTTTTTTTTTTTTTTTGTCAGGCAGAGTGGACAGTGAGAGAGACAGAGAGAAAGGTCTTCCTTTTGCCGTTGGTTCACCTTCCAATGGCCGCCGCGGCCGGCACGCTGCAGCCGGCACACCGCACTGATCCAATGGCAGGAGCCAGGTGCTTATACTGGTCTCCCATGGGGTGCAGGGCCCAAGGACTTGGGCCATTCTCCACTGCACTCCCGGGCCATAGCAGAGAGCTGGCCTGAAAGAGGGGCAACCAGGATAGAATCCGACGCCCCGACCGGGACTAGAACCTGGTGTGCTGGCACTGCTAGGCGGAGGATTAGCCTACTGAGCCGCGGCGCCGGCCTCCAAGTCTTTTTAAAGATAGTCATAATTACGCCTTTTACTTCCGTTTTTCTGTACTTAGTACCTTCAATTATACTTTTGTTAATTTTCTATAACATATAAATAAGCATTTTTGATATCTCAGATATATTATTAAATTGACAACTTAACCCCAGAAATATCATTAAATTTGCTTACTTCAAATGCATTGCATTTTCATTAATATGTTTTCAATTTTCTAAGAGTAATTTGTGGGTATTGGTTAAAATGTCATTTTTTGTTTCTTGGAACAAATGCTGTATTTTTTTCTTTAACATTCTTTTTATTTATTTGTAAGGCAGAATGACAGAGAGAGAGGGAGAGACAGAGGGACAGAGAGATCTTCCATCCAGTGGCACACTCCCCATAAGGAACTGAGCCAGGGGAGGCCAGGGGCCCAGAACTCCATCAGGAACTCCCACATGGGTGGCAAGGATCCAAAGACTTGGGTCATCTTCTGCTGTTAGATATATCAGCTGGATCAGAAGCAGAGCAGCTGGGACTTCAACCAGCAATCTGATATTGGATGCGAGCATTGCAGGTGGTGGCTTAACCCATTGTGCCACAGTGCCAGCTGCCAGTGCTATATTCTAATAATTAATCTCATTATTCATCCTGTCCACATTGGTACACTCGATTGACCTTTTTTTTTAAGATTTATTTATTTATTTGAGAGGCAGAGCCCAGTGAGAGAGAGGTGTTCCATCTGCTTGTTCGCTACCCAAACAGTGGCAGCAGCCGGCGCTGGGCTGATCCAAAGCCAGGAACCAGGAGCTTCCTCTGAGTCTCCCACATGTGTTCAGGGGCCCAAATACTTGGGTCATCTTCCACTGCTTTCCCCAACACATCAGCAGGGAGCCGGATCGGAAGTAGAGTTGCAGGGACTCAAACTGGCGCCCATATGGGATATAGGTGCCACAGGTTGGAGCCCAACCTATTATGCCACAGCACTGGCCCATAGGGGCAGTTTTGAGGAAACTCCTCTGCCCCTTTCCAAGCAGACGGTAATGAAGTTCTGAGAGGGATTCCACATTCAGAAAGCCCTCCACCCAGCAATATTCCAGGAAGGGTGTATGGGGAGCAGAGAGAAGCCCCACCCCCAATATCCGTACAAACTCCACTCTGAATGCAGACTGGGCTCTCAGTCCGTCAGGTGTCCTCTTCATCATTTAACTTTGCCAGCCTGCGTACCACTACTCTTTGTCTCACCTCTGAATTCGTTCTTGTGCAAGTACAAGAACCCAGAGCCACAGATCCCCAGTAACATATTTGGTGCTCCATGTGAGGCATGAGATCACATCTGAGATTGTATCCTAGTAACAGTGACTAACCCCAGGACATAAAAAGAATGCACTTTTATAGAAGCACAACAGAATTTGCCAACATTTTGTAACCTTAAAATGCACCTTTCGGCCGGCGCCGTGGCTCAACAGGCTAATCCTCCGCCTTGCGGCGCCGGCACACCGGGTTCTAGTCCCGGTCGGGGCACCGATCCTGTCCCGGTTGCCCCTCTTCCAGGCCAGCTCTCTGCTGTGGCTAGGGAGTGCAGTGGAGGATGGCCCAAGTCCTTGAGTCCTGCACCCCATGGGAGACCAGGAGAAGCACCTGGCTCCTGCCATCGGAACAGCGCGGTGCGCCGGCCGCAGCGCGCTACCGCGGCGGCCATTGGAGGGTGAACCAACGGCAAAAAGGAAGACCTTTCTCTCTGTCTCTCTCTCTCACTGTCCACTCTGCCTGTCAAAAAAATAAAAAATAAAAAAAATGAAAAAAAAATGCACCTTTCATAATTTAACTCCAACAACTATGACCTCAGCAGGTTGAGCCTCTCACTCTGAAAGTTCCAGAGATCCAACTAGAAGCCCCAAAGGTGGAAGACTCAGTTTATAATTCTAAATCTAAAGTATTGTCAGGTTCAAACATTTGGTCAAAATAAAAGTAGGCCATTTCTTTTTAAAGAGTTATTTATTTATTTGAAAGTCAGGGTTACACACAGGAGAGGCAGAGAGAGAGAGAGAGAGAGAGAGAGAGAGAGAGATGTGTGTGTGTGAGAGAGAGGAGGAGAGGGTCTTCCATACACTAGTTCACTCCCCAGTTGGCCGCAACAGCCAGAACTGGGTGGAAGCCAAGAGCCAGGAGCTTCTTCTGGGTCTCCCACATGGATGCAGGGGCCCAAGGACTTGGGCCATCTTCTACTGCTTTCCCAGGCCATAGCAGAGAGCTGGATTGGAAGTGGAGCAGCCGGGACTAGAACTGGCACCCATATGGGATGCAGGCACTGCAGGCAGTGGCTTTACTCGCTACACCACAGTGCTGGCCCCAGTAGGCTTTTAATGTACATTTAACCTGAGCACTTTAACCAAAGCTGTGGGCCAGATCTAATCAGAATTAGCTCACAGATCTTGCCATAAAAGTATCGCCAGTAAAAATGAGGCTATTTAGAAATCTCATACTCTAATTTTACTCTATTTAATTTTTCGAAGCTGAAAATTTCCCAAGAGGAATTTTATTGCTGGCGCTAGTTTACTCTCACACACAGGAAAAAAAAAAATGAAGTGAATAGTAACGTTAAGATTTTATTGTCTCCATAACTGTTGGAGCAAAGACAAACAGCCTTAGACCCCTGTTGACCTCTCACCTACACAACAGCGAGCAGGCCCCCGTTTCTCTGCGCTGCTAATGCAGCCCCGCCCTGCCTGGACTGCTGGTCACCCCACTATCTGAATAACCCAGCCATCAGCCTGAGCTCTCCCCTCTCCTCCCACGCTCTCTCCCCCCAGCTCAGCAGCTCAGCCCCGGAGTCCAGCCTCTGCCTCAGCCTCTGTCTCACCCCGAACCCCTCCCAGCTCACACCGTGATCTCGCAGCACCTTTAGAACTATCCCAATCTCCCCCTCTAACCCAGCAGCCCAGCTTTAGCTCCAGCCCCCAGGCCCCTTCCCACCACTTTGCACTGCATAAACCACCATAAGGGAAGCGGCTCTCTCTGCTGTGTGTTCACTGGCCGCGTCCACCTGGGAGTGAGCCCCTCCCAGGCTTTATTCTTCTGAATAGTCCTGCTCTGGCTGTGGCTTCATACTCTGTCTCTTCTTTCCTGACAATAACCGATCAGAAGATGAAGATTAGAACTGGATCACTTGGCCCTTCCTCAAATCCTTCTCTCCTCCCAGTGTGAAGTGTTTACAACTCTTAATAGCCAACATAGTCTTGGATCTGCATTAGGCTCCACACACTCAAGCCTCAGCACAATCTTCTTTGTAGTTGTAGCCTTTTTCTGGAAAATTGGCTTGGTCTGTCCACCATAGCCACTCTGCTTCCCATCATAACGCAGCTTTCCCTGGGCATAGTCTTTGCCCTTCTTGTACAGTGTCACCTTGTGGGGCTGGTGCTTGCCACATTTCTTGCAGATAGTCTGGCTGGTTTTGGGAGCGTTCACCATGTTTGCAGAGCCTGCACCCCATATAGTCGCTGGTTCGAGTCCCAGCTACACCACTTCTGATCCAGCTCTCTGCTATGGTCTGAGGAAGCAGTGAAAGATGGCCCAAGTGCTTGGGCCCCTGCACCCGCATATGAAACTCAAGCTCCTGGCTCCTGGTTTCAGCCTAGCACAACCCTGACCATTGTGGCTATTTGAGGAGTGAACCAACAGATGGAAGATCTCTCTTTCTCCTTCTCTCTCTGCATTTCTGTCTTTCAAATAAATCATAAAAAAGCAAAAATAGTATTTATCTATATTTAATGTCAACATTTGAAATGAATGTGATAAAATGTTTTACAAATTATTAGATTTTAAAATAAAATAAACTTACAATAAAATTTCTTTCACTTACACAATTTTCAACCTTGTTAAGAGGAAAACATCTTTGTTTCCAGTATAAGACGAGCAGACATTGCTAAGTTTTTACCTCAAAACTGAAGATTTAATTTAAACCGGGTAAGAAGCAACGCAGGTCAGAGAACCAGAAAATGATCCAGTTTTCCAGCGCAAAAACCCTCAGGTTCACAGAGAACTGCGAGGTGGGAAGTCTAGGGAGATTACTGACGCCATAAACAAGAGTGTTAAATTGTTAAATCAACATCAAGAGTCACTGTGTACTTACGTCTTATGTGGGATCTGTCCTTAATGGATTGTCCAATGTGAAGTAATGCTATAACTAGTACTGAAACAGTATTTTTACACTTTGTGTTTCTGTGTGGGTGCAAACTGATGAAATCTTTACTTAGTATATACTGAATCGATCTTCTGTATATAAAGATAATTGAAAATAAAAAAAAAACTTGGTGTTAAATTGGAAATTGCATAGAAAATTAATCAATTTTTTTAAAAAATATGTAGGATCTCTGTCATTAATGTGCTGTACACTGTGATTTAATTCTATAACTAGTAATCCAACAGTATTTTTCACTTTGTGTTGCTATGTGAGGGCAAACTGTTGAAATCTTTACTTTATATATACTAAACTGATTTTCTGTATATAAAGAGAATTGAAAATGAAAAAAAAGAGTTTAATTCTGATTTATTGTATGATGCACATAAAGGTTCCTTGGAATTGTGTTCACTTGCTGAATAATAAATTGTAATGCCTTAAAAAAAAAAAAAAAAAACAAAAAAAAAAAAACACCTCAGGTTCACAGAGAACTATGAGGTGGGAAGCGCACTAAGCCCCGCCCGTCCCGCCTCTCCCAAGTCCCGCCCCCGCCCGTCCCGCCGCGCCCAGACCCCGCCTCCGGGAGCCTGGGCTCTTCTCTGGGCATGCGCGGCTCGCTCCAGACCCGGAAGCAGATGTCGCGGAGTGACGGTTGCGTCGCGGTGCGTGAGTTTCCCTGTCTGTCGATGGAGGCTCGGCTTCGCGGCCCCCCCGGCGGTTCTGTTTCTGGGATCTGGGGGAGGGGGCCACCACTCAGACCTCCGGACCCCGGCCCCGCCCGTCCGCGTGAAGTAAATCCGGACGCCGGCCTGAGAGGCCGCCGCGTCCACGGGAGGCCGCGCGCGCTGCCTGCGCCTGGCCCTGGCGTGCCGCGCTCCTCAGGCCGGCTCCTCGCCGGGCGACCGCGGGGTCGCCACCCCGAGTCCCACCCCGGGGAAGTGCGCGCCCCTGGGGCCACGGACATTCTGTCCCGCCCGCGTCGTGGTGGACGTGCGGGCGAAGGGGGTCGGAGAGCGACTGAGAAGACAACCCCCGCGGCGTGGAGAGGGGGCGAAGCTGGGACGGCTTTGCCAGACCGAGGAGAAAGAGCAGGCCAGGAGGCGGCCGAGGGCGGAGAGAGACGTTTAGAGGAAAGCCACCTTAGGGGAAGCTGAACAAAAAAGAGGGGCCGCACGGGGCGGGGGCGCGGGGGGCGCAGCCCTGACTCGCCCTTGTCATGTGGGAGCGCTTCGCAGACACCTTTTTTGTTCCCTTGTAACCAGAGAGTCCCGTTCACATAGGCTGGGGTCCTGCCTCAGTAATAATCGTATCGTTTGTAAAGTTCATCCTGATCTGCACCCAGCACCCCATATCGTGATCCTGAGTGCTCCGTGTCTGAGGGCTGAGATCAGCCCACGAGCGGAGCGTGGTGGGCTCAGGCCCGCAGTGCTCAGCACGGGGGTGGGCGTCCCCTGGAGGGCTCAGTTCTGAAGGCTCGGTCACTGGTCGCGGTGTAGGAGCCCTCTGCCCTGCAGTACCCGTGCTGTGGAGGGCCGTGGAGAGCCTTGGCATGAGGTCCCTGAGGCACAGTGAAGCAGCGGGTTGGGTTGATTGTATGCATTCAACTGCATGTTTTCAACCTTCAGGGTCGACTTTTAAAGACTTAGAAACCAGGCGGGCAGAGCGAAGGGTGTCAGGGATGAGCCTCCCCCAGGTAAAGCTGCTCTCAATTGGTTGTTCTGTGTGTCGGTCCTTTCCGAGCTGCCTTAGAGTTCCTGATCCCTGACCCTGACCCTGCCTGACACGGGAGCTCACACTCCCCCAGGTCTTCCCTCAGTCCCTCTCCTCTCCTCCTGGATTTCCTCTCACAGTGGCCCCGTGCAACTTGTGCAGAGGCTTCATTGGGTGTAATCCTGGGAGGAGCTCACACCCAGGCCTGGACTGGAGACAGGGTGAGGGCCTCCCGGTGTCAGCGCTTTGGGCAGCAGGGATTGTGAAGGGGCCGCATCTGTATAACCTGTCAGTTCCCTCTAGACTGGTGAAAAAGAAGTGTTCTTCAGTATCTGCTTTTTTTCCCCCAAATGTAATTTTTGGCCTGATTTTTAATGATCCAATAACTTCTTCAATTATCTCCTTTTGTGGGGCATATTTTGTAATTTTTCTCTGTTAAATTGATATAATACTAATGATTTTTAAAATTTTGTGTCACCATTTTATTATGGATCAAATAAATAGTAAACTCTATTTGGTTCTTATTAAGGCTTACATTTATAAATTTAAATGGATAAAAGTAATTTTTTTTTGACAGGCAGAGTGGACAGTGAGAGAGAGAGACAGAAAGATCTTCCTTTTTGCTGTTGGTTCACCCTCCAATGGCCGCTGCGACCGGCACATTGTGCTGATCCGAAGCCAGGAGCCAGGTGCTTCTCCTGGTCTCCCATGTGGGTGCAGGGCCCAAGGACTTGGGCCATTCTCCACTGCATTCCCAGGCCATAGCAGAGAGCTGGCCTGAAAGAGGGGCAACCGGGATAGAATCTGGTGCCCCGACCGGGACTGGAACCCGTTGTGCCGGCACCGCAAGGCAGAGGATTAGTCTGTTAAGCCACGGCGCCAGCCAAGTAATTATTTTTTCAAAGTTCTTTTCAGGGTCTGGAGTTGTGGTGTAGAAGGTTAAGCCTCCACCTGTGGTGCCATCATCCATTTGGATGCCACCTGCTCCACTTCCCATCCAGGTCCCTGCTAATGGCCTGGGAGAGCAGTAGAAGATGGCCCACATGCTTGGGCCTCTGCACCCACGTGGGAGACCTGGCAGAAGTTCCTGGCTCCTGGCTTCAGCTTGGCTTAGCTTCAGCCATTGCATCCATTTGGAGAGTGAACCAGTGGGTGGAAGACCTCTCTCTTGTCTCTCCCTCTCTCTGTAACTCTGCCTCTCAAATAAATAGTTTTTTAAAAAGTTCTATTTATTAATTTATTTGAAAGGCAATGAGGGATCACCCATTAAATACCAAATACCTGCCCTTGTACTTTTTTTTTTTTTTTAAGATGTATTTACTTAGTTGAAAGGCAGATACAGAGTCAGAGGCAGAGGGAAAGGCAAAGAGAGAGATCTTCCATCCATTAGTTCACTCCCCAAATGACCGCAATGGCTAGAGCTAGGCCAGTCAGGAGACAGGAGCTTCTTCCAGGTCTCCTACATGGGTGCAGAAGCCTCACTACTTGGACCATCTTCTGCAGCTTTCCCAGGCTCATTAACAGGGAGCAAGATTGGAAGTGGAGCAGCTGAGACTGGAACAGGCACCCATGTGAGATGCCAGTGCTGCAGGTGGCTCTACCCACTGTGCCACAGTGCCAGCCCCAAGAGAGGTCTTCCATTGCTGGTTCACTCCCCAAATGGCTGCAATGGCCAGAGCTGGGCCAGAGTGAAGTTAGGAGCCTGGAACTCCATCTGGGTTTCCCATGTGAGTAGCAGGGGTCCAAGCACTTGAGCCATAGTCTGCTGCTTTCCTAGGCACGTTTGCAGGGAGCTGTATCTGAGTGGAGCAGACATGACCCCAACTGGCGCTCATTTGGGATGCCGGCATCACAGGCCACAGTTTAACCTGCTGTGCCACAACGCAGGCCCCTTGTCCCAAAATGTGCTGATAATGAAACTGATGAAAAAACAGCAGCAATACTGATGAAAGAAATTGAAAAATTTATTGAGAAACAACTTAGCTTATTTCAGTTAATTTAAATGTATTTGTGATTTGTGCACATGATCACATGGATATGTAGGTATATGGTTTTTATCAGACACATCGTCAATTGAAATAAGTTTTATATTTTGTAACAGTTGAAATGTTATTTATCATGGCATTAAATTCATTCCACACAATCTTAAAAAGTTAATTGTATTAAGAATAGTAATAGGCCGGTGCTGCGGCTCACTAGGCTAATCCTCCGCCTGTGGCGCCAGTACTCCAGGTTCTAGTCCCAGTTGGGGCACCGGGTTCTGTCCCGGTTGCTCCTCTTCCAGTCCAGCTCTTTGCTGTGGCCTGGGAGGGCAGTGGAGGATGGCCCAAGTGCTTGGGAGACCAGGAGGAAGTACCTGGCTCCTGGCTTCGGATTGGTGCAGCACACCGGCCGTAGTGGTCATTTGGGGGGGTCAACCAACGGAAGGAAGGCCTTTCTCTCTGTCTCTCTCACTAACTCTGCCTGTCAAAAAAAATTTTTTTTTAAAAAAGAATAGTAATGAATTATGTCCATGCAAATGTATGTGCATATATATGAAATGGCCTTTTTAAAGTGTATTTATTTGAAAGACAGAGGGAGACAAACAGCTCCTATCACTGGCTCATTCCCCAAATATCCTCAACAGCTGGGGCTGGGCAGGCCAGGACCAGGCCTGGAAATTCAGTCTGAGTCTCCCACAAGGGTTGCAGGGACCCAAAAACTTGAGTCATTGTCTGCTGCCCCACAGTGTCTCCATTAACAGGAAGCTGGACTTGGGAGCACCCAGGAACTCAAGTACTCTGATACTGGATATGGTCATCTCAACTGACTTCACTGCTCGACCAGACACCACCCCTGTAATAATGTTCTGTGTTCTTATCCTGGAATTTGATTCACATCATGTCCATTAGATATTTCTCTGTCAATTTCCTTTTGGTGCTGTGCCTGTTAATTAACTGTTCAGTTTCAATTCTAATTCTCAGACAGTAGGTTCAGGTGTTTGCTCTGTTATTTTAGCTCCTTGACCTGAGGCAAGTTTATGTGTTCAGAAGCTTTGGTCATTACTGTTGCTATCTTCATCACAGATTTTAGACTATGGCCATTGGACTTTGTTATCTCTGAAGATACCACTCATATTGTGGCTCATCTCAAAACAAAATCACTTGGTGGGTCAAGCATAATATCTAACACTACCATAGAGGTGACCCTATATTGAAGTTTTATGTGTATATTTCTTGTGTTGTCCACAAAAATGAGGAATTTTCTGTGATTTAAAGAATATTATAGGTTCTTTTGAAAAAGTGTAATAAAATGTTATTAGGGAGGGATAACTTGCTTAGAAATACTTTAACAAGTATCTCTCAGAACACTTCCTTCACTTGATTAAATATTGATAGCTGTCTCTTGTTACTTGCTGTGAAGAGGTTTGCTCTCCCTATACCCCTTGATGATATATGTTTTTCATTTCAGGGCCCTCTGACATTGAGGGATGTGACAATAGATTTCTCTCAGGAGGAGTGGAAATGCCTGGACCCTGCTCAGAAGGCTTTATACAGGGACGTGATGCTGGAGAACTACAGGAACCTGCTCTCCCTGGGTGAGGACGACTTTCCAAAAGTCAGGAGCCACCCTTGTGTGTCTTTGCATTTTCCTTTCCTTTTCCTCTTGGGAGGCCCTGCATTGGCTCAAATGTGCTGAAAAACTTCTTGATATGGTACCAGGGCTTTAATTGTTCCCTTTCTTAGGAAGTTCTGTCCCCATTATTAAACATGATTGGGTGATTCCAGAGCTGCAGTGTATATAAAACCTTATGGCCAACTTTAAAAATACCCAGTGTTGTGTTTTCTACTCCTGTACTTTTGATTCTTTAGTTTTTAGACAATAGCTATTGACCTGTGTCTTGCTGTGTTCCCTAAGCGTTCAGAGCAGGTGACTAATGGATGAGTTTATGAAATATTTTCTTGGATCCGTCTGTAGTTTCCTTTGTGCTCACCAAAAGGACTGGGATACTGGAAAATACACAGCACTTCATATTCCTTTCATTTTTTAAGCAAGAAAGTCTCTTCCTGAGCTGGATGTTATCTCTATGTTTGGAGCAAGGGAGAGAGCCCTGTACTATGGAAAGCCAAGTAAAAATAGCCAGAAAACCAGATGGGTGGGAATGTGTCAGAGGTGTGGCCAGGTAAGCGTTTGAAAGAGCAGGGGTGTCAGTAGCACCATTCAGTAGTATTTGGGAAGCTTTCTGCAAGTGTGAGTTCTGTGAAACAGCAAAAATGTATCTCTTGTGAGCTCACAAAGGAAATTTTAAACTTCTTCAACTTACCACCTTTGTTCTTTACACATGGAAAAGTTTATGCTTCGACCCTCCATGGTGCAGTGGAAACAAATGCTGAGTCCTTGTAGTGGGCACTCTGTGACCTGGCGTCTGTGAGCTCTCTGAGAGGTAGAGGCACATCTGCTTGACAAGCCTCTCCTTCTCCCCTGGTCTCATCTTCCATACAATTCCATCTGATCCTCGGTTCTCAGTACATGCAGGTCAGCGCTGAGGCCTCCACGGGCCTGATGCCTGTATTCTTCTGTGTTCCATCCCAACTCCTTCCCTTGGAAGACCTAGTGAGGACATGGGAAATACTGCCTGCTCCTCCCCTGCACCTGGGGCCCCAGAAATTGTTTGCAGGTCCCTCAGCCATTTCTTCTGCTTTTGCCACGTTTCTTGCCAGTGTGTAACATGGGAGTGGGCTGGATTTTCTAAGATGGTTATTTATGAAGACTATAAAAACGGACAACACACAGTGGGCATTTGGTGTGGTGGTTGTAACGTTGCTTGGGATGCCTGCATCTTAGAGTGCTTGAGTTCAAGTCCTAGCTCCGCTCCAGATTCGAGCTTCCTGCTGGAAGGCAGCAGATGATGGCTCAAGTAGTTGGGTCCCTGCCACCAACATTGAATTCCTGGCTTTCAACTTCATTGTGGCTCAAATGCCCCAGGTTTGTGGGCATTTGGAGAGAGAATCTGCGGAAGGGAAGTTTCTGTTTCACTCTTTCTCTGTCTCCTTGCCATTCAAATAAATAAAATCACTAAAATTTTAAAAGAAAAGTCAGTTGCAGACAGTGGATTTTTTTAGTCAACAGAAAGGTTCTCTCTGTGATTTCTTGTGCTACATCAGGGGCATATCTTATTCTTTCAAGCTCCTACCTGCAGGGTCTGGACAGAGCACAGAGCCCTGTATTGATATCCTTCAAAATCAGACCCCCTTGTGTTGTATTTTTCTCTCTTTTCCACTGTTCTACCAAGTGTGGGAATGCAGCAAAATCTTGGCTGTGTCTGTTTTCCTATTCTGTTACTATTGGTGTGGTTTTTCCCTCTGAACCTTGCTTTTTCTGCACACATCCCTGAGGTCTGATTTGTCTTCTGCTATGCCGTGATAACCCACCATTAGGTTATGCCCAGCTTCTGTGGACTCTTCCTTAGAGTGGGTTTATGTGGTAATAGAAAATTTGTGGAAGAGAACAGCTTGACTAATATGTGTGACTGTCATCCAGTGACGTACAGAGGTGCTCCTTGAAGTTGTCAGCATCTTCCAAGACAGAGAATTAGAAAGTGTCAGGATAGCCTGCATGACAGTTATTTCTACTTCTCATTCTAGTTTTTGACAGGTGTCACAAAAGTGAATCTCTTAAGGATATGTTGACAAAGTCGATTGCATATGCTAATAATCATCTCTTGAGCCAACAATCCCTGGAGTGGGAATTTATCCCATAGAGAATATTGTTCAAATCCTCAGCCTCAGATTATGAGGCTTTTGATTAATCTTTTGCTCGTGCCATATTTTTTTATCCTGCTGTCACATTGTTCCTTCTCATCAACAAATCTTTATTTTATTTTTTTAAAGATTTATTTATTTATTTCAAAGTCAGAGTTACACAGAGAGGAGGAGAGGCAGAGAGAGAGAGAGACAGGTCTTCCATCCGCTGGTTCACTTCCCAATTGGCCACAATGGCCAGAGCTGCATCAATCCGAAGCCAGGAGCTTCTTCATGGTCCGGGTATCCCATGGGGGTGTAGGAATCCAAGGACTTAGTCCATCTTCTGCTTTCCCAGGCCATAGCTAGAGAGCTAGAACGGAAGTGGAGCATCCGGGACTCAAACCAGCACTCATATGGGATGCCAGCACTGCAGGTGACGGCTTTACCCACTATGCCACAGCGCCCCGGCCCCAGCAAATCTTTATTTGACAGTAAAAATCCTTTGCTCAATTTGTTACAGGCTCAAAACTCCAAATACGATTTGACCATCTGAGAGGGAGCTTATACTGTCATTAGTTTACGCCACTGCTATTTCCACTTTGTCCATTTCCATTTGTTATAAATGAATTTAATCATCAGTTTCTTTCTTTCTTTTCTTTTCTTTTTCTTTTTCTTTTTTTTTTTTTTTTTTACATAGACAAACATTGAGAGCTTCTATCTGGTAATTCATTCCCCAAATACCAAATAAATAATCTGATAAGGCCTATGCTGACAGCTGGAGGGAACTCAATCCAGGGTCTCAATCCAATCACTCAGAGTGCCAGGGACCCAACCACTTGGAGCTGATATGAGATGTGGGTGTCCTAAATGGTGGCTTAATCACTAAGACAAATGGCTACCCTAGTTTTGTCTTTTTTTTTTTTTTTTTTAAGATTTATTTATTTGAATAGCAGAATTACAAAGATACACACACACACACACACACGGTTCATTCCCCAAATGTCTACAATGACTGGGGCTGAGCCAGGCTGGAGCCAGGAGCTTTATCTGGATGTCCCACATGGCTGCAGGAGCCCAAGTACTTGGGCCAACTTTCAGTGCTTTCCCAGGTGCATTAATGGGACGTGGATTTGAAGTGGAGCAGCCAGAACTTGAACTGGCGCCCATATGGGATACTGGCATCACCGAGAATGGCTTTACCACTATGCCAAAACGCTGTGTTGTACCTGAGCGAGTGCAAACAGGAGCACCACACATTGATAAAATTTGACAGTCCTTTATTGCTGGCAATGGAGAGCGGACTCATGCCCCAAAAAACTCTTGACCCCGAAGCCCAAAGCAACAGGGTTTTTAAAGGCAAAAACCACAAAATTGGGAGGGGAATACATGGTTACCAGGGTCAAGCTAACCCAAAACCTATGCAAAACTAATATCAATTATAATCTTAACAATACCAGTTATAATCTTAACAATTTCAATTATAATCCTGACATTAACCCAGGTATTGGCTTAAATCATATACATGGCTTAAATAATAGACAAATTACATTTTTATCATTAACCCAGGTGCAGCCTATCCACTTCCAAGCTTGAGTAGTCATGCTAGGGGGTTTCTATGCTTTGCCAAGTGTGATGCAGGTTGGCAAGTGTGATGTAATGAACTACCATTGTCTGAGAGTTTTAGATCATAGTTTCAGACCAGAGTCTCACAGTGGGGGATGGGAGGTTGCCTTCCCAGGATGGAGTCTCAGGTGCTCCAAAATGGAGTCCCTACTGTCAAGGCCCCATTTTTTTTTAATTACACTCTTAGTATTGTTTGTTTGTTTGTTTGACAGGCAGAGTTAGAGAGACAGAGAGAAAGGTCTTCCTTTTCCGTTGGTTCACCCCCCAAATGGCCGCTATGGCCGGCATGCTGCAGCCAGCGCGCCATGCCGATCCGAAGCAGGAGCCGGGTCTTCCTCCTGGTCTCCCATGCGGGTGCAGGGTCCAAGCACTTGGGCCATCCTCCACTGCCATCCCGGGCCCCAGCAGAGAGCTGGACTGGAAGAGAAGCAACGGGGACAGAATCCAGCGCCCCAACCAGGACTAGAACCCAGGGTGCTGGTGCCACAGGTGGAGGATTAGCCTAGTGAGCCACAGCCCCGGCCAGTATTCTTTGTTTTATAACTGCATTGTATGGAATACTGTTTTAAGGAATGACTATTGATTTATTTGGCTCAAGTGGGGTTACTCAAAAGCCTACATAAACTCCAGAACTTGTTGAGTATTTAGTCTTAATTATTTTTATTACTTCTGTATCACTTGACTTGGTACCTGCTTTTTTAAAAAAAATTTTTTTTTGAAGATTTTATTGATTGATTGAAGAGTTATAGAGACGGGAGGAGAGACAGAGATCTTCCATTCGCCGATTCATTCCCCAGATGGCTGCAATGGCCGGAGCTGTGCCACACTGAAGTCCAGAGCCAGGAGCTTCTTCTGGGTCTCCCACACAGGTGGCAGGGGCCCAAGTACTTGGGCCATCTTCTACTGCTTTACCCAGGCCATTAGCAGGAGCTGGATCAGAAGTAGAGCAGCCAAGACACAAACCAGCAGCCATATGGGATGCCATCATTGTAAGCAACAGCTTAACTTTCTTTGATACCATACCAGCCCCTTTATAGGTTTTTTGTTTGTTTTGTTTTTAAGATTTATTTACTTGAAAGACAGAGAGAGGGAGAAACAGAGAGAAAGAGATCTTCCATCCTTTGGTTCATTCCTCAAATGCCAGCAATAGCTGGGGCAGGAACAGGCCCAAACTAGGGGACTGGAACTCTATGCAGGTCTCTGCTACCCAAGAGAAACTTTATGAAGTCCTAGCTCCTGGTTTCCACCTGGCTTAGCCCCAGCTGTTGTGAGCATTAGGGGATTGAACCAGTGAATGGAAACTCTTTCTCCTTTTTTCTCTGTCACTCCCTTTTTCTCTGTCACTCTGCCTTTCCAACAACTAAATAAATAAATTTTAAAAAAAGAAAGCTCACAAGCTGAATCAGAAGTGCAAAGTTGCCAAGACTCAAAACATCCACTCCCCTCTTCTTAGCCATTTCCAGGTTTTTGCTTCCAGAGTCTCCTGAGAATAGTCATGTACATCTCCCCAGGAATCTTTATGTAGGATTTTGTTGAAAGTATGCCTGGAAATAGAAATCTTGGGGCATTCATTTGATACATTTCATTGCAAATATTTTAAAAACATAAAATTGCTTTCTTCCCATGTCATCATACTGCCTCCCTTTTGAATCTCTTCCACTCTTGTCCTCTGCCTATAGTATAATTTCCATATTTAAGAATGGATCAGTATTATGCTGCTTGCTAAATCAGTTTATCTTTCCTTCTAAGATCAAGATTCTGTTAAACCACCATTATGTTCCTAGCATGCACAGACTCTGCTGCCACCTGCTGACGACTCCCTGCCATCCACGCTTCTTCCACTGTCAGCCATTCCTGATGTGGTGCTTTGATCTGGGTGGTCCATGCATTCACATCATAGTGTGTTCTTTTACTCTTGAACATCCCAATTTCCATACACAGCTTCAGCCTCACACTATTATGCTAGGCAAGACCTTATTCATCCACTAGACAATTTTTTAAAGGTCAGTGTATAAATCAATATGTGCAAGAGGAGATGACTCAGCCAACATTATCCAAAAATTGATTGCTAAATAACGCTATTGGAAACACAGCTCATATTTTTTACATCCTTGAGGAGTTTCTTTCCATCCCCTTGCATTTGTTGTGATAAGTTCTATGTATCACCTGGATGGACAACTGTGCTTAAGAACAAGTTGTTAGAGCAAGAGTTGTGTCACAGTGGGCTAAGCCACTTCCTGTGATGCTGACATCCCATATGAGCACTGGTTCAAGTCCCAGCTGCTCCTCTTCTTATCCAGCTTCCTGCCAATGTGCCTGGAAAAGCAGTAGAAGATGGCCCAAGTACTTGGAGTTCCTGGCCCCTGACTTTGACCTGGCCATTGCAGCCCTTTAGGGCATGAACCAGCAGATGGACAGTATATATCTCTCTCTTTTTCTCTGTCTCCTCCTCTCTATATATAACTCTGCCTTTCAAATAAATAAATAAATCTTTAAAAAAAAAAACCATATCTACGGTGCAGTTTGTGGCACAGCAGGACAAGCCACTGCTTGGGATGCCCACATCCCAAATCAAGGTGCCTGGATCAAATCCAGCCGCTCTCCTTCCCTTCCAGATTCTTGCTAAAGCACACGGTGGGAAGCAGCAGGTGGATGGCTGAATTAGTTGAGTCCATGCCACCCATGTGAAAGACCCAGATTAAGTTCCCAACTCCTGGTTTTGACTGGGCAGGTGCAGTCCCAGTAGTTGCAGGCATTTGGGGATTGAACTATCAGATTGGAGATCTCTCTCTCTGTATGTAGGTAGTGGCCAGTGAAATAGATTATTAAAGAGTAAAGGGAATTAGCCGGCGTTGTGGCTCACTAGGCTAATCCTCCGCCTAGCGGCGCCGGCACACCAGGTTCTAGTCCCGGTCGGGGCACTGGATTCTGTCCCGGTTGCCCCTCTTCCAGGCCAGCTCTCTGCTGTGGCCCGGGAGTGCAGTGGAGGATGGCCCAAGTGCTTGGGTCCTGCACCCCATGGGAGACCAGGATAAACACCTGGCTCCTGCCATCGGATCAGCACGGTGCGCTGGTCGCAGCGCGCTAGCCGTGGCGGCCATTGGAGGGTGAACCAACGGCAAAGGAAGACCTTTTTCTCTGTCTCTCTCTCACTGTCCACTCTGCCTGTCAAAAAAAAAAAAAAAATTAAAGGGAATTGTTCTAACATGAGAGTACTTCGTTCATGGAAAATATGTATTATGAAAACATTGTGCATTAATTTAAAATTTTTTACACAGAAACAAAACTTTTATTTCCAGTCTTTATGAACTTTTTGAAGTACCCCTGTATAGTCAAGTTATCATATTATATTCTACTTCTGAAATAGCAATTATGGCTTTTTTTCATGAGTAAATTCTTTAGAATTCCATGGACTTTAACTTTGTGTCATGTGGTTACTAATTATTTGCTTCCTGATTTGATCATGGGTCGCTACAATGTTTTACTAATTAATTTTCATGATTTATGAATCATTGTTTTTCAATATGTAATATGCAGTATCTCTGAGATGTATAATGTATTAAGGTCACAAAATGCCTGGTGTATGTGGGTATGAATAGTTTTATAGATTTCCAGAAAAATGTATATTTCAACATTGTTTTATTTTTCCTGTTTTTCTCAATATGACTATTGTTTTACAACTCAGAATTACCATTTGTTAATGTTATGTGATTTTGCTGTGGATTATTAACTGTTATAGTGCATTATGCAGTACTTTAACATTTATTTGTGTACAACAAATATACTATAACAGTATGTCTCAATTATGAGAGTAAAATATTGTGTGCCTGTTGATGTGTAATTTTGGGTCACACTGGAAAAATATTTATGAGGCTAACATAGCTTTGTGCAATGTGAGTATTTTGGTCATAGGATATTGAAAACAAGACTTTCCTGGAATTAATTTGAATTCCTAAAAGCTGAAGATCATGGTTGGGAAGTTTTATAACTTTTCAGTATAAGCATTATTTTTTTGGGTAATATATATTTTAATAGCTATTATTTATTTACCATGTATAATTAGTCAGAAACCCATGGCCCTTTATGTTTTCCAGATCTCTCTCCTAAATATGTGATCAAAGAATTACCCTCAAATGAAGAAAGTATCACAGAAGTATTTTACTCGGTGATATTGGAAAGACATGAACATAATGACATCAAAGATTTGTGCTTCAGAGAAATCCAGAAACATAGCCGTGCATTTGAGTCCCAAGGGAGAGATGATGAAAAAAATTACAACAGAGTGTCTATGACAACAACAAAATATATTACTGATAGAGAATATCAGCATGATAAAGAGGATGCAAGAAGCAACTCTATTAAAAATCACCTCGGAATAAGCTTTCATTCACATCTGCCTGAGTTGCAGTTATTTCAAACCAAATGGAATATTTATGATTATAATCAAGTTGAGAAATCTGTCAACGATAGTTCTTCACTTTCAGTACCATATAGGGTTCCTTCTAGTGCCAAAACTTGTATTTCTAGTAAATGTGAGACTGACTCCATTTGTTCTTCACTACTCACGCAACAGCAGAAAGCACACACTAGGGAAAAACCTTACAAATGTAATGAGTGTGGTAAAACCTTTCAGCATCGTTCAAACCTGTTAACCCATCAGGTAATCCACACTGGAGAGAAAACTTACAAATGTGATGAATGTGGCAAGTCATTTAGAGCACGCCTGAGCCTTAGTAGACATCAGGTAATCCATCCTAGAGAAAAAGTTTACAAATGTAATGAGTGTGGCAAGGTCTTCAGTCAAATTTCACACCTTGAAAGTCATCAAAGAATTCATACTGGAGAGAAACCTTACAAATGTAATGAGTGTGGCAAGGTCTTCAGTCGCAGCTCACACCTTGCACATCACTGGAGAATTCATACCGGAGAGAAACCTTACAAGTGTATTGAGTGTGGCAAAGTCTTTAGTGTACGCTCCGTCCTCAATAACCATCTGGTCACCCACAGTGGAAAAAAACCTTACAAATGTAATGAATGTGGCAAGGTCTTTGCTCAAAATTCAAACCTCACAACACATCAAAGAATTCACACTGGAGAAAAACCTTACAAATGTAATGAATGTGGAAAGGTCTTCAATCACAAGTCATCCCTCGCAAAACATCACATAATTCATACTGGAGAGAAACCTTACAAATGTAATGAATGTGACAAGGCTTTCAGTCGCAACTCACACCTTACAACTCATCAAAGAATTCACACTGGAGAGAAACCTTACAGATGCAATGACTGTGGCAAGGTCTTCAGTCACAAGTCATCTCTCTCAAAGCATCACAGAATCCATACTGGAGAGAAACCTTACAAATGTAATGAATGTGATAAGGTTTTCAGTTGCAATTCAACTCTTGTAAGACATTGGAAAATTCACAGTGGAAAGAAACCCTACAAATGTAATCATTGTGACAAAGTCTTCAGTTACAAGTCAGCCCTAGCAAAGCATCATAAAATACATAATAGAGAGAATCCTTACAAGTACAATGAATGTAACAAACCCTTCATAATGAGTTCGAACATTAATCAACGTCAGAGAATCCACACCAAAGAGAAATCATACAATTGTGTGTGGCAGAGGCTTTTCCAGGTTCCCCAACTCTCTAGACAGTGAAATACACATCATTAATGAAATCACTGTAATGTAATGTACATACTGAGTCTGTTGCCCAACCACCAGAACTATAGAACGTCAGGCTTTTATGAGGTATAACTCGGTCCATTTCTGCAAGATTAACCATTTCTATTACATACTTCAAAAATATGCCAATCAAGATAAGTTACTTGACAAGTATAAAAGGTACCAGGACATTTTTAAATGACCAGCTGTATTGAGGTTATAAAATATTTCATTCAATTATTAGAGATTTCTTTAAAAGACTTCTATTTATGACTGTTGAAATCTAATACACCTTTTTTATGAACATTTTATGAGGAGCTCTACAAAGGAATAAATAGGATGAAAGGGCATACTTAATTAGGTAAGCATTTATATCCAAGTTTCTTGAAGTACTCCGTGTTTCAAAATATTATCTGAATTATGAAGGATGGGCAAAGAATAATGTAAAACCATGATGTAAGTAATCATGCTTATTGCCTTCATCTTGCCTTTCTCTTGAGAAGACACTCGGTTATCAGAAAGGCTGGGGTAGGCATCCCCTGGGGCCAGCACTGTGGGGTAGTAGGTTAAGCCTCTGCCTGCAGCGCCAATATCCTAGATGGGCACCATTGTAAGTGGCCTTGGGGGGCAGTGGAAGATGGCCCAAGTGCTTGAGTCCCTGCACACACATGGGAGACCTGGAGGAAGCTCCTGCCTCCTGGCTTTGGATCAGCCTAGCTCCAGCCATTGGGGCTGTTTGGGGAGTTTACTAGAGGATGTTAGACCTCTCTCTGTCTCTCCTTGTCTGTAGTTCTGCCTCTCAAATAAATAAATCTTTAAAACAATAAAGATACCTGTATCCCATATTGCAATGCCTGGGTTGAAAACCTGCCTCTGGCTCCTGACTCCAGCTTCCTATTAATGCTGACCCTGGGGTGCAGCAGTGGTGGCCTAAATAATTAGATTTCTTTCACCCACACAGAGACCTTGAGTTTGTAGTGTCGGCCCAGCCCTGCCTGGTTGCTATGGGCATTTTGTGAGTGAAGCAGTAAATGAGAGTTCCTGCCTTTCCCTGCTCCCCTTCCCTTTCTGTCTTTCCTCTCTCCCTCTTCTCCCTTTCCCACTAAAGGAAAGATAAGCTGTGACAACATAAGAGAGCAGGCCAAAATCTTAGGACATATGCCTTTTAGAAAAGTGCTTATTTTCAGGGGGCCGGAGCTGTGGTCTGCAGTGCAGTATCCCATATGGATACCTCCTCTTCCTATCTAGCTCTCTGCTATGGCCTGGGAAAGCAGTAGAAGATGGCCCAAGTCCTTGGGCCCCCGCACCTGCATGGGAGACCAGAAGAAGCTCCTGGCTTCGGATCGGCCTAGGTGTGGCTATTGCAGCCATTTGAGGAGTGAACCAGAGGATGGAAGACTTACTTTCTCTCTCTCTTTCTCTCTGCCTCTTTGTAACTCAGCCTTTCAAATCTTTAAAAAAATTTATTTTTGTCCACTTGAAAGAGTGGCAGAGAGAGATTTTCCATTAGCAGGTTTACTACCCAAGTGCCTACAACAGCCAGAGCTGGGCCAGGCTGAAGCTAGGAGGCAAGAACTCCCATCTGGGTGTCCCACATCGGTAGAAAGAGGCCCAGGTACTTAAGCCATCATCTGCTGCTGCCTCCCATGATGCATATCTTCCACCTGTTGGTTCACTCCCCAAATAGCCTCAGTGGCCAGGGCTGGGCCAGGCTGAAGCCAGGAGCCAGGAACTTCATTCAGGTCTC
Organism: Lepus europaeus; assembly: GCF_033115175.1. Lineage (NCBI taxonomy): Eukaryota > Metazoa > Chordata > Mammalia > Lagomorpha > Leporidae > Lepus > Lepus europaeus. The sequence goes on from NC_084845.1 coordinate 4,903,315, forward strand.
AAGGACTTGAGCCATCTGCTGCTGCTTTTCCCAGGCACATTAGCAAGGAGCTGGAATGGAAGTGGAGCAGCCGGAACTTGAACCAGCACCCATATGGGATGCTGGCATTACAGGTGGTGGCTTAATCCATTATGCCACAATGCCTACCCCAAGGATGAAGCTTCTTGATGCAATCAAGAGATGTGTTAAACCCAAGATTTATGAGGCTGCTACGGTTAAACAGCATTAAACTTCTTTTGCAGTAAGCATTTTTTAATAAATAAAAAGAATATGGGCTGGCGCTGTGGCATAGCAGGTAAAGACGCTGCCTGCAGTGCCAGCATCCCATAAGGGTGCTGGTTTGAATCCTTTCTGTTCAGCTTCCTGTCCAGCTCCCTGCTAATGTGCCTGGGAAAGCAGCAGAAGATAGCCCAAGTGCTTTGGCCCCTGCACTCACATGGGGAATCTGGAAGAAGCTCCAGGCTCCTGGCTTCAGGTCAGCCCAGCTCCGGCCATCGGCCATTTGGGGAGTGAACCAACAGATAGGAGACCTCTCTGCCTCTGCCTCTCTGTAACTCTGCCTTCAAATAATAAGTAAATAAATAAATCTTTTTTTAAAGATTTACTTTATTTATTTGAAAGAGTTACAGAGAGAGGTAGAGACAGAGAGAACCATCCACTGGTTCACTCCCAGGTGGCTGCAACAGCCGGAGCTGCGCCGATCTTAAGTCAGGAGCCAGGAACTTCCTCCGGGTCTCCCACGTGGGTGCAGGGACCCCAGGACTTGGGTCATCTTCTACTGCTATCCCAGGTCACAATAGAAAGCTGGATTGGAAGAGGAGCAGCCAGGACTGGAACCGGCACCCATATGGGATGCTGGTGCTTCAGGCCAGGGCTTTAACCTGCTGCACCACAGTGCTGGCCCCACAAATAAATCTTTTTTAAAAAGTGTTAAAATAATGAAAAAAAAATAGTAAATGCAAAATCCAGTAACGTGGTCATTTATTATCGATTGTTATGCATGTACGTAATCACGTGTACTGTTATTTCTATATGACTCGCAACACAGGTTTGTTCCTACCAGAATTACTACATACACAAAAGTTATGCATTACAGTGTAAAATTGTATAAGGTATTTTTTCAGCTCCAGTATACTCAATCGTAGTGAAACCACCTTTATATATGTGGTCTGTTGTTGACCAAAAGGTTGTTACATTCCACATGATTGTATCTCCCTTTCTTTTGTGTCTGTCTTTGTTTAAGTGATGTTTCTTTCTCTGTGTCTTGTCTCTTTCAGGATTTGAGCATTTCAAAATCAGCCATCTTAAAACACTTAAACACTTAAAGGGGTCCCTGTGACCCATGAAGTGCCAAGTCAAATCCTCACAGCTCAGTAGGAAATGTAGCAGAGCCTCTTCCTGACATGACGTGGCACTACCGTGAAGAAACTGCAGGAAAAGGATAGGACTATCCACCCAACATTGTGACTATCCAGGGTACAGCCCCACAGAGCAGGTCAAAATTAAAATTAAAGGGCCACTGGGAACCAAGGCCCTCAATATAAATCAGCTTGTGCAGTAGCACAGGCACACACTAGGTGGAGACACAGACCACAGCTTACTGAGGCACAGCCAGCTCCTGAGTGGGTAACTGGCTAAGTTCTTCAGTTAGGTGGCAAGACAAAAGCTCAGAGAAGATACATCCCCCAAAAAGGCTTAAACAGTAACCAGGATCTCTCATCAAGTTGATTAGCAGCTGGCCCCCCTAGAAGAAGCCAGGAGCTTCTTCCAGGTCTCCCTTTCAAGTGCAGGGGCCCAAGGACCTGGGCCATCTTTCACTGTTTTCCCAGGCCATAGCAGAGAGCTGGATTGGAAGTAGAGCAGCCAGGACTTGAACCAGTGCCCATATGGGATGCCAGCACTGCAGACGGTGGCTTTACATGCTATGCCACAGTGCCAGCCACAAGTAGAGTATTATGTTGAATAGAAACTGATCCGAGCAAGGCAAGGAGTCAGGAAGAAATAAGGAGTTAGGGCTGCCAGCACTCAAGCCATGCACACACCCAAATCCCATGACCTTCCATACTAATTCAACATGGCTGAAGACACTCTTCGTGCAGATAAGCTTTACTGCCCCATCATGTTCCAGAGAACATGACACCACATGTGCTGCAGCCCTACCCTAAATCCTATCTCCCTGCCGATTACCACTGCTGCTCTCTAAAATGATGACCCCAGACTGGGAGGGGGATCTCTTCTGTCTTGAGGTTGCCCACATTCAACATCTGGATGTGTAATATCGTTTTGCCTTTCAATAAATCCTGTTCTGATTATCTCTACCTACATCTCTCAGTTGAATTATTAGACGTGGGAAGAGAAGGACCTGGACTAAGTTTAGCTGGCGGTCTCTCCAACTCCAGTCAGGCTTTTACCTCCCACAACATAATTTGGGGCTCGACATCCCCACAATGTAATGGCAAGAGTGGACACCCTTATCTTCTACTAGGTCTTAGAGGAAAAGCTTTCCATTTTTCTCTGCTGTTTAGGATGTTAACTATGGACTTTCATAGTCTGGTCTGCATTGTAATGAGGCTAGTTCCTTCTGCAACGACTTTGTTGAGATTTTTATTCATAATTGGGTGTTGAATGTTGTCAGTGCTTCTTCTATGTCTACTGAGATTGCCATACATTTTTATTTAGTTAATATGGTACATCACATTGATTGATTGCTGTCTATTACTTCCTTTAAATCATTGTCTATGATGCTGGGTATATATATAATTACTATATCTTCCTGATGAATTTGCCTTATCATTTTATTATAAACTTCTTTGTTTGTGATCATTTTGAATTAAAATCTATTTTGTCTGATATGTCTAATCCTTACAAATCTATTTAAGTTGCCATTTGCATGTAATATCTCTCTCTATACCCTCTTCAGTTTATGTTTTTAAATTTAAGTGTTTATGTATGTCCTTCAATTTAAAGTCTATGTATGTCCATATAAGTTTGTGTATGTCTTTAAGTTTAAAGTTAGTTTCTGATAAATAAGGAGATGACCCCTGTTGTTAAATCCCTGGAGGCCATTCTGTCACTTCCTAGAGACAGATGTCATATCCAGCAGGAGATGTCATATCCTACAGGGAGTTAGATTTACTACTATTTACTAATTTACTGTTGTGGTGACAAATGAAATTCACTCCTCTTCCCTCTGAAACATTTACTTATTAAATATAGTCACCATTAATATATTTCATAAATTTGCATATCATGATTTGATGCTTTAATGTAACAAGCACTGTTATTAATGTTTTGTACCTAATAACCAAAAACTCAATTCACCAAGACACTGTGGCTGCTGTTACTTTACAGATAAAGAGATCTGAGGCACACTGGGCAAACTTGCGTTCCACTAAATGGTGCCATCAACTCTTAACCTGTGCTGTCCAGCTGCCAAGAGAAGTCTTTCAGTCATGGTGCCACATGAAGAAAGCAAGTTAGTTTTGCTCTTATAGTACTCAACATCTGTATTGACAGATGTCTATGGCCATTTTTCAGTGGTTTATCTCATATATAATTGTGACTGTGGCACTTTTATAATTCTGTGTATAAATTAGTCTTATGGGCTAAAAATGAATATGAATAAATACTCTGAATAAATACTAAAATGCAAGTAAGATAATAACTGTATAATTCTTTTTTTTAAATGGTTTATTTATTTATTTGAAATGCAGAGTTACAGAGAGGGAGAGAGAGAGATTTTCCGTCTTCTGGTCCACTCCAAAAATGGCCACAACAGCTAGGGTTGGGCTAGGCCAAATACAGGAGCCAGGAACCCTATCTGTGTGCAGGGGCCCAAACACTCAGGCCATCTTCTGCTCCATTATCAGCTAAATTAGCAGGAAGCTGGATCTGCAGCAGAGCAGTTGAACTTGAACTAGCACTCATATGGGATGTAGCCATCACGGGTGGTGGCTCAACCCACTATACCACAACAATGGCCGCTTAATAAGTTATTCATCGACAGCCTCTGCCTTCAATGCTGGCACCCCATATGGGCACCGGTTCATGTCCCAGTTGCTTTTCTTCCAATCCACCTCTCTGCTATGGCCTGGCAAAGCAGTGGAGGATGGACCAAGTGCCTGGCCCCTTGCACCTATGAAGGAGACCCAGAAGAAGCTTCTGGCTCCTAGCTTCGGATTGGCCTAGCTTCGGCCATTGCAGCCATTTGGGAAGTGAACCAGTGGATGGAAGACCTTTATCTCTGTCTCTGCTTCTCTCTGGCTGTAACTCTACATCCCAGATAAATAAATACAATCTTTAAATTATATGAAAAGGCGTTGGGGATTGGTGTACACTTCAAGACCTCAATTCTGTCTACCATCTAAGCCCTTGCCATTATTCCTAAATCTCAAGGGGACCCAGATTATTTTCTATGAAGATGATTCTCTTTTGCTACATGAACACATACCTGACTTCCTGATAGACTACTTCCCTTAGAGATAACCTCTCAGAATAAAATAGAAAATAATTACAGGACTCTCTGTAATGCTAAGATGGTACATTCCCTGTAAAGACAAGGGGACAGCCAGGACCTGAGAGGAAGATTCTGTGACTTCATCTCTAGAAACATCAACAGTGTATGCAAGAGGATCTGGCAGTACACTTAAAGAATTCATCTCAATACTCAACAACCAGAAACAATTACAACTGTCAGGTAAACACCTCGGGAGTTTATGAGAGAGGCTTCTTCATCCCTGTGCGCCCAGGGGCAGCAAGGGTGACCATGAAGGAGGCAAAAAGCCTGAGAATTGAGTTACAAGGGACTGTCTTACGTAAAATATTATGAACTATTTCAATGATGAACAAATTCAGTTTATACCTATAATGTAGGAAATGTTTACTATTAAGAAAATTGAAAGGCAGTTCATAACAGGTATAGAAATCATGAGTTTTGTTCATAATTCCAAAAAGTAGTTGGAGTATTCAACAGGAATTAACATTACATAAAAGACAATGAATAAGGTACTTTTTTTCTCTACTATCTGTAGAGAGGATTTCTGGATTGGGAGATATGGGGCTGGGACTTGAACCCCAGGTATCAAAAATAGGGAATACAGACATCTATCATTGCACCAAATGCCTACCATCCCTTGAAAATTTTAGAAGCAACAAAATTCCACTATATAAACTGGATGCATGACTTTCAGTTATAATCAACTTCTTTATCTACTGCTTATCAAAAGCTCCACAACTCATTTCTTTTCTTGAGATAACGGAAAACCATGTTTAAAGTTCATTCTTGGCAACACAACCAGTTAGCAGTATTGCATGATACAGAATAATCCAGCTTGTAGAGGTCTCAAAATCAATCCCAGAAACCATATATTTTAATGATGTGCTGATACATCCTGTATTTATCCATTTGCCAATTCAATACATTCTGCTTCTGTTAAGCCCAAACTATTTATTTTAAATAATTTATTTTTGAAAGGTAGAGAGACAGAGAGACAGTGACAGACAGACAAAGATCTTCCACCTGCTGTTTCACTCTTCAAACGCCCACAACAGGTAGGGCTGAGATAGGCTGAAGCCAAGAGCCAGAAACTCCACCTGGGTCTCCCATGTGGGTGGCAGAGATCCAAAACTTGAGCCGTCACTGCTTCCTCCCAGGGTGGGCATTAGCAGAAAGCTGGAATAAGCAGCAGAGCCAGAATCAAGTCCAGGTACTCTGGATATGGAATGCACGAGTCCCAAGAGGATTTTAAGTGCTGCACCAAATGCTGCCATCCAAGCCTATTTTGCATATGCTCATTTTCCTACCCAAATGTGATTTTATTTCAACTGATTACCACCTCCTAATGGGATATGAGAGAGTATGCTTAATAGTTGATGTGATTGCACAGGAACTGCCATAAAATGCTGGTAGAAATAGGTTTATTTAAAATTAGAACCTGCTTTACCTCAGGGTTCATATGAAAGAGAACCTGCCTATCATGTCTACCAAATATCCACAGAAATTTTACAAAATATTCTCTGGATGAAAATAACAGAAAATGTCTTCTGAGGACTGTTTTGCAAGCTTTGTTATCTGCACCTGACACAACATTCACAAAGAAAAGAAAGTTCAAACACATTAAATGTTTAAATAAGTGATATTTTTTCTAATTACTTTTAGCATGCATGTAAAGTAAATGTGAAATTACATTAAATTTATAAATTATTGAGGAAACTATATTATGATCATGGTTATCGCAAAGCTATTTGAGGTTAATGCAAGTGTGGAATAGAAAAACAAAGGTAAGTAAACCTTTAAAGAACAAGTGTAAGGAGAACTAAGGAATTTTTGTTGTCAAAGGACAGAGTTTAACAATTTAAAGATCTTTATTGCCTTTATTTTTTAGTCTAGATTCAGGCAACAATTCCTTTCGTTAAAACAGAATGGGTGAGGGCTGGCACTGTGGCATAGTGGGTAAAGCTGCCACCTGCTGTGTCGAAATCCCGTATGGGCATCAGAGTCCTGGTGGCTGCACTTTTTTTTTTTTAAAGATTTATTTATTTACTTGAAAGTCAGAGTTACACAGAAAAGGAGAGGCAGAGAGGTCTTACATCCGCTGGTTCACTCCCCAGATGGCCACATTGGCCAGAGCTGCACCGATCTGAAGCCAGGAGCCAGGAGCTTCTTCCGGGTCTCCCACATGGGTGCAGGGGTCCAAGCACTTGGGCCATCTTCTACTGCTTTCCCAGGCCATAGCAGGGAGCTGGGTTGGAAGTGGAGCAGCCAGCACTTGAACCAGTGCCCATATGGGATGCTGGCACTGCAGGCAGTGGCTTTACCTGCTATTCCACAGCACCAACCCCTGCTCCACTTCTGATCCAGCTCTCTGCTATGGCCTGGGAAAGCAGTAGAAGATGGCCCAAGTGCTTGGACCCCTGCACCCACGTGAGATACCCAGAAGCAGCTCCTGGTTCCTGGCTTCAGATTGGCCCAGCTTTGGACATTGCAGCCATTTGGGGAGTGAACCAGCGGATAGAGGACTTTTCTCTCTCTCTGCTTCTACCTTTCTGTAACTCTACTTTTCAAATAAATAAATCTATTAAAAAGAATAGGTATTATGATAGGCTGAGCAAAAGAGAGGTTCAGACAAAGGGAAAAGCAGGTTGGTTTTTTCAAAGTTACTTTCTGTGCAAGGTAAGGAAACAATAGAAAAATAACTAATCGGTTATCATCAGATTACTTCTAATTCTTTTTTTAAGATTTATTTATTTGAAAGTCAGGGTCACACAGAGAGAGAAGGAGAGGCAAAGAGAGAGGTCTTCCATCTGCTGGTTCACTCCCCAGATGGCCTCAATGGCCAGAGCTGAGCCGATCTGAAGCCAGGAGTCAGGAGCTTCTTCCGGGTCTCCCACGTAGGTGCAGGGCACAAGGACTTGGGCCATCTTCTACTGCTTTCCCAGGCCATAGCAGAGAGTTGGATCGGAAGAGGAGCAGCCAGGACTAGAACCGGTGCCCATATGGGATGCTGGCACTGCAGGCCAGGGCTTTAACCTGTTGTGTCACAGCGCCAGACCCTCTAATTCTTTTTTTTTTTTTAAGAAAAATAAAAGATTTATTTATTTGGAAGACGGAGTTAGAGAGGTCGAAACAGAAAGAGAGATCTTCCATCTGCTGGTTCACTCCCCAAATGGCCACAATTACTGGAGCTGAGTGGATCCAAAGCAAGGAAACAGCAGCCAGGAGCTTCTTCCCACGTGGGTGCAGGGGCTCAAGGACTTGGATCATCCTCCACTGCTTTCTCAGGCGTAACAGCAGGGAGCTGGATCAGAAGTGGAGCAGCCCTGCACTGAACCGGTGCCCTGGGCTTTAACCCACAGCGCCGGCCCCTCCAGTTACTTCTTGAAGTATTAAAAGATTAAAGGATCTAAGGATTAAAGGCAGAGGAAACTTTATTATCACAGCCATTTGGCTGTTACCTCTCACTTCTCCTGGTTCCTGGGAGATAAACAGCTTAGTTTTAGGCTGGTGACCTGGCCCTCTAGCAGGAATGATCCTTTGTGACTTTTTGTGACCCAGTGCAGGAGCTCTGTCCAAAACAATGACTTCCGATAATTTCTAATTAACAACATCTATTTTGAAAAACTTACTGTCTTTGTTTAAATTAACCTTTTTTTTAAGGATTTATTTAGTTATTTGAAACGCAGAGTTACAAAGAGGCAGAGGCAGAGAGAGAGGTCTTCCATCCGCTGGTTCACTCCCCAGATGGCTGCAACGGCCGAGCTGTGCCGATCTGAAGCCAGGAGCCAGGAGCTGCTTTCAGATCTCTCACGCGGGTGCAGAGGCCCAAGGACTTGGGCCATCTTCCACTGCCCTCCCGGGCCACAGCAGAGCTGGACTGAAAGAGGAGCAACTGGGACTAGAACCAGTGCCCATATGGGATGCCAGCACTGCAGGCAGTGGCCTTGTCCACTACTTCTCAGTGCCGGCCCCTAAGTTAACTCGTGGTGACCTAACTTACCCTTACCCTTCTCCAGGTGCGGCCCCTATGAAAGTCTGGGGAACCAGGCACAGGGTTGACTCCCTCCCAAGTGGATGGAGACGACATGAAAAGGATTTCTATTCTGCTTGGTGCATTCTGCGGACACAACATGGATTTTACATTTTAGTTTGCATCTGCTTCTCACACAATTGCAAGGGTTTATTAAATTGCTTAGTTTAATTTTTTAAAAATTTGAGGCAGGGAGACAGAGGCACAGAGTTCCCACCTGCTGGTTCACCGCCCAAATGCTCACAATGGCAGGGCAGAGCCGAGGCCGAGCCAAGGAGCCAGGAACTCCTTCTGGGTCTTTCACGTGCGTGGCAGAGACCCAGGGTGCACTTTACCCCATAGCTGGACGGCGGGGCTGGCGTCCAGGCCCTCTGATGCGGGAACGGGCTTCCTAACAGGTGTCTGAACCGCGGAGCAAAACGCTCACCTCGCTTAAAGTAATGTTCCTCGGGAGCCCACCACAAGGCCCACGTAGCTTCAGCCTCACCGGGAGGTCTCACTTCTGCAGTTGTGGGCAGCGAGGTGGGCGAGAGCCCAGACCCTGCCCTGCCGCGCCCGCGCGCTCAAGGTCTCAGTCCGAGCGTAGGCCCTCCCCGCGCCCCGCCCCCTCTCCCTCCCCGGCCCCGCCCCGCGCCCGGGCCCGCCCTCCCAGCTTTGGCTCCCTACGCCCCGCCCCGGGCCCGCCCTCCCAGCTTTGGCTCCCTACGCCCCGCCCCGCCCCGGGCCCGCCCTCCCAGCCGCTGTCCCCTCCCAGCTTTGGCTCCCTACGCCCTGCCCCGGGCCCGCCCACCCAGCCGCTGTCCCCTCCCAGCTTTGGCTCCCTACGCCCCGCCCCGGGCCCGCCCTCCCAGCTTTGGCTCCCTACGCCCCGCCCCGGGCCCGCCCTCCCAGCCGCTGTCCCCTCCCAGCTTTGGCTCCCTACGCCCCGCCCCAGGCCCGCCCACCCAGCCGCTGTCCCCTCCCAGCTTTGGCTCCCTACGCCCCGCCCCGGACGGCCCACCCAGCCGCCGTCTCAGCCCAGCTTTGGCTCCCTACGCCCCGCCCCGGGCCCGCCCTCCCAGCTTTGGCTCCCTACGCCCCGCCCCGGGCCCGCCCTCCCAGCCGCTGTCCCCTCCCAGCTTTGGCTCCCTACGCCCCGCCCCGGACCGCCCACCCAGCCGCCGTCTCAGCCCAGCTTTGGCTCCCTACGCCCCGCCCCGCGCCCGGGCCCGCCCTCCCAGCTTTGTCTCCCTACGCCCCGCCCCGGGCCCGCCCACCCAGCCGCTGTCCCCTCCCAGCTTTGGCTCCCTACGCCCCGCCCCGGACCGCCCACCCAGCCGCCGTCTCAGCCCAGCTTTGTCTCCCTACGCCCCGCCCCGCGCCCGGGCCCGCCCTCCCAGCTTTGGCTCCCTACGCCCCGCCCCAGGCCCGCCCACCCAGCCGCTGTCCCCTCCCAGCTTTGGCTCCCTACGCCCCGCCCCGGACCGCCCACCCAGCCGCCGTCTCAGCCCAGCTTTGGCTCCCTACGCCCCGCCCCGGGCCCGCCCACCCAGCCGCCGTCTCAGCCCAGCTTTGTCTCCCTACGCCCCGCCCCGCGCCCGGGCCCGCCCTCCCAGCTTTGGCTCCCTACGCCCCGCCCCAGGCCCGCCCTCCCAGCTTTGGCTCCCTACGCCCCGCCCCGCGCCCGGGCCCGCCCTCCCAGCTTTGGCTCCCTACGCCCCGCCCCAGGCCCGCCCTCCCAGCTTTGGCTCCCTACGCCCCGCCCCGCGCCCTGCCCTCCCAGCCGCCGTCCCCTCCCAGCTTTGGCTCCCTACGCCCCGCCCCGGGCCCGCCCTCCCAGCTTTGGCTCCCTACGCCCCGCCCCGCGCCCTGCCCTCCCAGCCGCCGTCCCCTCCCAGCTTTGGCTCCCTACGCCCCGCCCCGGGCCCGCCCACCCAGCCGCCGTCTCAGCCCAGCTTTGGCTCCCTACGCCCCGCCCGCGCCTGCCCTCCCAGCCGCCGTCCCCTCCCAGCTTTGGCTCCCTACGCCCCGCCCCGGGCCCGCCCACCCAGCCGCCGTCTCAGCCCAGCTTTGGCTCCCTACGCCCCGCCCCGGGCCCGCCCTCCCAGCCGCTGTCCCCTCCCAGCTTTGTCTCCCTACGCCCCGCCCCGCGCCCTGCCCTCCCAGCTTTGGCTCCCTACGCCCCGCCCCGGGCCCGCCCACCCAGCCGCCGTCTCAGCCCAGCTTTGTCTCCCTACGCCCCGCCCCGCGCCCTGCCCTCCCAGCCGCCGTCTCCGCCCCGCCGTCTCCCTACGCCCCGCCCCTAACACGTTAAGGTCCAGCTAGGCCCCGCCCCCACAGTCGGTTCCTGCCCACGGCCGACCTCTCGGCTGCGCGCGCAGTTTCCCACAGACCCGGAAGCAGATCGGGTGGAGTGAAGGTCGGCCGGCGGCGCGTGAGTTTCCTTCTCCTTCTATTGATCGTTGGCTTCGCGGTCCCCCAGCGCCTCCGTGCCAGGGCTGTGGGGGCCGCGGGCTCCCTCAGACCCTAAAATCCTCTCGCCGCTGCCTGTACTGCGGGCGTCCCTCCGGGTCTCGTGGAGAGCCGCCTCAGGCAGGTCCCGCGAGCCACGCAGACCCCTTCTTCCGCCGCCTCTCCGCGGCTGGAAGCCCTTTCCTGACCTCGCCGTCCTCCTGGCGTCCGTGGTCGCCCCACTCGCGGGCGGGTGCACGCCCTGCGCGCCCCCCGGGTCCTCGCCCCGCTCCTGTGGGTCTGCGGACCCCACTCCTTCCCCGACTGCCCGCCCGGCCCTCGGGCCTCCCCCTCGCTGTCGCCTCTTTCCCCGATCCGCTTAGGGGGACGTCCCTTGGTCCGGTCTGGTGACAACCCCTGTTCCGCCGTGCTCCGAGGTGGGCTTCTCAGGTGTGGGCATAGGGGGTCCCGAGAAGGAGGCAGAACAACTGGGAGGCACGAGACCCACCCCCAGACAGGGTGGCGAAGTAGAGGGTGTGTCGGGGATTTGCCGGCAGGGATAGCGAAATGCGGGCTGCAGAGGCGTGGAGGGCAGCGAAACAGGGCGAGGGGCGCCCGAGGCGGAGGCTCTGAGAGTGGAGCGCAGGATTCGGGATGTAAAACCCCGGCAGCTAAAGCAGCCGTGGCGTCTGCACGAGAAAAGGGGACTGGTGACGGAAAGTAGACGTGGAACGCGACAGGGAAGGCACAAAAGCGTCTAACAGGGAGCAGAGCAGAGGTGCTGCAGAAGGAGGCAGAACTACAAGGGTGTTCAGAACAAAGGAGTGGCCACAGGTGAAAGGCTGGGGTAGGAGAGGGAAGAAGGAGAAAAAGCCGTGGAGGAGGGGGGCAGGAAGTGAGCAGGAAGCCGGGGGAAGAGCACAGGACAGACACAAGAGCTGGAGAGACCAAGGGTGACAGATCTGTTCAGAATGAGGAAGGAAACAGTGAAGAAAGGGGCGAGTGGGGTCCGGATGAGTTGGGCTGATTAGATAGGGATGGTTATGTTGCGTGGAGATTTCTTGTCTCATAATCTGGCAAATTTAAAACGTCTGTTCCGAGTGTGGGGATGAAGGTAGGAGTTGTAGAACTCCTATCTACAAGTCCTCTGCCGTTTATAATTATTAGCATCAGAGCATAGCATTCATCTGTGTTACATACTCAGCTCCAGGGCAGTGACTTGAGTCATTGTGAGTGACTTGCTTTCCCTTTGCCTGAGATGGGCTAGGATGTGGGGCAGTGTGTGAGATACTCCAAAACCGGTGTTTTTCAAATGCTCAGCAGATTTCTTTACCTCAGTGCGGGGTGTTCTCCATCAAGCTGCTCTCTGTCAGATACCAACCAAATATCCTTGAATGTACCCTACTACTCACTCTCTGCTCGGCGGTCACATCAGATTGAGGGTGAAGTCCCACAAGAGCTGCCCCTGCTTTGGTGTCCAGTCAGAGGTCCTGGATTGGGCCTGTCCCTCTGACCGTGGGGTGGAAATCAGGGATACTCTTGACCCCTTCTGTAGGTTTGATTCTTTTCCCTAAGCTCACAGAACTCAAACATTCTGCTTAGGTTTACTCATTTCTTACAAAGGATGTCACAAACATGAGCCTGGAACCAGATGGAGATGCTGTCTTAGCCAATTAACCAAACTCATGGAAGAGCTGTGGGAGACGGGATGTTTATCCAGTCAGTATAAGTGATAACTGCTTCTTGCATATGCTGTCTGAAGTGCGGTGCAGATCCGGGGGGGATCTGATGCTGTCCCTCTGTAGATAGTGTCAGAATTAACTTGGGGCACTCTCAGCTGGGAGTATGCTGCAGAACTGGGCAGTGTGGGGAAAGGCTGCATACACATTTTGGAGACTGAAGGGGAAGTATTGAGTGGTGAGTATGTGAGTTGTAAGAAGTTTGGAGTAGGGAAGTGTCTTCTGGCTCAGTGAAGAGATCTCAACCTGGCACATACCCACTTGTCTCTCAACTGAGTATTGACAAGGGGTGTCTGTAACTGTGGAATTGTGAACCGCTTGCCAGCCCCACTCAAAGTCTCATGATATGGCTCCCTTCTCTACATCATCAATTTTTACATCAAGGCAATTATTTTGGTTGGTGTACTGAAGGGATAATATTGTCTATTAAACAGACACATATATGAAATAAATATTTTTTACTTCCACTCTTCCATCTTTAAAAATACTCTATTAAACAACATTTCTCCCTGTAGTTAACTACTGTGCTCCATTTAGGAGCTAAAACTTTATCTTCCATTCTTTTTTTTAAATAATTATATTTACTTGAGGGGCCACTGCTGTGGCACAGCAGGTAAAGCCTCCACTTGCAGCTCCGGCATCCCATATGGGCGCTGGTTCTAGTCCCAGCTGCTCCATTTCTGATCCAGCTCTCTGCTAATGTACCTGAGAAAGCAGCAGAAGATGGCCCAAGTCTTGGGCTCCTACACTTATGTGGGAGACCCAGAAGAAGCTCCTGGCTTCTGGCTTCAGCCTGGCCCAGTCCCTGCCATTGTAGCCATTTGATGAGTGAATTGGGGAATGAACCAGCAGATAGATGATCTCTCTGTGTCTCCCTCTCCTCTCCCTCTCTGTAACTCTTCCTTTCAAATCAATCAATCTTAATAATAATAATAATAATAATAATATATTTATTTGAAAGGCAGAGAGAGAAGAACTCTAATCCTCTGGTTCACTGCCCAAGTGCCCACATTACATGAGACTGACCAGACTGAAGCCAGGGACCTAACTCTTGAGCCATCACCTACTATCTCCCAAAGTGTGCATTAGCAGTAAGCTGAAACTGGAGCAGAGCCAGGACTCAAACCCAGGTACTGCAATATGGGATGCAGGCTGTCCAAGAAACAACTTAATCGCCGTACCACATGCCCGTTCATTTGTGTTCAGATCTTGCCTTCAACTCTCCCTTAAATTGAGCTTTCGCATCTGCCTTCCACTGATACTTTGTCAGAGTCATCAGTGCCTTCCAGTATCCAACTTTAGTATTTAATTTCCTGTTCTCATCTTTTCTTATCCACAGCATATTTCACAGTTGATCCCTCTCTTTTCACTTGGTTTTGAGAACATCTCATTAACCTTTAACACTGTTTGAATTGTTTAAATTTTCTTGGCTCCTGTCTGATCATTTCACAGTTTCCTCTGTCGGTGGCCCCAGATCCCTGCTCTCTGAATGTGGGAATGTGGGAATTTGTCCTTGAACCTCTCATCTCTGGCTCCTCTTTATTTCTCTCAAGGTTTTCACACTACCTGCATGTCTCCATTCCTCCGCAGTCTTCTCCCCTGAACCCGAGAATCCTGTCTGTTGGTCTCCTCAAGTCTCAGCTGGGATGTCTTAACTGTCCTCTCCACCTTCACAAATCTATGTAAGACTTCCTGAGCTCCCTTAAAAAAAGTGTTCTCCCTGCAGCCCTCCGCGTCTCCACTAGAGGGACCCTGTACTTCCTGTGCTTAGCTGAACATCTCAGCATATATTTAGCATAAAGAAGATACAACTTTTTTTTTTTTTTAAGTTTTATTTATCTATTTTAGAGGCAGAGTGACAGAGAGAGGGGGTCAGACAGAGTATTTTTTCTGCTGGTTCACTACCCAAATGTCTTCAACAGCCTGAGCTGTACCAGGTGGAAACCAGGATCCCTGATCTCATTCCCAGTCTCCTGTGTGGGTGTCGGGGACCCAGGTACCTAGTCCATCTTCTGCTGCCTTCCCAGGCACAGAAGCAGGACACTGGATTGGAAACAGAGTAGCCAGAACTTGAACTGGTGCTCTGATATGGGATGCTAGCATTGCAGGGGGCTGCTTAGCCCACTTTGCTACAAAGTCAGCCTAATCCTACATTTTAAAATTGTTTTATAAGATAAAAAAAAAGTACCTATTTACTTAAATAAGGAAATACATGGTATCTAAAATTCTTTGGAGATGTGGGAGTAAAGTGTTAGAAGACCCTGGCTCTTCCTGATCTGCAGTCCCTGTCTGACCTCCCCTGTTGGGTCCTCCTCAGGTACCCTGCCTTAGGGCTTGCACCTGGACCGTCCTCTCCCTAGGACTCTGGCCTTCAGGTGCAGGTGAAGACCGTGCTTCCTGCTCAGGTCTTTGTTCTGGTGTCAGAGACTTGTACGTGGAGACTTCTACGACCTCTGCCTCCATTAGCATTCAAGCTGTACCCTCCTCCAACCTGTGGTCCACTTGGCTGCTCCACATGTTTCCCGCTGCTCCTTTCTCGCCCATCATTTGGGTACTGGTGACAACAGGTCCCAAGGGGAAAGCAGAACAAGAAAGTGGAATGTGTTCTGGGCCTGCCCTTTGAGTGGTGCCCAGTGGAGTGCTGAGGCATTTGGTGCCCTCTAACATTATTCCCATTAACAGTCTGGGGCCCAGCCTTGATAATATTTAAAGTTGATGATGTTCTGAGTCTAGCGTTGGGCACCAAGGCTCTGTGTCCTCCGTTTCTGAGGGCTGAGATCAGCCTGCAATCCGCAGAGGGGTGAAGGAGCTGTGCTGCGCCTGAGGTTTTGGTAGGACGGGTCTGTGCCGGAGGGACCTCAGTCCAGCCCAGGCCCTCAGGGCTGCAGCGCATGTGTGGAGTTCACCTGGAGAGAAACAGACTCCGCAGAAAGGGGGTCCATACCTTGCTTCTTGGTCTTCCTGTATTCCCAGTGGTGCAGTAGGCATCAGACGACCACCTTTCCTCGTGGCGTGTGGTGATGGCACAGGAAAGGACTGTGTTGATTCTAAGAATAAAACAGCATATTTTCCATATTCAGGATTGACTCCTAGAGACTCATGTTACCTGAGGAAGAAGCCCCGAAGAGGAGGAAGAGGGAAGACAAAGTGTCACGAATGGCTCTTACTCAGGTAACGCGATACTCCTGTTGGTCCATGTCCCCTTCCTTTCTTAAAGGCTAGGCCTTGGGGTCGCTGATCTCCCGTGACTCTAAAGTCTCCTGCCTGACCCTTTGCTCACACCCTGTGTCCCTCAGTCCCTCTTGTCTCTTCTTAAATTCCATCTCTCTCTGACCCTGTGATATGGAAATGTGAAGAGGCTGCCACGTGCACGGTCCTGGGAGGGCCTTCACACCCAGGTGTGCATTGGAGAGGAGAAGGTGGTGGGCCCTATGGTGTCTGTGCGCTGCATGCCATGGATTGTTTAGGGACCACATCTGGTTCCCCTGTGAGCTCTCCGTAGACCGGGGTAAAGGGAGCTGCTGTTGAATGTCACATATTACATGTACAAAGGTCTGCCACATTCTGAAAGGGAGGGCACTAAGGGAAAATGTTTTGTGCCTGATTGTGTAATGCTTTAGAAGCTGAACTGGTCAGTCACTGTGTCCCTGACCCCAAACTCTTCACTGTTTGGAAATGGAATGCAAAGTTAGACACAGGTGTCAACGATAGAGGGTGTTTCATTCTCACAGAAACTGGTATTCCTGCAGGGACTTTTCTGTAGTAGATTTGTTAAGTAAAAATGGTTGTGATTTTGCTTAGATACAGGAGCAGAACTTTGTCATTAGAAGGGATGGGACCATATTGTTTCATCTGTTACTACTAAATGTTTTTATCATTCTAAGCATCACATAATGTACATATTCGTTTTATAAAAGAACTCCAGATAGTCATGAAGCTATGACACTGAGACAGAAAAAGTCTCCTTCCCTGTCACTGTCACATCAATGGGTCCTCTGTTGTCACTCCTGTGTCAGAGGACAGCACAAGTCTTGTACAAATGTATTTGCACATCATTTAGAAAAGATTCTTCAGTGAATGTTTTGTTGTGATATTTTTTTATCTTGCAATTTTGGAGAATTTACATGTTTTTGTGTTAGGAAGTATGAGTAGCCTACTGTTTCACATCTCTGTTGGTGTATTCTGTAAATGAGGACTCGAGGGTCTTAAACATTTTTCAGTGTTAGAAAAAAAATGTGTGTAGGGCCCAGAGCTATGGTATAGTGGGTAAAGTCACTGCCTGCAATGCTGGCATCCCATATCGGCACTGATTCCAATCCCAGCTGGCTCCTCTTCTGATCTAGCTCTCCTCTATGGTCTGGGAAAGCAGTAGAAGATGGCCCAAGTCTTTGGGCCCCTACACCTGCATGGGAGATCCAGAAGAAGCTCCTGGCTCCTGGGTTTTGATTTGGCCAGCTCTGGCTGTTGCTACCATTTGGGGAGTTAAACAGCTGATGGAAGATCTCTCTCTGCCTCTGCCTCTCTGTAACTCTGCTTTCCAAATAAATAAATCTTTTTTAAAAAGAAAGAAAAAAATATGTATAAGGCCACAATGTGTGCCTTTGAACCTGCCAGATTCACTGCTGATATCTGAGGGTTACTTCAGGTTTGGACAGTCAAAAGAGTGCTTCTTTTAGGGTTTTTGATTTCCGATTTTGTTAGTTCTGGCAAGTTTCTGCCCCTCTCTCACCAAAAGTATATGACATTTCCCTTTCATCAGACAAAACTTGCTACTATGTTCTTATATTTTGAGAATTTGGAGAAAATGACACCCATTTGTATTTCTCTTGTCTAATTCCTTGTCAGTTTGAATAATTTTATTACTTTGTGGGTGTCTATATATAGAACAGATTTTCACGTATTGCTTAATTTTCTTTTTATGTGTTTTGGATGCTAGTTCGTAGTCTTGTCATTTTTAGGTTATATATTGTAGTTTGCTTGTTAGCTTGTTAGTCTAGCTTTGTAAGCCCTCACTGAGTGCTTGCTTACAAAACACTGTTTCATTTAGATTAGATATTTTGTATACGTCTCATTTGCATTGATGTACATGTTATTAGTCATTTATTTGATTCATTTTAAAGTTTCAAGTAATACACACAGATTCATATGTAATATGTGAAACCCCTCTATTTTCGTTTTCTTTTCCTTTCCACAGTTGTCCTTGAGACAACCTTTTCTCACTCTTTTTTTTTTTTTAATATTTTATTTATTTACTAATTTGAGAGGTAGTTACAGACAGAGGGAGAGACAGAGAGAAAGGTCTTCCTTCTGCTGGTTCACTCCTCAAATGGCTGCAAAGGCTGGGGCTGAGCTGATCCAAAGCCAGGAGCCAGGAGCTTCTTCCAGGTCTCCCACACAGGTGCAGGAACCCAAGCACTTGGGCCATCTGCTGCTGCTTTCCCGGGCCATAGCCTGGAGCCAGATTGGAAGTGGAGCAGCCAAGATTAGAATCGGTGCCCATATGGGATGCCGGCACCACAGGCAGAGGCTTAGCCCACCATGCCACAGCGCCAGTCCCCTTTTGCTGTTTTTATCAAATCCTTTGATGCACAAAAGTTTTCAGTTTTCAGTTGGAGGTAGTGCTTTTTTTTTTTTTTTTTTTTTGCTTTTCTCATGCTTTCTTTAATGCCGAATACAAGAAATCATTACTAAATGCCAGTGTTCTGAAATTTCCTTCTATTTCTACTTTGTTGTGTGTTTTGTAAAGGCAGGTTTTCAATTTTGTCAAATATATTTTCTCAACCAGTGGAGATGATTGTGTAGTTTTTGTCTTTTTTTTTTTAGTATATGTGCTGCCGAAGAGAGCACTGTGTAGTTTTTGTCTTTCACTCTATCACTGTGTAGTACATTTGACTTTTCTGTGTTGAACTGGTCACAGTATTTAATCCTAAAAACGTGTGCTGTAAAGTTTGGTTTGCTAGCATTTTGTTAAGGAATTTCTCATCAATATTTATCAAAGACAGTGGTCTGTAGTTTTGTTGTTTCTTTGCCTGAGTTTGGGATAACAATAATGATGCTTCCATAGAATGATATTGTTAGTGTTCCTTCTCTTCAATTTGTTGAGAGATTTTGAGGAGGACTTGTGATAGTTCTTTAAATGTTGGATATAATTATGCAGTGAAACCGCCAGTTCTTGTTCTTTTTGGTAGGGATTTTTGTTTTTATTACTGTTTCAGTCTTACTACTTAACATGTGTGCAGATTTTTATCCTTCCTTGATTCAGTCATGGAAATTTTTGTAATGCTCTAGATGTTTCCATTTCTTCAAGATTATTTGATTTTTTGGCATATACTTGATTGTATTTGGCCATTCTAGTATGTTTTCTTTCTGTGATAGAAATTTTATTTTAATTTTCCTTTTTTTTTTTTTTCTTTTTTACACTTTTCTTTTGACCCATTGATTGATCAAGAATGAGTTGAGTTGTGGGATGTTTTGTTGTTCTTACTTATTTGAAAGACAGTGACACAGAGAGGGAAGAAGAGAGATCTTCCATCCACTGGTTCACTGTCCAAATGTGCATAATAGCCAGGACTGGGCAAGGCTAACGTCAGGAGCCTGGAGCTCCAGCCAGGTCTCCAAGTTAGATGGATGGCAGGGACTCAAGAGCCTGTTGCCTCTTGAGCCATCATCTGCTATCTCCCAGGATCAACCTAATAGGAAGCTGAATCGGAAGCTAGCACTCCGACTGCGGGCAGACTCCCGAGAGGCAGCTTACCTGGCAGCACCACAATGCCTGCCCCTTGGGATTTGAGGTGATTGTTGTTTCATGTTGCTTATTTAGTTGAGAGACAGTTCTCATCTACTGTTTCATTCCCCATATGGCAACAATAGCTGGGCCTGGGCCAGACCAAAGGTGGGAGCTGGGGATGCAGCCTACCTAGGTCTTCCGGATGGGTGACAGGAACTCAGTTACTGGAGCCTGCACCGTGGCCCGCCAAGACCTACATGAGCAGGAAACTGGAATCTGGAGCCAGAACCAGGAGTCTAGTATGGGATATAGATGTCTGAACCTCGAAGATAAGTGCCTGTTCCCAAGAATGAGTTTAGTTTTCATGTGTTTGTAGATTCTCATTTCTTTTGCGCTGCTGGTTTCTACATTCATTCCATTCTTGATGGAGAAGAAATTTGAGTAATTTCAAGTTTCTTAAAGTTTTTAAGATGTGTTTTGTTACATAACACGTTCTTTCTTGGAGTTGTTCCATGTATTCTTGAAATGAATGTATTTTCTGCTTCTGTTGAGTATAATGTTCTGTATAGGTCTGTCAGATCCATTTGGTATATAATGTTGAAGTCCTAAGTTGCTTTACTGATCTTTCTATCCATAAGTGAAAATGGAGCCTTGAATTGTCGTAGTAATATTGTGTTATCTAATTCTTCCTTTAATTCTGTAATGCTTGTTTTGTATATTGAGAAATTGGATGTTAGATACATATTTATTTATATTGTCATATTTTCCTGGAGAATTGTCTCTCCCTTATATAAAGTTCTTTGTCTTTTGACACAGTTTTTATCTTTTCTTAAAAAAGATTTATTTATTTGAAAGGCAGAGTTACAGAGAGGTGGAGACAGAGAAGTCTTCTATCCACTGGTTCACTCCCCAAATGGCCGTAACAGCTGGAGCTGGGCCGATCCAAAGCCAAGAGCCAGGAGCTAGGAGCTTCTTCCAGGTCTCCCACATGGGTGCAGGGGCCCAAGGACCTGGGCCATCTTCTGCTGCTTTCCCAGGCCATAGCAGAGAGCTGGATCGAAAGTGGAGCAGCCAGGACTCAAAACAACACTCTTACAGGATGCCACCACTGCAGTTGGCAGCTTTACCTGCTACACCACAGTGTCAGCCACTGAGACAGTTTCTGCTGTTTTGTCCAATAGAAGGACAGCTACCCCTGCTTCACTTTATGTTTCTGATTGCATGTAGTATCTTTTTGCATTCCACCTTTAGCCTGTGTATATCCTTAGAAGTAAAATGAATTTCTTTTTATCTTGTATTTGGTTCTGTAGACTTCCCTGCATTCAGCCATTGTGTATCTTTTAATTAAGATGTTTAGTTCATTTGAATCCTATTATTCATGAAGAATAAATACTGTTTGTGTTTTTTGAAGTGTTTTCAGTATGTCCTGTAGCTTTTTTTTTTTTTTTTGACAGATAGAGTTAGACAGTGAGGGAGAGAGACAGAGAGAAAGGTCTTCTTTCCATTGGTTCACCCCCCAAATGGCTGCTATAGCTGGCGTGCTGCGCTGATCCGAAGCCAGGAGCCAGGTGCTTCCTCCTGGTCTCCCATGCAGGTACAGGTGCCCAAGCACTTGGGCCATCCTCCACTGCCTTCCCAGGCCACAGCAGAGAGCTGGACTAGAAGAGGAGCAACCAGGGCTAGAACCCGGCTCCAATATGGAATGCCGGCGCCACAGGCTGAGAATTAACCAAGTGAGCCATGGCACCAGCCCCTTCTGTAGCTTTTTTGTCCCTCTTTTATGCCCTTGCTGCCTGTATTTGTGTCTCATTGGTTTATGAAGTGACTTCATTTCTCATTTTGCTTTGTGTCTTCTATAGGTATTGTCTTTGTGTTTATTACAATTACATAAAGCACATTATCATTATAACATTGTTTTACATGGAAATTGAATGGTCTCATAAAAACTCTTCTCCTTTATATCTTACCCCCCACTCTGCATTGTTATTTTTATCCCAAATTACCTCTCTTCATATTGTGTATTTCTTGATATGGATATGGGATTTCTGGGTTGTTTTTTTTTTTTTTTTTAACAGGTAGAAGTGTATTCATTTATTTATTTACT
This sequence comes from Lepus europaeus, assembly GCF_033115175.1. Classification (NCBI taxonomy): domain Eukaryota; kingdom Metazoa; phylum Chordata; class Mammalia; order Lagomorpha; family Leporidae; genus Lepus; species Lepus europaeus. Next base: position 4,924,840 of record NC_084845.1, read on the forward strand.
TATTTTATTTGAAACAGCATTTGAGAGCAAGATCTGCTGATTCACTGCCCAAATGGCCACAGCAGCCAGCCAGGACTGGGCCAAGCAGAAGGCAGGAACCAGGAAGTCCATGTTGATCTCCGACGTGAGTGACAGGAGCCTAAGTACTTGAACAAGTACTTACCAGGCACATTAGCAGGAAGCTGGATTGGAAGCAAAACAGCCAGGCCAGCGCCCTGGGTTCTTGTCCTGGTTGCTCCTCTTCCAGTCCAGTTCTCTGCTGTGGCCCAGGAAGGCAGTGGAAGATAGCCCAAGTGCTTGGGCCCTGCACCCGCAAGGGAGACCAGGAGGAAGCACCTGGCTCCTGGCCTCGGATCAGCGCAGCACGCCAGCTATAGCAGCCATTTGGGGGGTGAACCAATGGAAGAAAGACCTTTCTATCTCTCTCTCTCTCTCTCTCTCTCTCACTGTCTAAATCTGCCTGTCCAAAAAAAAAAAAAAAAAACAGCAAGTACTGAGGCTGGCACTCTGATATGGGATGCTGGCATTTTTCTTAAAAGTATTTATTCATTTGAAAGGCAGAGTTAATGAGACCCCAGTTATCATATTTTTAAGCTTTAGAATTTCTTTGTGGTTTTTCTTCATAATTTTTGTCTTTGTTGATGTTATTTTTTTTACAGGAGCTGGTGCCATGGGGTAGCGGGTAAAGCTGCCACCTGTAGTGCTGGCATCCCATATGGGCGCCGGTTCGAGTCCTGGCTGCTCCACTTCTGATCCAGCTCTCTGCTATGGCCTAGGAAAGTAGTAGAAGATGGCCCAAGTCCTTGGGCCCCTGCACCACGTGGGAGACCTGGAAGAAACTCCTCGCTCCTGGCTTTGGATCGGCATATCTCCAGCCGTTGCAGCCATTTGGGGAGCGAACCAGCGAATGGAAGACGTTTCTCTATCTCTCTGCCTCTGCTTCTCTGGAATTCTGCCTTTCAAATAAATAAAGATTTAAAAAAAAAAAAATCAAAGAGTTACAGAGAGGTAGGGAGAGAGAGATCTTCCATTTGCTGGTTCACTGATGTTATTTTATTTATGCATTATTTTCCTCATTTCCTGAAGATGTTTGTATGTGCCCCTTAACTTAATGTCATAACTCATTTTTAATTGCTAATCCACATATTTCTGATTCTAGTATAAGTTTGTGGTGTTTTATATTGTTCCCTTGTATGGGTCATATTTTTCTCTTTTTAACAAAATTTATTTGAAAGGCAGAGTTAGAGACGGAGAGGGAAAATCTTGCTGCTTCACTCCCCAAATGGTAACAACCACTAGGGCTGAGCCAGGCCAAAGCTTCTTTGGGGGCTTCTTCCAGGTCTCGCACATGGGTGGCAAGGGCCCAGGGATTTACGGCATCCCCTGCTGCCTTCCCAGGTGCATTAGCAGAGAGCTGGATTGGTAGTGGCACTGCAAGGACTTGAATCGGCATCTGCGACAGAGGCATAACCACCTGAGCTACCTCACAAACCCCATATTTTTCTTCTTGTGTGATTTGTTATCTTCTTTTGGGACTTTAGCATTTTGCAGATCAGCTGCATCTCCCAGTTTCTGTTGCCGGGCTTCCTCCAGGGAAGTCACTCAGCAGCCAGCCACTAGAGACTCTGGAGACCTCTCGACCTTTTCTGGGAATGTGTCCTCTGAGCCTTTCTCTGCCTGTACACCCCTAACTGAAGGGTTTGCCCCCCTGTTGTCTCCCTGCCAGTCTGCAGCCCCTCTGGTGCCTCTGGGTCTCCGTCTAGTCTCTGCCTGTGTTGCTGCACACACTGCACTGTTACTCAGCGTTACTCTCAGCAGCTCCGGACCCAGCTCCCTGCTATCTTCCATGCTTACATCCACTCAGCACAGAAGGCAGTCCCTTGGGAGCCCCTGGAAAGTTAGATGGATATTCCCATATTCCCCGAACCCCCCCAGGAGAAGTCAAGAGTTGAGTGTTTCATCACAGTTACACCATGTCATGCTAGAGTAGGGGCTCTAGGGAGTAAGCGTCACATATTTTCCAGCTAGACTTGCGTAAAATCCTTCAATCTCTTTTAAAAAAAAATTTCTTTTCCAAATCTGCATTGTGGCATAGTGGGTAAAGCCAGCACCTGCAACACCAGTATTCCATATGGGTGTCAATTTGTATCCTGGCTGCTCTACTTCCAATCCAGCTCCCTGCAAATAGCCTGGAAAAGCAGCAGACGATGGCCCAAGTGTTTGAGCCCCTGCCAACCACGTTGGAGACCCAGATAAAGCTCTTGGTTCTTGGCTTTGGCCTGGTGTATCCCACCATCTAGGGAGTGAACCAATGGATTGAATATCTCTCTCTGCCTCTCCCTTTTTCTGACTTTCAAATAAAATACATACATTTTTTTAAAAAAGATTTTTTAAATTTTTATTTTATTTGGAAGGCAAAGATGCAGATGGAGAGAGATCTTCCATCCACTTGTTTGCTTCCTAAATGCCCACAACAGCCAGGGTTTGGCCAGGCCAAAGCCATGAGCCATGAATTTAGTCTTGGTCTGCCGTGTAGGCGGCAGGGACCCAACTACTTGAGCCATCACCTGCTACTTCCCAGGGTATAAACAAACAGGCAGCTGCACCAGAAGCAGGGTAGCCAGAACTCAAACCAAGCACTCCAATATAAGATGCATGTGTCAAGACGTGACGTAACCATTGTGCCAGGTGCACACCCTCCACCTACTCTTGTTTTGCACTGTCATTTCTCTCCTTCCTGGTCCCTGTACAGTGGTAATTGACTGGAACTGGTGTATGCTCCTTTTTTCCTCCTTCATTTGTAGGAAATGCTGCTCCTAATGTTTGGTGAAATGGTCTTGCGGAATAGCAACGCTTTTTCTTTCTTTTTTTTAAATTTCTTTTCTGTCCTGACTTTTAATTAGCCAGTGATTTCTTTAGGTATGCACTGCTGCAATACATTTGTATTTTGTTTAAGACTTATTTGTTTATGTATTTGAAAGAGAAATCTTTCATCCGCTGGTTCACTCCTCAAATGGCCACAGTGACCAAGGCTAAGTCATGCCAAAGCCAGGAGCCTAGAACTCAATCCAGGTCTCCCACATGGGATGCAGGGGCCCAAGCACTTAAGCCATCTTCTGCTGCTTTCCCATTGCAGTAGCAGCAAACTGGATCAGAAGTGAAGCGTCTGGGACTCAAACCAGCACCCATGAAGAATACCAGAATCACAGATGGCAGCTTAACCTGCTACACTGCAACACTGGCCCCAACATTTTTCATATTAATATGTGAAATTGTTGTAAAAACTCTAAAAAGTTTCCTAACATTTGCCATGATTTTATTCGTCAAATGAGCTAATAAACTTCAGTGTTTATTTCCTAAATGGTATCTTTAGTTTTGAACATAGATTTTAAATTAAAAAAAAATTTTTTTGAAGATTTATTTATTGGGGCCAACACTGTGGAGTAGCAGGTTAAGTGGCTGTCTACAGTTGCCAGCATCCCATATGGGCACTGGTTCAAGTCTTGGCTACTCCACTTCCAATCCAGCTCTCTGCTAATGTACCCAGGAAAGCAGTGGAAGATGGCCCAAGGCCCTAGGCCCCTGCACCCATGTAGGAGGCCTGGAAGAAGCTTTGGGCTCCTGGCTTCAACCTGACCCAGCTCCATCTGTTTCGGGCAGCTATTTGGGGAATGAACTGTTGTCTCTCCCTGTCTCTCTCTAACTCTTTCAAGTAAATAAATAATTCTTTTTAAAAGATTTATTTGAGGCTGGCGCCGCGGCTCACTTGGCTAATCCTCTGCCTGCAGCACTGGCACCCCGGGTTCTAGACCCGGTTGGGGCGCCAGATTCTGCCCCGGTTGCTCCTTTTCCAGTCCAGCTCTCTGCTGTGGCCCGGGAAGGCAGTGGAGGATGGCCCAAGTGCTTGGGCCCTGCACCTGCATGGGAGACCAAGAGGAAGGAAAAAAAAAAAATTATTTGAAATAGTTACAGAAAGAGAAGAAGAGACAGATCTTCCTTCTGTTCATTCACTCCCCAGATGGCCACATTGGCTGGGGCTGAGCCAGCTGAAATCAGGAATACCTTCTGTGTCATCCGTGTGGGTTGCTGAGGCCCAAATAGACCATATTCTGTTGCTCTCCCAGGTGCTAGCAGGGAGCTGGATGGGAAGCAGGGCAGCCAAGACCCAAACCAGCACTCCACTGGGGATGCCTGCATCACAGGTAGTGATTTAACCCACTGTGGTACAGTGTAGGCCCCAGTTGCTGGAAAAAGGACATCTTAGATTTCTTGTTACCCGTGCCTTCTTTGAAGAGACCAGTTCAGTCTCACATCCGATATTATTCCCCACCCCACCCCTGCATTCCTCCCCAGGTTTGGAAGTCAGCTGGCCAAACCTAAAGAACCAGTATGGATAAGCTCATCTCCATCTATTGCCCCCATTGCTACCCCTAGCCTACCTAAACTACAAAAGGGCCCAGCCTGCTGGGGTCGGGGCCTCTACCATGTGTTCAGTCTGTGAGCAGGATGGCAGTTGGTCAACCTCTGCAGATTTATTTCCTCTGAATAAATTCTGTCTGGCTGCAAGTTCATATTCTATCTCTTCTCTGTTCTGGGCTCCCTCTTTTCTTAATACACTATTTTTTTATAACTATATATACAACAATGTTTATAAACAAAATATGGCACAGTTTACACATATTCATTGTGCCTAACATGCTGAAATATACTTGAGAAGAAGTGGTAATAACAAAAACATTGAAAATACGTCATTGAGAGGCAGCTCCTTTTATTGCAGTTGATTTAAATGGTGATTTCAGTGCCTGAGTACATGGATATGCAACCGCATGGATTTTACCAAAGACATAAGTATTTTAAATAAGCACTATGTTTTTATCTATTGAAATTATGTCAGGCCGGCGCCGCGGCTCAGTAGGCTAATCCTCCACCTCTGGGTCCTAGTCCCGGTTGGGGCGCTAGATTCTGTCCCGGTTGCTCCTCTTCCAGTCCAGCTCTCTGCTGTGGCCCTGGAAGGCAGTGGAGGATGGCCCAAGTGCTTGGGCCCTGCACCCGCATGGGAGACCAGGAGAAGCACCTGGCTCCTGGCTTCAGATCAGCACGGTGCACTGGCCGCAGCACGCTGGCCACAGCGGCCATTGGAGGGTGAACCAACAGCAAAGGAAGACCTTTCTCTCACTGTCCACTCTGCCTGTCCAAAAAAAAAAAAATTATGTCATAAATATTTTACATGGCTTTAAGTTTGTTCAATACCATCATATTGATGAGCTTACAGTGTGAATAGCAATATGTTATGTGCATGTGTATGTGTGATGACCTTTTTGGAAATTGATACTGTTTTTGAACTTGTTTCAACTTTCCCTACTTTAGGAACTTACTGTCAGTTTACTTATTGGTTACTTAACTGTTTTATTTATTAGATTGGATTCCAATTCTCAGACACTTGGGGCAAATAACTTACTCCCATTTTTAGCTCTTTGACCTGAGCAGAGGTTTTCTTTAGTGTCTGTGACAGTTTCTCCTCAGTAATGTGTGGATGCATCTTTCTCATATGAGTTATTATTTGATTATATAGGTTAGTCCATGTAAAGAATTTAGAATAACGCCTAGCTCATGGGAACTGTTCAGAAGCTTTAGTCATTACCATTCCCATCATTGCAGATTTTAGATTTTGACCTTTTCTTAAGCCACTGTAGATTCTGTCTTTTTTTTTTTTGGACAGGCAGAGTGGACAGTAGAGGGAGACAGAGAGAAAGGTCTTCCTTTTTGCCGTTGGTTCACCCTCCAATGGCCGCCGCGGTAGGCACGCTGCAGCCGGCGCACCGCGCTGTTCCGATGGCAGGAGCCAGGTGCTTCTCCTGGTCTCCCATGGGGTGCAGGGCCCAAGCACTTGGGCCATCCTCCACTGCACTCCCTGGCCACAGCAGAGAGCTTGCCTGGAAGAGGGGCAACCGGGACAGGATCGGTGCCCCGACAGGGACTAGAACCCGGTGTGCTGGCGCCACAAGGCGGAGGATTAGCCTAGTGAGCCACGGCGCCGGCTTAGATTCTGTCTTAAAGACACTCGTACTGCAGCTTATCTGGATCCTATCACATGGTAACTCATTTTTCCTGCTGTACTCTCAAAACAGAATGCTCTGTAGCTTGAGATACATGTGATTTCTCACGACACCAGGCAAGCTGTTGTGCAGTAGACATCAACTGGGTGTCCTCTGACACCAGCTTCCTTGAATTCTGACATTAGCTTCAATTCTGACACCAGCCACTTGGAGATAGCATGAGTGCACGATTCTCACAAGAGTACCCCCACGTCACATGTTAGTAGCAAGCACAGGTTGAGCCCCTCCTTGGGTTTGAATAGTTTGCTAGTTCGCAAAAGTAGGGAGGACACTTTACTTACCCTTACCTATTTTCTATAAAGAGTATTACAGAGGACACAAATGAACAACCAGGGGCCGACACCATGGCTCACTTGGTTAATCCTCTGCCTGCGGCGCCGGCATCCATATGGGTGCTGGATTCTAGTCCCGGTTGCTCCTCTTCTGGTCCAGCTCTCTGCTGTGGCCTGGGAGGGCAGTGGAGGACGGCCCAAGTGCATGGGAGACCAGGAAGAAACACCTGGCTCCTGGCTTCAGATCATTGCAGCGCTGACCATGGCGGCCATTTAGGGGGTGAACCAGCAGAGGGAAGACCTTTTTCTCTGTCTCTCTCTCTCTCTCTCTCACTGTCCATAACTCTACCTGTCAAATAAATAATAATAATAAACAATGAACAACCAGATGGAAGAGAAGTACAGGGTATGAGAGGATGGGTTGGGGCTATCATTCTCTTCTTGGGGGCACAATCCTTAGGAATCTCCACACATTCAGCTCTCTGTAGGACAGTTTGAATCCTGTTCATTTGGGGTTTCATTTCTTAGGTATGATTGATTATATTATTGGTGATCAACTTCCTGGACGGTTAAGAGATGTAAGACTAAAAGCTTCAATCCTGTCTTGGTCTTTCTGGTGACTTGCCCACAACCTTAAGTTGTAGAGGGTGTTCCACCCACCTCTCATCTCATTAGCACTTGAAAAAATACCAGAGATTTCAAATGAGTTATATGTCTCTAAACATAAGCAAAGATAAATTTTTCATAGTATTCAGTATGGATTTGGCTTGTTGACCAGTCAGGTTTATCCTTAGAGTTCTCACTTCTTATTTTCTGTGAAGATTATAACTTCTCAAAACTCTATGGTAAAATTTGTTTCTCCATTTTAGGGACAGTTGACATTCAGGGACGTGGCCATAGATTTCTCTCAGGAGGAGTGGAAATGCCTGGACCCTGCTCAGAGGGCTTTGTACAGGGACGTGATGCTGGAGAACTACAAGAACCTGGTTTCCCTGGGTGAGGATGGTTCCATGTAAAAGTTAGAAACTGCCCTTTTGTATCTTTGCATTTTCCCTGTGTGCCTCTTGGTATGCCCTGCAGTGTTTCACTGTGATCGAAGTCTTATAGCCTCAGAAATAAGGGGGCGTCTGGGCTTTACCCTTTCTTCAGATGTCCAGCTTCATTGTAAGTCACTGAGTGGTACCACGGCTTCAGTGTGCATAAAACCTTACAGCAAACTTGAGTGTAACCTAATTTCTATTTTTACCCCCTGTGCTTTTGATTCCATGCTTCATAGAAGAAAAATAAGTGTATATTATCCTGTTCCTTAAACATTCAGAAGATAATCTGGATAAATTTGTGAAAAATTTTCTGAGCTCCATTTGTAATATACTCTCTCCTTATGTAAATATTGAACTGGGATTCTGGAAAATCCATGGCACATTGTGCCCCTTTCTTTCTATGAGCAGGAACTTCTCTTCCTGACCTGAGTATTATCTCAATTTTGGAGCAAGGGAAAGAGCCGTGGACTGTAGAGAGCCAAGTGAAAATAGTAAAAAAAAAAATCAATTAGCTGGCAATGTATCAAAAGTGTGACATCAGGTTAGAGCTCACATGGGTGAGAGGAAAGAGCATCATTGAGTACTGTTTTGGAAAATTCCCTACAAGCGAGCAAGTTCTGGGATAAAACCATTTTATGTGCTGTGAGTTCTAACAGGAAATTTTCAGTCCCTTCTACTTGGTTGTTTAGAGATGTGAAAGTTTACCCTTTCACTTGCCAGTGTTACTGGCAGTGTGTGACCAATTAATGTTTGAAAAAGGTGCTGATATGGTCTGTATATGGTTTCATCTCTCCATCAGAGTGTCATGTGTTGAAAGCTTGTCCCCCAGTGTTGGGATGGAAAGTGGTGGAACCTTTACATTTCTTTTTTTTTTCTTTTTTCTTTTTTTTTTAGAGAAACGATTAGAAAGAGAGGTAGTGTCCATCCATCTGTTCACTGCCCAGATACCTGCAACCACTAGGCCAAATGTTCAGGCTTGGTGGAAACTTTAAAAGGAAGGTCTCATTGGGAGGTTAGGTGATTGAATACACTACTCTCAGAAAGGATTAATTTTGGTATTGAATTAGTTTCCAGGGCCGGCGCCATGGCTCACTTGGTTAATCCTCCACCTGCGGCACCGGCATCCCATGTGGGTGCCAGGTTCTAGTCCTGGTTGCCCCTTTTCCAGTCCAGCTCTCTGCTGTGGCCCTGGAAGGCGGTGGAGGATGGCCCAGGTGCTTGGGCTCCTGCACCCACATGGGAGACCAGGAAGAAGTACCTGGCTCCTGGCTTCAGATTGGTGCAGCGCACTGGCCATAGCAGCCATTTGGGAAGTGAACCAATGGAAGGAAGACCTTTCTTTCTCTCTGTCTCTCTCTCTCACTGTCTAACTCTACCTGTCAAATAAAAAATAAAAATAAAAAAAAGAAAGAAAGAAAGAAAGAAATTAGTTTCCAAGAGAGTGGATTGCAAAAGAATGAACTTGAACCTGGAATTGCTCTGGATTCCTTTCTCATCATGAGACCTCTTCCACACTTGCTCTTGCTATTGTTATCAGCCATACACCCCTCAGCAGGGGCTCCCAGAAATCAGAACCCTGCTTCTGAACCTTCACAAGTGTAAGCTAAATAAGCTTCTTTATATATTATCAAGCCTTCAGTGTTATCTCAAACAGAAAATGGGGTAATACAGGTACCAAGAACATGCAGTGGAAAAGACACATTTACAATAAATGATGCTGGAAGGAAAGACTGGTCCTATATCTCACATCATACAACTAAAATGAATTAAGGAGAGGGGCCAGCCTTGTGGTATAGTGCATTAGTCTGCCTCTTGCAGTGCTGGCATCCCATATCAGAGTGCTGCTGGCTCAAGTCCCAGCTACTCGACTTCAGGTTCAGCTTCCTGCTAATTGCCTAAGAAGGCAGTGAAAGTTGGGCCCCTGCCACCCATGTGGGACACCAGGATGGAATATCTGTCTCCTGCTTCCACCTGGCCCAGACCTGTCTTGCACTCATTTGGGGAATGAACCAGTGGATGGAAGATCAGTCTCTCTCCTTACTTTGTCACTCTGCCAGTCAAATAAGTAAACTCGTTTATCTTGCAGAATGCCTACTCTTTTGAGGGTGTGGTTTCATAAGGACAATCCAAAAATACTGTTTTCTTCTAATACTGTTTTGTAGTATTTTTTAAGATTTATTTATTTATTTGAGAGAGTTAGGAGAAAAGAGAGAAAAATATCTTTTATCTGCTGCTTCACTCCCCAAATGGCTGCAACGGCTAGGGCTGGGCCAGACCAAAGCCAGGAGCCCAAAGCTTCCTTGGGGTCTCCCATGTGGGTACAGGGACCCAAGAATTTGAACCATCTTAAGTTGCTTTCCCAGAGATGCATTAGCAGGGAGCTGAATTGAAAGCAGAGCAGCCAGGAACCAAACCCCTGCCCATATGGGATGCTGGCATTGCAGATAACGGCTTAACACATTGCACCACAGCACCAGTCCATTTTGCACTCTAAAATAATTCTTTAGTTCATTACATATATTTGCTGAATTATTTACATCACAAAATATCATACTCTAGCATTTGTTTTATGTAATATGCTTTAAATATGCAGTTTTTAAGTATTATTTTGATAAAATGTATTTTTCAGTACAAAATATGTGTTTCCATCAATAGTTAATCAAAACCTGTGTTACTTGATATCTTCCAGGTATTTCTCCTACATGTGTAGTCAAAGAGATATGTCCCAAAGGGGACAGCAATACAGGAGAAATATTCCAAACATTGAGTTTGGAGAGGAATGAAAGGAATGATGTCAAAGACTTTTCCCCCAGAGAAGTCCAGAAAAACCAAAATGACTTCGAATTTCAGTGTAATGATGAAGGAAATTTGAACGACCTGTTTATGATTCATAAAGAAAATCTCATCTCTAGAAGAGATCAACATGATAGAAAAGATGCAAGAAACAGTGTTATGAAAACTTGCCTTGGCTCCAGCTTTCAGTCACATTTGCCGGAACTGCAAATATTTCCCTCTGAAAGTGAAATTGATGAATGTAATTACATTGAGCAGTCTATCAACAATATCCCCTTAGTTTCACCACCTCAGAGAATTCCTTCTAGTGTTAAAACTCACATGTCTGATGAATATGGGAATGATTTTATATACTCATTGCTCACACAAGAACAGAAAACACATATTAGGGAAAAACCTTACAGATGTGAGGAGTGTGGCAAGATCTTCAGCTACACCTCTTCTCTAGCACATCATCGGAGAATTCATACTGGGGAGAAGCCTTACAAATGTATTGAGTGTGGTAAGGCTTTTTTCAGACGTTCTTACCTTTTAGTTCATGAGAGACATCATACTGGAGTGAAACCCTATAAATGTAATGACTGTGGCAAAGTCTTCACTCAGAATTCACATCTTATAAGTCATCGGAGAATTCATACTGGAGAAAAACCATATAAGTGTAATGAGTGTGGCAAAGCTTTTAGTATTCGTTCAAATCTAACTAACCATCAGGTTATCCACACTGGAGAGAAACCCTACAAATGTAATGAATGTGGTAAGGTCTTCAGTCAAACTTCAAGCCTTGCAATTCATCGGAGAACTCACACTGGAGAAAAACCTTACAAGTGTAATGAGTGTGGCAAAGTCTTCAGTTCACACTCAAACTTAAATACCCATCAGATAATCCATCGTGGAGAAAAACCTTACAAGTGTTATGAATGTGGCAAAGTCTTCACTCAGAATTCACACCTTGCGAATCATAGGAGAATTCATACTGGAGAGAAACCATACAAATGTAATGAGTGTGGCAAAGCTTTTAGTGTGTATTCAAGCCTTACCACCCATCAGGCAATCCATACTGGAGAAAAACCTTATAAATGCAATGAATGTGGCAAGGTCTTCACTCAGAATTCACACCTTGCAAGTCATCGAGGAATTCATACTGGTGAGAAACCGTACAAATGTGATGAATGTGGCAAATTCTTCAGTCAAACTTCAAATCTTGCAAGGCATTTGAGAGTTCATACTGGAGAGAAACCTTATAAGTGTAATGAGTGTGGTAAATCTTTCAGTGTGCGTTCAAACCTAATTGCCCATCAGGTAATTCATACTGGTGAGAAGCCTTACAAATGTAGTGAATGTGGCAAGGTGTTCAGTCAAACTTCAAGTCTTGCAATTCATCGGAGAATTCACACTGGAGAGAAACCTTACAAGTGTAATGAATGTGGCAAAGCTTTTAGTTCTCATTCAAATCTAAATACTCATCAGATAATCCATCGTGGAGAAAAGCCTTATAAATGTAATGATTGTGGCAAGGTCTTCACTCAGAATTCACACCTAGTAAATCATCAGAGAATTCATACAGGTGAGAAACCGTACAAGTGCAATGTGTGTGGCAAGGCTTTCAGTGTTTATGCAAGCCTAACCACCCATCAGGTAATCCATAGTGGAGAAAAACCTTACAAATGCAACGAGTGTGGCAAGGTCTTCACTCAAAATTCACACCTTGCAAGTCACCGAAGAATTCATACTGGAGAGAAGCCTTACAAGTGTAATAAATGTGGGAAAGCTTTTAGTGTGAGTTCAAGCCTAACTACCCATCAGTTAGTTCATACTGGAGAAAAACCTTACACATGTAATGAATGTGGTAAGGTCTTTGGCCGGCGTTCAAACCTTGCGAGTCATCAGAGAATTCATACTGGGCTTTTAAAAGCTTACAAATGAGTGTGGCAAGGCTTTTAGTCAGAATCCACTTCTTTCCCATTAGAGAATGCATTAAGAAAACCTTTATAAATGTAATGACTATGGCAAACTACTAATCAAGAGTTTAAACATTAGTAAATATCAAGAAAGTTCATACTAACCAATTTTATAATGTAATTGTATGGCAGAGGCTTTATCCTAGACTCACAACTCCCTAGGCATCAAATTATACATCTTGGATGAAATCATACAAATGTGATGTACATGCTGAGGTTATTACCCAGTGACTCTGTAGATGAGGATTTATGTGAGGAATACCTTGGTCTCTAGTTTTCCAAGATTAATCTCTGAGTTACCTTTTGCAGAGGCCTGGTTATCTTCAGGTTATAAAATACTTCACTTGATGTTTCCTAAGAACAGTGCTTTATTATATGTGATATTCAACAACAACCTTGAAATTTGTTAGTAGTATGCCTGCCTTCAGACTTCATTGTGGTCTCTGGGAAGGAACTGAGAGGATGAAAGATCTCACTTCTTTAGGTGAGCATCATTTCCATCTAGGCATTTTGGAAAGTGATTCTTTTTGAAGTTGAATATTGTCAGCATTTTGGAAGAGGCAGAGAATAATTCTAAAAGCTAGTATGTAAGTCATGCTTGCTGTTTTCAAGGTGCCCTTCATGGGGACTGTGAAGTATAGGAAAGAAATTTTCTAGCATCTGACCATAAAATAGGATAGCCCAAGACTACAGGATCCTGGGATTTATGTGGGACAAGAGGAATATGTTATTAAGGACTTAAGTCATACAGAGGTGGGCAGGTCTTTGGCCTACTGGTTAAGATACCTGTGCCACACATCAGCACATGCTTGCTGTTTTCAAGGTGCCCTTCATGGGGACTGTGAAGTATAGGAAAGAAATTTTCTAGCATCTGACCATAAAATAGGATAGCCCAAGACTACCTATGCCACACATCAGCACATGCTTGCTGTTTTCAAGGTGCCCTTCATGGGGACTGTGAAGTATAGGAAAGAAATTTTCTAGCATCTGACCATAAAATAGGATAGCCCAAGACTACAGGATCCTGGGATTTATGTGGGACAAGAGGAATATGTTATTAAGGACTTAAGTCATACAGAGGTGGGCAGGTCTTTGGCCTACTGGTTAAGACACCTGTGCCACACATCAGGAGTCCCTGGACTTGATACCCATCTCTGATTCCAGAATCCTGCCACGTAGATTCAAAGAGGCAGGAGTGATTGGCTTCTTGCCACTAATGTGGGAGACCTGGACTGAGTTCTTGGCTTTGACCTGGCCTGGCCTGGCCCAGCCCTGGCTGTGGAAGGTGAATGAACCAGTGGATGAGATTCCTATTTCTCTCCCTCCCCCTTTAAGTAGATTTTTTTAAACATTAACATTGAAGTGCTGTTTGTTGCTGTTTGATTCAAAATGTATTGTTGATGTGATGTCTCAATACAATTTAATCTTTTGTTACCATGAGTCATACTACTACTCACATAGTTTTGTTCTACCTCAGTAGGATACTTAGAACAATAGCTAACTAGCCTTTTTACTGTTTCTCCATGGTTAATTAAGAGACTAGGTTTTGCAGCTTACACAGCAGGGATTCCAATTCTGATTCATCAGTATGTAACTGGATGAGTCTTGCAGCCTCTTTCTGTCCTAGCTTACCTCTGATGTGAAATGGCAATATCAGCAATACTTAGCTGGAAATTCAATTATTAAACAAAAAGAAATGGTTAATTTTTATTCCAAATGTAATTGATATAAAAAGAATTACATAGATAACTTAAGGGATAACTTACTAAATATATTTTTGAATGAGAACAAGTCAAAGGGCAAATATTGAGTGTCAGTTTTTTCTGCAAGGTTTTCTGGGTCTGAGTGAGTAAAGTAGCTCATGGGAAGTGGCAGAATGGTGTCAGGGATTCTGCAGTGGAAATACCTCCTTGTCACAAATGGAGATCTGGAGACTTTCTCAGTGATACTTTCCTTTATCATTGTAGACGCTAGTTATGCCCACATGTTTATTGTTTTAAAAACCTCATTAGCCAACTCACTACATTAAGAGAATGTATTCACCATTTGTCATTTCACTTCTTTCATTGAACTAGACTTAAAAGGCTACTCATTTTTTAAATATTCCTGATTTTGCCTTCTATTTTTAACACTTTTAATATTTTTAACTGTCATCAAAATTTGTGCATATTTATGGGGTACTACATGATGTTTGAATACATCTATATGTTATGTAATGTCTAATGAAGTAAATATATATCCTAAACATTGCCTTTTCTTTATAGTGAAAAAAATCAAAATCACAATGTTTTTTAAATGTACATTTTTTTAGTTCCCCCAAATTTGTATTTTCATGCCACAGAATGTCTTCAGACAATACCTTCATTTGTGTATCTCCTAAATTTTTACTGGAGTAATGCACAGAAGAGAATATTAAACATCTGTTCTGGATTATAATGTGTAAAGGGGAAGAGACTCTTTAGGTAAAAATCATACAAATACAAAGTAATTTCACTATAGTTGAAAATGACCCATGGAATAATATATTGCTTAGCACCATAAAGTGAAAATGATATTTCCATAGCTTTTGAAAAAATGGTTCTGCAGTGAAATTACTTAATCATATTAACTGTTTAAGGATTTCCACACATTAATTTTTTACTGGGCTAATGAAATGTTTTAGTCAACTTGAACAGTATGTCACAAACATTTTTAACAGTCCTATGTGAGGCGATATGTGCATCAGGAAATGGCATGCCTAGTATCCTGAGTCTCCTCACGTATCAGCTGAATCTTTTGAAGTCAAGAGGCTTTTCCACCAGAGAAATAAGTTGACGAAAATTATCTTTTTTTAATTTGACATGTAGAAGTTTTGGAAAAGATTTATTTATTTACTTTGAAAGGCAGAGTTACAGAGAGGCAGAGGCACAGAGAGATCTTCCATCTGTTGGTTCACTCCCTAATTGGCCACAATAGCCAGAGCTGGGTTGATCCAAAGCCAGGAGCTTCTTCCGGGTCTTCCATGCAGGTGCACGGTCCCAAGCACCTGGGCCATCTTCTGCCTTCCTAGGCCATAGCAGAGAGCTGGATCAGAAGTGGAGCTGCTGGGACTCGAACTGGTGCCCTATGGGATGCAGTACTGCAGGTGCTGCATTTACTTGTTATGCCACAGTGCTGGCCCCAACTTGTAGAAATTGTGTTGTTTTCTGTGACCTGGGGACAAAAGCTGTATGGAGAACTTGAATTCAGATTGGAAATATAGGAAATACATACAAATGTTGATCAGCTAGGTAGTTTTTTTATTTATAATGTAAAATATAAATAATATAAAAAGCAGTGTTCATGGTTCACTCCCCAAATGCCTGAAACAGCCAGGGCTGGGACATACCCAAGCCAGGACCCTGGAACCCAGGATGGACCTCTCCCATGTGGGTGGCAGGCACTCAGGCCCTTGTGCCATCATGTGCTTTGCTCCTTGGGTGTAAATTAATAGGAATTTGGATTGTTGGTGGAGCCAGGATTCAAACCCAAAGACTCTTCATGGAATGTGGGTGTCCCAAGTGGTGTCTTAACAACTGGGCCATATGTCTGCCCCATGATTTTACTTTCAATGTCGATAAACTGAAAGCTTGTAATGTAATCTCAGGAATTATTGAGGCTTTAGTGTACCTACAAACTAGTAAACACTAACAATTTGATTATCCAAGAAATTATTGAACTACATACTATGGGGAAAATACATTTACAAATCCAGAAATGCTTTCCAAAAGTGGAGTAGAGAAAGAAAACATTTAAATTAAAATACCAGAATGTTCTGGGTAATAGAAATTGCTAAGAAATTTAAGAGAAAAAACTCCCGTTTATGCAGCCCATTAGGTACCTGTTTTCCTGATAAATTAGCCCTATAGAAAGAAGACTTAATATCACCATTGATCACACATAGTTTATTCTGACTCTGGTAACGAGTGTATGAGAGGTCTTCAAAAAGTTTATGGAAAATGCATGTTATGGAAAAGATGTCATTTTTTGTACCAAAATAAAAAACTTGTTATAACATGTCTGGAAAATACCTACTTTGAAGACTATCAGGGCAGCACCTAATTGTAAAATTGAAGCACAAAGAGGCATCACATTTATGGTGACAGCTGTGTGGAAGAATGGTGAAATCATTAATGCATTATGAAATGTTATGCTCCCAGAGAAACTAGAGCCCTAAACCTAGGTCTGGTTGCTGAGAGCACCCATGCTCAGTTACACCAAGGATGTGAAAGGAATTTATTTTGCAAAGAAACAACAGGAACACAGGCAGCTATCAATTCCTACACTCCTCAAGAAGTTGAGGTTAAGTGTCATAGCCAATAAGTTGGAGGTTATAGGTGAATGTTCAGCTCACTTGCAGGCCTCTGGTTGGTCCACAGGAATCATGACCCACCTCTAGTCAACAACACAATGACTGTTAAGTTTTTGGGAATTTTGATGGCAAAGTGGGCTCCTGTCAGAGCTACTTTGAGATTGTTAACATTTTGCTCAGGACCTACGGTTCCAGAAACAAAAGAAACCTCAAGTCAAAAATTACACCCAAATGCCACCTCTAGGGAAGATTAATAACATCATAAGTCTTGGAATCTGAGACCCTGTGGGACTGGCTAAACCTAGCGCCATTTAGTAAGTGACTCCTAGCGATTGCAACCACTAAAGCATGGTTAAAGTATGTACATCAAGTGCACTGTTTAGGGACTTACTTAAAAATCAGTAGTGAATTGTTCTAAGAAGGGTTGAGATGATGAAGATGCAGCCTGCAGTGATAGACCAGCCATAGCATTCTGTGAGGGAAAAATCTTGATCATGGCTGAGTTGAAGAGAAATGATTAACAGAAGAAACACTAGCCAACACTGTAGATGTCTCAACTGGTTCAGTTTACACAGTTCTGATGAAATGAAGCAAACTTGCTGCTTGATGAGTGCCAAAGTTGTGTCCAAATCAGTTACAGAGGTTTCAGTAAAGATTTTAAACAAGTGTGAGTGAAATCAAGATCCAGAAGCTTTTCTTTGAAGAATTGTAACAGGGCTGAAACGGCTTTATAAGCATGATCCCGAAGACTGCACAGTCAAAGCAATTGGACCAAGGAGGAAGTGGTCCACTCAAAGCAAAAGTAGACCATTAAGTAGCAACGGTCCGGGTGGGGTCAACAAAGCTGGTTTCTTGACTCTGGTGGTCCCAAAGGATGATGACATCTGCTTTAAGTGTTTTTGGAGAGTCACAGCTTTAGCAGAAAAGCTTCCCCAAAGATTGCTTCTGTTAACAGTAGTGGCTAGTGAACAAGGGGTCTTTGGGGGCACTGTTGAGGGTATCTGGTGTTGTCCAGTTCCCTTTTTGATGACAGTCTAGGGAACTGAGTTAGCAGTTCCCTTGTTTTCAGTTGGTGAGCGTTCCTGTTTTGACCTTTGTGACATACTGATATTTGAAAAACTTGTTTTAGCCAGTGTTTCCCAAAGTTTAAGCTGAGTTGGCAATTTTTTAAGATTGATTGATTTGAAAAGCGTGGTTACAGATTAGCAATTTTCTTTTTTTTTTTTTCTTTTTTTAAATTACAGGCAGAGTTAGAGAGAGACAGAGAGAAAGGTCTTCCTTTTCCGTTGGTTCACCCCCCAAATGGCTGCTACGGCTGGCACACTGCGCCGATCCGAGCCAGGAGCCAGGTGCTTCCTCCTGGTCTCCCATGCGGGTGCAGGGCCCAAGCACTTGGGCCATCCTCCACTGCCTTCCCAGGCCACAGCAGAGAGCTGAATTGGAAGAGGGGCAACCGGGACAGAACCGGCGCCCCAACCGGGACTAGAACCCGGGGTGCTGGCGCCGCAGGCGGAGGATTAGCCAATTGAACCGCAGCGCCAGCCAGCCATTTTTTAAAGGTTGATTTGAGGAGTCGGTGCTGTGGCATAGCAGGTTAACGTCCTGGCCTGAAGTGCTGGCATCCCATATGGGCGCCAGTTCGAGATCTGGCTGCTCCACTCCCAACCCAGCTCTCTGCTATGGCCTGGGAAAGCAGTAGAAGATGGCCCAAGTTCTTGAGCCCCTGCACCTGTGTGGGGGACCCAGAGGAAGCTCCTGACTCCTGGCTTTGGATTGGCGCAGCTCTGGCTGTTGAGGCCATCTAGGGAGTGAACCAGCAGATGGAAGACCCCCTACCCCCCGTCTCTTTTCTCTTTCTCTCTCAGCCTCTTATCTCTCTGTGTAACTCACTTGCAAGTAAATAAATCTTTTTTTAAAAAAAAGATTGATTTGAAAGGCGCAATTGTAGAGAGGCAGAGAGGGCATCCATCCAGTAGGTTCACTCCTCAAAAGGCCACAACGGCTGGGGCTGGCTAGAGAGTCAGGAGTTTTCTCCAGGTCTCCCATGTGGGTTCAGGGGCCCAAATACTTGGGCCATCTGCTGTTTTCCCAGGCCACTAGCAGGGAGCTGTATCAGAAGTGGAGTCGCCAGGAATCCAACAGGTGCCCATATGGAATGTTCACAAGTGGTGGCTTTACCAGCTATGCTACAGTGCTGGCCCCCTAAGTTGGCAATTTCTTCAAGCAATTTTATCTTTGATTATACATGTGATATATATATATATACACACACACACATATATATATGTGCTTGGGAAATGTGTCTGTACAGTCAGATGCTTCCCAAGATTAACCTGTGTTAGAAAACATCTAATTTTTTTTTAAGTTTTTAAGTGTTGGCCGGTGCCATGGCTCACCTCCGCCTGCAGCGCCGGCACCCTGGGTTCTAGTCCCAGTTGGGGCACCGGGTACTAGTCCCAGTTACTTCTCTTTCAGTTCAGCTCTCTGCTGTGGCCTGGGAGGGCAGCGGAGGATGGCCCAAGTGTTTGGGTCCCTGCACCCGCATGGGAGACCAGGAGGAAGTACTGGTTCCTGGCTTCTGATCAGCGCAGCACCGGCCATAGCAGCCATTGGGGTAGTGAATCAACGGAAGGAACACCTTTCTCCCTGTCTCTCTTACTGTCTATAACTATCTCACTGTCTCTCTCTCACACTGTCTAACTCTGCCTGGCAAAAGTTAAAAAAAAAAGTTTTTAAGTGTTTTATTCAGTGAGAGAAATGCCCAGGAAAGTGAAGGCTTTAATAGAAGTCTAGAAGCTAAGTTGGATCCATACCAGGCAGAGAGCAGGCTGGTGCCCCATGGAGCAAGCATGCGGGCAGGAAAGCAGAGGCAGGGTGGGGCTGTAAGGCCTCACACCCCGAAGGCACAGGGCAACAAGGGAAGGGCCCATCGTGCTCTAGGCTTTTTATTTGCTCCAAGGGGAGTGGTTATGTAGTCTGATTGGCAGGTGGGTATGCAGGCGGGGTCACCAAGGGGCATGAGATCAAGAGATTCTAGGCCTTAATGGATGCTGAAGGGCATTGAATCATCTATAGCTGCTTCCTGTTTATCAGAGGTGTAGTGCAGGCCCTACCTGTCCTGGGTCTGGGAGTCTTTGGTCTATCTTAGCTAATGAATTAGTTTTATAAGCTGGAGAATTTTCAGTCACCAATAGCTGTGTTCCCTGTACAGTAAGATATTAGAAGTTGTTGAGTTCTGAAACGTTTTTATCGATTAGTAGAAGCAAAACTGGAACAAAATCAATTGCAAGTGGTGTGCCCCTTAAGTTGGATAGAACATATCTTACACACTGCCAGATAGTGGGTGGCAATAGAGTGCCCTTACACAGATTATAAAACCATTTAGCCTGGCGGCTGGCGCTGTGGCGTAGCAGGTAAAGCCACCGCCTGCAGTGCCTGCATCCCATATGGGCAGTGGTTGGAGACCCAGCTGCTCCACTTGCGATGCAGTTCTCTGCTGTGCCCTGGGAAAGCAGTAGAAGATGGCCCAAGGCCTTCGGCCCTTGCACCCAAGTGGGAGGCCCAGAAGAAGCTCCTGGCTCCTAGCCTCAGATCAGCACAGCTCCCGCCGTTGTAGCCATCTGGGGAGTGATCCTGCAAATGGAAGACCTCTCTCTTTCTGCCTCTCCTCTCTGTAACTCTGACTTTCAAATAAATAAATCTTTTAAAAAAGGAGAAACAATTTAGTCCAAGCGTAGAGAATTATAATAGAAGAACCCATTAGGAGTTTTATAGTCAATAATGGCTCCTGGAGAGAATTAAAAGAAGAGGCAAGTACAGCATGTAAAAACGTAATTTTTAACTTTTGTAACTCTTGGGAACAGATGTTTCTTAGGATGTAACCTAGATGTTCTCTTTGTTGGACCATAATTTTAAGCACTCCTTTAGGTAAGCAGCTTCTCAGACAGCCAAAGTAAGCAGATTTTTAAATTTTTGTGACTCTAGAATTTTCCTTTCTTCCCCAGCTCAATCTGCCTATTGCTTCCAGAACAAAGCTACTCATTCCTGTCATCAAACAAGAGCTATTTTTGTGAGTTTTGGTGAGAAAGCATTGGTTATCCTCTTTGTCTTTTCTATTTTTTAAAGATTTATTCATTTGAGAGGCAAAGTCAGAGACAGGTCTTCCATCCACTGGTTCACTCCACAAATGGCCACAGCATTGGAGCTGGGCCTATCTGAAGCCATACACTTCATATGGGTCTCCCACCTGGGTGCAGGGACCCAAGCACTTGGGCCATCTTCCACTGCTTTGCCAGGCCATAGCAGAGAGTTGGATCGAAAGTGCAGCAGCCAGGACTGGAGCTGTTGTCCATATGGGATGCTGGCACCACAGGCAGAGGCTTAACCTACTACACCACAGCGCTGGCCCCAGGTATCCTCTTTATAGTCCTTAATTGGCTCCTCCTGACCTTTTGATTCCTTATCTTGAAAAAATTCTAAAGTATGCTCATTTTTATCCATAAATAATGGAAAAAAGACTGCATGTGTATAATTAAACCCCCAGGACCCTCAGTCAGTTCTTTAGGGATGCACTAAATAGCTGGTATTATTTTTTATAAAACAAGATTTATTTATTTGAAAGTTACAAAGAATGGGAGAGACAGAGATCTTCTATCCACTCATTCACTCCCTAGAGGCCACAACAGCTGGGTCTGAGCCAGGCAGGAGCCAGGTGCTTCCTGCTTTCATGTGGGTGGCAACAGACCAAGCACTTGGGTGATCTTGAATTGCTTTTCCCAGACCATTAGCAGAGAGCTGGATCAGAAGTGAAGCATCTGGGACTCCAGTGCCCATAAGGGATATCAGCATCGCAGGTGGCAGCTTTATCCATTGTGCCACAATGCTGGCCCCAGTAGCTGGTATTGATTACAAAAGTATCTTGAGCTTGATGGGTGTAATGTGGATTAAAAAAAGGTTTAATTTTCATCTTTTAATTCCATTTTCCCACAACCGTTTCAAAGTATCCTCATGTATTAGCTAATGGGCCTTATTCAGAGGGATTGTGGATAAAACGCAAACATTTCATTCTGACAGGTGATAGTCTTTCAAATGAAGCCAGGTCCTCTTTTTTGCAGTTTACATTCAAAGGGAAGGCTGCTAGGTCCTTCAGAAAGGTGTTCTTAAGTCATAAGCAAAAGGTCTTGATTGGTTTCTAAAAATACTTTAGAAGAGAGGAAGTGTTTGCACAAGTCTTCGAGGGTAATGTTCTGACAAAAGGGGAAGGAATGGCAGTCTTTATTTTCCAAGATGAAGTTAAGCTTATTTTTCATTGGCATCTCTGCTTACAGTATGCACATGAAATGGTTTGATATTCACCAAAAGAAAATTTCAGCTAATTGAAACAATTAGCTACTACTTTATTTCATAGAGATATGAATTACTAACTCACCTCCAATGTGTAATTGACATTTTTACATTTATTTCCCAGTTTGTCTTCTACAAACTACACAAGCAACTCCAGTTTAATGTGTTGCTTAATTAAATACACTGTTCTAATTGCTGGTTCCTGGGGTGCAATCACTACTTTACAAGGACCCTCTGCAAGCCTGCTGTAATGTGGGCAGGTGGCTAACAAGGTGGCAAAGAGATGAGAAACACTAGCACCTGAGACATGCTCATACGTGCAGCCTCCAAACACAGTGCCCTTCTGTTCTATCATGGCTGCAGGCTTAGCCCATTCACTGCACGTGCACCGAAGCCTCACGCCCCATCGTGAAACAGAGGTCATGGCACTTCCTTTTTTTATAATTTTGTTTTGTTTTGTTTTGTTTTTTAAAGGCAGAGTGGACAGTGAGAGAGAGAAAGGTCTTCCTTTACCGTTGGTTCACCCTCTAATGGCCGCTGTGGCCAGCATGCTGCGGCCGGCGCACCGCGCTGATCCGAAGCTGGGAGCCAGGTGCTTCTCCTGGTCTCCCATGGGGTGCAGGGCCCAAGCACTTGGGCCATCCTCCACTGCCTTCCAGGGCCACAGCAGAGAGCTGGCCTGGAAGAGGGGCAACCGGTGTGCCAGCGCCGCAAGGTGGAGGATTAGCCTATTGAGCCGTGGCGCCAGCCTGTGACACTTTATTTCTAGAGACTGCATCTGCTACAGCCCTGACCCAAACTCTGAATATTCAGTCAAGGAACCACCCATCCCCTCCCAATTAACTTTACTAATTACAGCTCATTTTACCCCAAAACTTGCCTGCATTCCCAAATGAGTGTTTACTACCCCTTTAAATAAATCTTGCTTTGCACAACTCTATCTCCATCTCTCCCTTGAAGTCTTATGTGGAGGCAGAAACCCTGGAACAACCCCAGCCAGGGATCACTCCCTCACAACAGCTGCAACTTCTCCCTGTACCCAGCCTAAGCTGTCTCCACTTATTTGTAGAAGCTTTTCCTTTAAATGATTTTCAAGTCAACAAAAAATAATGATATGAGGCCCATTGCATCTCAGTTCTGTAGCATTAAATGGTTTGAAGTATTACCTAAGGCAGTGCAGGAAGGAGGTTTATTGGTTCCTTTAAAGGGGAATGCTACCTACTCACTTTTGCAAGCGGAAAGACAGCTGGCAAAGCCTTGGGAGGGGAGGAGTGAGGAGAAGCAAACCAGCACAGGTTGTGCTCCTTTCCAGACCTTGCCCCGCCGCTGGCTTCCACCCAATCCTTGCCTGGCCCTGGTTCTGTTTAAGTCATGCGCCTCACAGACATAGCCCAGCCAAGGTTCTGCCTGCTGCTCACCATTCTCTGCTGAAGCCAGGGGTCATTCAGGTGAGTGCAGTTCTTTATGGCCCAGATCTGCCCGTTCAGTCCCAAGTACCCCAGTCCCAAGTTCTACTTGGAATATCAAATCCCCTCAGATGGCAAAATCCCAGGCAAATCGAGTTATTATGTCCTGGCCAGGGTGAGAAATCCTGAGCTCAGTGAATCTGCAGATTTCATAGAATTTTTTATCCTGTCCTCTATGTTTCAAAGTTGTTTTGTTAGCAGAGATGGGTGGGATAGGTGCATGTCTTCACACAAGAATGAACTTAGACATGAGAGGAGTGGTAAGCAAGGTAACAAGGTGTAATGGGATAAGGCATCCATCAGAACGGATGGGCACTTCTCCCGCAGAATCTTAGAGCGCCCATTCACTCGGACTAGGGAAAGCAAGGTTACATGGTGTAAGGGAGAGGATACACCTGACAGGTCAGGCAGGCACCTCAGGAAAGAGCTGAGCACAAGAGTTTGTATTCAGACTGTGGCTTATGGGGGGAAAAGGCCCAGTTCTTCCCTCTTCTCCAGGACAAAGCATTTGCTAAGTGTGAATTAGGTGAAATTCCTCTCAAGGTTTCACTACTCCATGCTATCAGACTAGGTAGCCCACCCAGCACCAGGCAGAGGAGCTTCCTCTGGGGTGCCTTCTTTGGGAGAAGGCTGTGAAAGTTGTATTGCCCAATGTTATCAGGCTGGGTTACCAATTTGGTGCTGAGTAGAGAGGATTCCCCTGGGGAGCTTTCCTTGGTGGTGACGGGGGGGGGGGGGGGGGGGACTGAGACCACCTGTAATTTTAATTTATTGAGGTCTGGGCAGGACTTTGTAATGTAAAATACAAGACTGCTTCCAAGGCATCATAAGCTGCTTGGTGGGGGAGATGGAGAACCACGTGGACCTTGATAAGGTGGATGGGAGATATGCAGTAAGGCTGCTCGGTGAAGTTATCAGTGCGTTGTCTTAGCAGTCTGGAGTGTCCCAGGTGTGGGGTTTTCCCAAGCAATAGACACTTCACTAGCCTTTATATTGCTGATCTGCCCAGTTTCATTGGGCCTGGTGGTTCAGGCTCAGAGACCTAAGGGGCTGTATCAGCCCTCAGTGGCCTAAAAGGTTCTAATATGCATCCCTTCAAAGAATGTGACTGGGGATCTGTAAAACAGCTTTAGAGAACATCAGGTGTTTGTAAGATCTTGAAATAAGACTACTACAATAAAGACTATTGAGCATCTTGGGGCATTAACCAATCACAATTTTAAGTCCAAAATACCATCACTCTACAAGAATCAATATTTTCAGGATAGCAGGTGGTAATAAAAATTCCTCATGTAAGATTACAAGCTAGTCAGTATTTTCAAGGTAATGGGTAATGATAAATAAGTACAATTTATCAAATGATTTAATTCTGTAGACAATGTATCAGAGGCAATGGCTCCAATGTGTTTAATAGACACAGTAATTGGGTCTCCACAGGATAAAAACTCTTCATGATAGTAATGAAATTAAAATTAGGCAGTGATTTCTGAGGTGTTCTATAATATCCCTAAGGTCACAAGAAATCTATCAAACTTACTCAGGACACATATTGTGCCTTTGGAATGCCAATTTGGGTTGTGTCTTTTGAGTCTATTTCATTAATTGCTACATTATTCCTCATAGACATTCATTTAATCTTTCATTATTCATCAGTTGTATCATGTAAACTGTAGTAATTACTTCATTCTTAGTGTTTTGCCTTTTTAAAGATTTATTTATTTGTTTGTTTATTTGAAAGTCTGAATTAGAGGAAGAGACAGGGAGAGATCTTCCATCCACTGGTTCGCTCCCCAGATGGCTGCAGTGGTCAAGGCTGGGCCAGATTGAAGCCAGAAGCCCCCTTCTGGATTTCCCACATAAGGGCAGGACCCAAGCACTTGAGCCATCCTCCACTGCTTTCCCAGGCACATTAGCAGGGAGCTGGATCAGAAGTGAAACAGCTGGGACTTGAACCAGTGCCCATGTGGGATGGCAGAGTCACAGGTGGTGACTTTACCAGTTACACAATACAGCCTATTTTGACTCTTAAACATGTTTCAAAATTATTTCAATGAGTGCTATCATTGTATTATTACTGGGATAAGCACAAATACATCATCTTTCATCTTGTCATTGAGCCATTCTTGCCTTAATGAATGCAACATTTGGCCTTGGATAGTCTTTCCTAACATTGCATGCTAGTCACTGTACTATTTATATTTTTAATATCTACTCAAAGGTAATACCTATAAAATCAATTTAAACAAGTGGACGTGGCAAAATCACAATTAAGTGGCTAAAACCAGTGAAACATGTCAATGGGTGTCAGGAAAAATAAATGTTGAGGACTGGACGAGCAAGGTCAAGACGAACTTTTTTCATGAAATATCATGGTTAGCACAGTTATCTTTGCAGCTGGACAAAATGCAGATTCTGATGCTACCATTTAGTGTGATGAACTGGAAAGGACTTTCCCTGTTGTGCTTCTTGTCTCCTCATCTGTAAAATAAGGATAACAACAGTACTTATCTCAGAGAATCGAGAATTTGGTCAGTAACATATAAAATGTTAGCAAGTTTTATTTTAAGAACATTTTAAGCCAGAATGTATAAACTTAAGAAATAATTTATGAATAGGAAATACATTTATTGAGTGTTTCTGGGTGGATAGGCCTGAATTTGTCATGAAAATAGTAATGCAAATCTCTTTAGGACTGTCAGTCTGAATACGAATGTCCATATAGGAGAATTAGAGAATGACAATCAGGAAGTTGACAGTATGGGGCCCGTGCTGTGGCGCAGTGGGTTAATGCCCTGCCCTGAAGCACTGGCATCCCATATGGGTGCCTGTTCAAGACCTGGCTGCTCCACTTCTGATCCAGCTCTCTGCTATGGCCTGGGAAAGCAGAAGATGGCCTAAGTCCTTGGGCCCCTGCACCCTCATGGGAGGCCCAGAAGAAGCTCCTGGCTCGGGATCAGGACAGCTCTGACCTTTGTGGCCAATTGAGGAGTGAACCATCAGATGGAAGACCTCTCTCTGCCTCTCCTCTCTCTGTGTAACTCTGACTTTCAAATAAATAATCTTCAAAAATAAAATCTTTAAAAAAAAAAATCTTGACAATAGGTACCACTTCCTTATCACAAACATGAAATCTTGGAGAATTTCCCTTTTCTGTATCATCCTATTATTTACTTCATTAGATGGAGTTTAAAGTACACAGATTTGGTCCCATGGCACCTGGCTTTTGCTTATATATTTACATTCCTTTTTTAAAAAAATATTTATTTGAAAGACAGTCAAGGAGAGAGGTCTTCCATAACTGGTTCACTCCCCAAATGACTGCAATGGCCAGAGCTGAGCTGAGCTGAGCTGATCAGAAGCCAGGAGCTTCTTCCAGGTCTCCCATGCCAGTGCAGGGGGCCAAGCACATGGGCCATCTTCTACTGCTTTCCCAGGCCATAACGGAGGGCTGTATCGGAAATGGAGCAGCCAGGACTTGAACTGGTACCAATATGGGATGCTGGCTCTGCAGGCTGGGGCTTTAACCTGCTGTGCCCAGTGCCGGCCCCAACAGTCCTTTCTAAAGATGTCCTTCATCAAGCTTTTAAGCTGATGAATTTCCAAGCAGAATTGTTTTCTGTGCTCACAGTGTGGCAAGTGGTAGGTCATTCAGTACAACTTGTCAGTTGAGAATCTTGCAGGCCAGCAAGATCAGCTAGAGAAACTCCTTATGGACAGAGTTTGCAGTAGACGATCCGAGTTCACCAGATTTACTTGTGCTGGAATTTGCACTTTTATAAATGTGTATGTTTCTATATAAATGTCTACAGAACAGATAATCAGTTAGCAAAATAGCAGTAGTAAGGCATCATCTATAAAGTTATATGTAAATGTATTATAATTATAAAAGTATTAAATGGCTAAACAGATAAAATATAAAAATTTAGAGGACCCAACTATATGTCTAAAGGAACTCATTTTAAATTTAAGGACACGTGAAAAGTGAAGGGGTAGAGTAGGAAATTCCATGCAGGCTAATAATAGAGCAGAAGTGATTATAATTACCTGAGACAAACTAAGTCACAAGGGCCAAAAATGATCTACATGAAAGATTTCTGTGAGATCCTAGTGGAAAGAAGGGGCCATCAGAGAAGGAGTTACCTTTCTCAGAAGGGAGGAGAGAATTTCCACTTTGATTGTGGCTTTGTCTAAATAAGGTCGGAGTTTGTAGGCTGGTGCCGTGGCTCAACAGGCTAATCCTCCGCCTTGCGGCGCCGGCACACCGGGTTCTAGTCCCGGTCGGGGTGCCAGATTCTATCCCGGTTGCCCCTCTTCCAGGCCAGCTCTCTGCTATGGCCCGGGAAGGCAGTGGAGGATGGGCCAAGTGCTTGGGCCCTGCACCCGCGTGGGAGACCAGGAGAAGCACCTGGCTCTTGGCTTCGGATCAGCGAAATGCGCCAGCCTCAGCGGCCATTGGAGGGTGAACCAACGGCAAAAAGGAAGACCTTTCTCTCTGTCTCTCTCTCACTATCCACTCTGCCTGTCAAAAAAATAATAATAATAAATAAATAAAAAATAAGGTCGGAGTTTGTGAGCTCCAGAGGCTTCCATAGCCTGGCAGCTAATGACAAGATCCTGAGGTGATCACTGACTTCATAAATAAGAGTGTCAATTGTTATCAACAGGAGTCACTGTGCACTTGCTCCCCATGTAGCACATCTGTCCTTAATGTGTTGTACTATGAGAATTAACTGTAAAACCAGTCTTCAAATAGTACTTTACACTTTGTGTGTCTGTGTGGATGCAAACGGTTGAAATCTTTACTTAGTATAGAGTTGATCTTCAGGAGAGGGAGTAGGAGATGGGATGGTTTGGGGGTGGGAGGGTGGGTATGGGGGGAAAAACCGTTATAATCCAAAAGTTGTACTTATGAAATTTATATTTATTAAATAAAAGCTTTCTATTAAAAAACAAGTCACAAGTCCAGAACAGGAAAATATAGCACACATATATGTACATTCAAATTCAGAAGACCTAACCAAAGCCAACATCAGCAGATCTGCAAGGAGAAACAACATAAGGGTATTTCAAAAAAGTTTATGGAAAAGTGGAATTAAAAGATTATTTTGGGGCTAGCGATGTGGTGTTATGGGTAAAGCCACCGCCTGCAGTGCCGACATCCCATATGAGCACCGGTTTGAGTCCTAGCTGCTCCACTTCCAACCCAGCTCTCTGTTATGGCCTGGGAAGGCAGTAGAAGATGGCCCAAGTCCTTGGGCCCGTGCACCTGCGTGGGAGACCCATAAGAAGCTCCTGGCTCCTTGCTTTGGATCAGCAGAGCTCCGGCCATTGTGGCTAATTGGGGAGTGAACCAGCAGATGGAAGACCTCTCTCTCTCTCTTTGCTTTTCCTTCTCTGTGTGTGTGTAACTCTGAATTTCAAATAAATAAATGAATCTTCAAAAAATTATTTTGGGTACAGAATTGAAATTATGCATATTTTTATAACATGCATTTTCCATGAAATTTTTGAAGATCTCTTGTGGAAAAGTAGGAAATTTTGATAACTCACTTTCTATAATGAATAGATCATCTGGACAGGAGATCATTGTGAAGGAGCAAATAAAACACCACTACTTACCAAATAGGTCTATCAGAAATTTAGAACTTTCCACACAACAGCAGAATTTACATTCTCAAATTAATACAAAACACTCTCCCACATAGGTCACATATTAGGCCTCACAACAAAGGCATTAAAATTTGAATTTTGTGGCCAGCGCTGTGGTGTAGCGGGTAAAGCCACCGCCTGCAGTGCCAGCATCCCACATGGGCGCCAGTTCAAGTCCTGGCTGCTCCTCTTCCGATCCAGCTCTCTGCTATGGCCTGGGAGAGCAGTGGAAGATGGCCCAAGTCCTTGGGCCCCTGCACCCACATGGGAGACCTGGAAGAAGCTCCAGGCTCCTGGCTTCCGCCGTTGCAGCCAATTGGGGAGTGAACCAGTGGATGGTAGATCTCTCTTTCTCTCTGCCTCTTTCTCTGTGTTACTCTGCCTTTCAAATAAATAATCTTTAAAATTTAGTTTTATCTTAGCTTATTTCCCCTTTTTATTCTACAGTCATTAAAGTTGCAGGTATTAGTGACACTTGCCTGCTCCACTTACAGCCTCTCCCAGGTCCAAGTTCTTTACTGAACAGCCCCAAACCATCCGCCATGACATGCGCACCACAGAGCTTCCGGCCAAGCGACAAGAAGGCCCAGGCCACGCCCACCGCCGGAAGAGCCTGCGGAGCCGCGACAGAGCATGCGCAGTGCCCATGGCCGAAGCTGTCAAGATGGCGCTTTCCTCAGTCGGGGGTAGGTCGGCAGCGAGTTAGGATCGCTTCTGCCCACGAGAGATAGACGCATAGGCTGGCCTGGGAACAAGGTAATTTCTTCCGCATTTCGTCTTTAATGATGGCGCTCCCCGTGAAACCCAGTAAAAAGGATCCGCCCACATTACCTCACAGAGGCGATGATGGCATAATGCGGGCAAGGAGACTCGCGGCTCCCACAGCCACTGTTGAGTCCGCGCCTCGGCGGAGGCTGGGCCGGGAGCCTGAGGGCGGGGGGCGCTGACAGGGGTGTGGTGCGTGGTGCAGTTTCAGCTTAGGGGCTCCAAATAGCAGAGTGGTGTTCTGAGAGGGTCCTTATTTTTCTGTAACCCCTGTATCTCGGGGACCTGTGCTATCTGGTGACTCTTCCAAATGATTCATTTGAAAGGCAAAGTGACAGAGAAAGAGGGGATGGGGGAGGGGGAGAGGAAGCGGGAAAGGGAGCTGCTCCATCCGGGTCTCCCACGCGGCTGGCAGGGGCCCAAGCACCTGGGCCACCATCTGCTGCCTCCCAGGTGCATCAGCAGGATGCTGAATGGCAAGAGGAGCAGCCGGGATGCCAGCCGGCTTCCCATTGAGGCGTCCCCACTCGCTGCGCCAAAAGCCCGCGTCTGAAGTGACTTTTTTGAATGGAGGAGAAAAGTGAGTGGGGCTTCTGGTCATCAGTGCTTGGGAAGTTTGGGGGGAGTTAGTGGTTATGGGGGTTTCGTTGAGCGGTTGGTGAAGACTAAGTGGGTGTATTCAACCATTCCAAAAACAGCTGAGGACCCGGGAGTCCCAGTCCTGGGACGGCTCAGGACCGCTAAAGGGTCTGCAAGGGCCTGGTGACTTACTGGCTTCTGCAAATGGCAGACCAGGAGAGGGGGATTTGACGCTGTCTGGCGGTTTGTAAAGTGGCCAGGTCTAGCGACTAGTATGGCCGTTTGCATCACAAAGGACCCCAACTGGGAAACCTGGGTACCTGGAAAGAAGCCAGCAGCTGCTGCTGCCTCTGCACCTTGGCACACCTGGCCGGAGCCACCCCGAGTTAATGCAGCCAGCTGGGGTGAGGGGAGGGGGGCAGAGGAGTGTGTGCAGGGGGTCAGGCCCAGGAGTCAGAAAAAGGTGGTGAGGGGCACTATTGTGAGAGCATCTTGCAACATCCTGCATCCCCTCCACCCAGTGACTTAGAAATCCAGTAAATCGCCGTCAACCCTCGTTCCCACCCAGCTCCTCTGCTGTATTGTATACTGTGCCCACTTTCATCCTGTGACCTTTTTGATGTGCATCCCTCTGTGACCCCTATTCCAGGGACCTCAGTCTGACCCTCCTC
Source organism: Lepus europaeus (assembly GCF_033115175.1). NCBI lineage: Eukaryota > Metazoa > Chordata > Mammalia > Lagomorpha > Leporidae > Lepus > Lepus europaeus. Next base: position 4,955,822 of record NC_084845.1, read on the forward strand.
ACCTCAGTCACTCTTGCCAGCTCTGTCAATCGTTTGCTCCTGCCTCTTGCCCTGTGTCTACTCCAAATTCCAAAGTCTCAACCCATTTCCTAAGTCCTCATGCCCAGTGTTCTCAAATGCCACAGCCCTCAACTTTCAGGCATCTTTAACTTCCCCTTGAATCTAACACATGCTCTCACCTGTTACCCATCACCCTAAAATCCCTGCCCAGCTCCCTGCATTGTCTTGCGCCCATTCCCCACCCTCCCCATGCCTATTATCTCCTCTAGGCTCTATCTTCTTTACCTAAACTTTATGTCTACCTCAGTACAGTACAGTTGTCCAAGATCTGGCTGTTCTGTCTCCCCCTCCCCACACATCATATTTTTTAATCTCATGTCTGCTCTACTTTTGTTCAATAACTGTGCATTTTTTAAGATTTTTTTATTTATTTGAGATGTAGAGTTACAGATAGTGAGAGGGAGAGAGAGAGAAAGGTTTCCTTCCATTGGTTCACTCCCCAGATGGCCACAACAGCTGGAGCAACACTGAACCAAAGCCAGGAGCCAGGTACTTCTTCCCAGTCTCCCACATGGATACAGGGGCCCAAGGACTTGGGCCATCTTCCACTGCTTTCCCAGGCCATAGCAGAGAGGCTGGATTGGAAGAGGAGCAGCCGAGACTAGAACCAGTGCCCATATGGGATGCCAGTGCCGCAGGCAAAGGATTAACCTACTGCCATGATGCCAGCCCCCCCCACAGATCTTAGTAGCTCTATACCTGTAACTTCTTTGCATATTTTGCCTCCTTGTAATTGGCATTGCACTTAACTCCCAAGCAATATTTAACATCCCTTTTTCTTTTCTCTTTCTGCCTTCTCTCCCCCTGTATTTTCTATACCCTACTCTGTAGGTTCTCTGCACCAAGATCTTATTTATTTGAAAGTCAGTGTTAGAGAGAGCTCTTCCATCTGCTGGCTCACTCCCCAATTGACTGCACTCCCCAATTGACTGCAATAGCCAGAGCTGCACCGATCCAAAGCCATGAGCCAGGAGCTTCTTCTGGGTCTCCCACACGGGTACAGAGGCCCAAGGACTTGGGCCATCTTCCACTGCTTTCCCAGGCCACAGCAGAGAGCTGGATCAGAAGTGGAGCAGGCGTTCTCACACTGGCACCCATATGGGATGCTGGCACTGTAGTTGGCAGCTGTATTCTCTGCGCCACAGTGCCGGCCCCATGCTCCAAGATCTTTTTTTTTTTTTTTTTGACAGGCAGAGTGGATAGTGAGAGAGAGACAGAGAGAAAGGTCTTCCTATTTGCCGTTGGTTCACCCTCCAATGGCCGCTGTGGCCGGCGCATCTCGCTGATCCGAAGCCAGGAGCCAAGTGCTTCTCCTGGTCTCCCATGGGGTGCAGGGCCCAAACACTTGTGCCATCCTCCACTGCCTTCCCGGGCCATAGCAGAGAGCTGGCCTGGAAGAGGGGCAACCGGGATAGAATCCAGCGCCCCAACCGGGACTAGAACCTGGTGTGCTGGCGCCGCAAGACGGAGGATTAGCCTGTTAAGCCACGGCGCCAGCCTGCTCCAAGATCTTACACTAACTCCTTTCTTGTGCCCTCTTCTCAATCTTCTGTCACACAGCAATACATTGTCACTCACCTAAACACTCCAGTGTTAAAGAATTGCTCCTCATAGTTTTTTGACAAAGGCACTATGGGTCAGATTTATTCACACACATCAAGTTCTGAATCCGGTCAAATAGAGAAAATCTATGAGAACTGAGTTTTCAGTGAGTTACCAGACAGGTTCAATAGTGACTGTTCTCTGGGGAGAGAGGCATTTAGGGTGTTCTGCTCTCACTCCCTCTTAATGGCCGCTAGGATGCTGATTTTCATAGCTGCTCTATTTGCAAAGTGGTTACTTTTCGAGGCTTCATTTGAGCTGAGGAAGCAGGGATAGAATTAGGGCAAGTTAAAATTCCACAAGAAGCTCTTGTGGTTGGATGTGTGGCCTTAATTGTCAGCTCCAGAAGGAGAACTGACTGGCCTTTAGCCAGAGCATCAAAACAAGGTCAAACAGCATGAAAATGTTTGTTATACTCCTTCTACTGTCCACGCTAGCAGATTTCAACTCTGCAGAGCCAACTCAATCTTTCTCCTCTTCTCTGACCCTCCCTTCATTTCATTCTCTTTTCTTGTCATGTAAAAGACCATCTTCTGGGGCCATTGTTGTGGTGTAGTAGTTCAGCCACCTCTTGCGATACAAACACCCCATATTGGAGTATTGGTTCAAGTTCCGGCTGATCTGCTTCTGGTCCAGCTACATGCTAGTGTGCCTGGAAAAGCAGTAGAAGGTGGCCCAAGTACTTGGCCCCCTGTCACCTACCTGGGAGACCTGGCTCCTGGCCCCAGCCTGGAACAATCCTAGCTGTTGCAGGCATTTGATGAGGGAACCAGTAGATAGAAGATATCTCTCTTTCTTGCTATGTCTCTCTCCCATCCTCATCATTGTGCCTGTCAAACTTTTCTTAAAAAGATAATCTTCAGAAAACTATTTATTCCACATTTAATCCATCTTACTGTCTGATTTCACCTGTTGAAGATCTTACTGTTACTATACCACTTCTAAAGTCTTAAAATGCTGAACTTTTCTGGGAATTTACGCTAGTATGTAGGGGGTTTACAACATCAAAATCCCCTCTGCACTCAACTCAAATTTCTCCATAAAATTAGATTTTTCTCTTATACAAATACAAGTTTAAAATTCAAGTGCCTCAAATATTACCAAAAGAATTTATTGCACAGGAAAACATTAGGGACCTATTGACTGTTTTGAAGATTTGTGAAGATGACTACCATCCCTAACTCTAACAAAAATACTTTAATATCCTCTTATAATTGTTTTTTCTTTAAATTCCCCTATGGTACTCTTCCCATGGTGCATCTCATATCTTCCTCTTCTCCCTCCCCCTCCCTCCTTCCCTCCCTCCCTCCCTCCCCCCCCCTCTGATTTTATTTATTTGAGAGGCAGAGTTACAGAGAGAGGGAGAGACAGAAGGGTCTTCCATCTGCTGGTTCACTCTCCAACAGCCAGAGCTGGGCAGATCCAGAGCCAGGAGCTTCTTGTGGGTCTTCCTTATGGATGCAGGGGTGCAAGCACTTGGGCCATCTTCTACTGCTTTCCCAGGCCATAGCAGAGAGCTGGATGGGAAGAGGAGCAGCCAAGGACTCCAGCTCCCCATATGGGATGCGGGCACTGCGGGCAGAAGCTTAGCCTATTATGTCACAGTGCCAACCCCTGTATCTTCCTTCACTACCTATGTTATACACTACCTATTATTCTTGCTCTTATCTCTCTCGTGTCCCTACCTTTCCCAAAAACTTACATGCATCCTATTTTTGACAAATTAATTGTTTTTCCCAAAAATATATCCTTATCCTGAAACTTATTATGATTTGGAGAGTAGTAAATCCAACTCTAAATATTTATTTATTACATTTGAAAGACACAGAAAGAGAAACAGACAAACACAGAGCCCTTGCATCTACTGGTTCATTCCCCAAATATCTATGACAACATGGGTTGAACTAGGTTGAAGCCAGCAGCCAGGAACCCCATCTGGATCTCCCACAGGGATGGCAAGGACCCAACTACTTGAGCCATCATCTGCAGCAGGAATCTTAAATTGGGATCAGAGTGGAGACTTGAATCCAAGAATTCTGAGAGGGGATGTGGGTATCCCTATTGGCTGTGTCAAAATGCCCACCCTCAGTAAACTCAACTTTTAAAGAAAATAGTTATCTTGGCCGGCACCGCAGCTCAATAGGCTAATCCTCCGCCTTGCGGCGCCGGCACACCGGGTTCTAGTCCCTGTCAGGGCACCGATCCTGTCCCAGTTGCCCCTCTTCCAGGCCAGCTCTCTGCTGTGGCCAGAGAGTGCAGTGGAGGATGGCCCAAGTGCTTGGGCTCTGCACCCCATGGGAGACCAGGAGAAGCACCTGGCTCCTGCCATCGGATCAGCGCGGTGTGCCGGCCGCAGCGTGCCAACCGCGGCGGCCATTGGAGGGTGAACCAACGGCAAAAAAGGGAGACCTTTTTCTCTATCTCTCTCTCTCACTGTCCACTCTGCCTGTCAAAAAAAAAAAAGAAAGAAAATAGTTATCTTTCTATCTATCCATCTAGTTTTGAATTACACTTAGTGGTTTATTTTTAGAAACTGTGAAAGTCTGAGATAAGCCTGCAACTCTTTTTCTATACATCTGTCAGATTTTATATTTTATATATTTTTATAGATTCTGTCAGAATACACAATAGTTTGTTAAAAACAAAGAAATCTGTTACTCATGGCATAGCAGACAGTATGAACTTTCTGATTGTTAGTTTTTTTTTGCCCTCCACCCATTCCAATTGGAGTGAAAGGCTACACAAGCACCTGAGTATCTTTGAGCATAGGTTAACTCAGTCTTTTTTTAACTTTTTTTTTTGACAGGCAGAATTAGAGAGAGAGAGAGAGAGAGAGAGAGAGAGAGAAAAAGAGAAAGGTCTTCCTTTTTCAGTTGGTTCACCCCCCAAATGGCCGCTATGGCTGGTGCGCTGCGCCAATCCAAAGCCAGGAGCCGGTTGTCTCCTCTTGGTCTTCCATGTGGGTGCAGGGCCCAAGGGCTTTGGGCCATCCTCCACTGCCTTCCTGGGCCACAGCAGAGAGCTGGACTGGAAGAGGAATAACCGGGACAGAATCTGGCGCCCCAACTGGGACTAGAACCTCGGGGTGCCGGAGCTGCAGGTGGAGGATTAGCCTAGTGAGCCGCGGCGCTGGCCTAACTCAAGTCTTTTAAAGGGAACTGCTAGCAAATCGGCCACTTATTGCCCCAGAGAGAAATCTTTATCTTTATTTCCTTATATAGGAAGCATGCCTCTCCACTGTTGGACAGGGTGACACTCTCCCTATCTTCCAAGGTTCTTGTTTACCCAAATATCCACCAAAAGACACAGTCCAAAACAAAAGCTGTTCCTAACACATAAACAAGTATGAGAAACCCTTCGAGAATTGTCTTCCAACAATATCCATTCATTTATTCACTGAATTTGCTTCTGGCAGATTTCCCCATAGTATACCACTAGGTCAGACTGACTTTGAAGGCCTCAGGCCAAATCCATTCAGTTTGCCTCAAGCAATGTTTAAGATTAGACCAGGAGGAAGCATCTGGCACCTGGCTCCTGGCTTCAGATCAGCGCAGTGTGCCTGCCGTAGCAGCCACTTGGGGGTGAACCAATGGAAAAAGGAAGACCTTTCTCTCTCTCTCTCTCTCTCTCTCTCTCTCTCTCTCTCTCTCTCACTCTGCCTGTCAAAAAAATTTAAAAAAAAAGATTACTATCCATAGGAACGCTATGTAGTGGGATGAGCATAACCTTTATTCACATCCTCTTGTGCTCCTGTAGGTCTCACGTTCAACCAACTGCAGAAATCCCAATAACCATTAAGGTTTGCCTTAGAAAGACAAGTGACTCTAATTTTTGTATTGATGTTTTGAGGATGATGAGTGACTAAACAACTGAACATTTTGCAAAACCATGCAGTTTACATATTTATGATAATATTAGAAGATTTGCACTCCTTACCCAGTGAAAACAATCTGAATGCAGGGGAGTCACGGCTCATGAGAAGAAAGGGGCTTAGAGTTGGAAAACACACAGAAATGAAGGCAGTAGCGTCTACCAGCCACCAACTGGGATTATAGAGAAGGGCAACACAAGCATTGAAGATGGAGGAGATTGTGTAAAAAGACACAAAGGTGCTCAACAGGACAAGGATGCTCTTGGTGGCCTTAGACTCAGGGGAAGGTCTGGACATAACATTAGTGCTATGAATGTGTTGGACCCGTTGCTTATGCTTGTATAGAATGAGAATCATGGAGACACTGGACCAGATTATAAGCACAGAAAATAAAACTTCAGGGAATACTAGCAATACTGTATATAGTGTGTCTGTGATTTTGTCATTACCCGCAGAGGAACAGTACCCAAAATCTCTTTTATTTGTGGTATTTTTGCTATTCCATTTGACCAGTACATACATAGGAAAAATGAAATTTACCACCATGTGCATGATCCAGCATAAAGAAATAGAGTAGCCAGTGTACTCTGGGGCTTTTACTTTAAGGTACTTCCAACTAGAGTTCATGGGAGTGATCATGATAACCTGGAAGACACTCAAGAGGCAGGTGGTGTTAATGGACACACTTCTGCCTACTCTCTGAACATACAAAAGAAGTTTGCATCCAAAATCATTGAATAAATGTTTCAACCCAAAAACTGTCATTGTCTGGGGAATTCCTTTAGAGACAATGACCAAGGAGTTGGCTATAATTAGGTGCATAAGAATCAAATCTATGAGCTTCAACTTGCGGTCAATGTAATAAAGAAAGATATAGTGATAAAGAAGAGAGAAATTGCCCAGGATTCCAACTACAGTCTGTGACAAGAAAATTATTCCTGCTGCCAAGTTCCTGGAGGCCATTGTTTCATTCAGCACATTTTTCTTAAACTGTGGAAATAATCATTCCTCTATGTAAAAAGGCTCATTAAAGGTTTTTGTTATCAAAAGTAACTGTCACTGTTTGCTCCTGTGAGATTTCCAAAGACATCAAGATGCATGTGAAGATGAAGTAAATTACTGCTGTGTTTCATGGAAAAGTCAAATTCTTGGGATGAGTTGGGAGTCATCTGGTGAGAAACAATGAAAAGTGAGAACAAATGGGAAAATATGACATTTTCAGGATAAATTGATATTTTCTAATGTTATAGTGCTTAATCTGCTTTGCTGCCATAGCATCAAAAAGTGGCTTATTTAGTTCAGTTTTGCAAGTGTAAGAGCATGATTCTGGCCTCTGCTTAGCTCTGGTGAGGGCCTTCTGACTACATCACAACATAGTAGGTGGCATCATCATGGGAGCATCTGTAAGAGGGAATGATCACATGGTGAGGCAAGAAGGAAGAGAGGTTCAGGGGCCAAGGCTGCTCGTTTTATAACAACCCAATGTCAGGAACTAATGTAGTTGGAGCTGTCAGAACTATATTAACCCCTTCTGAGGGCAGCACCCTCAATGACCTAATCATGTTCCAATTGTCTCCACCTCTAAAAGGTTCCACCACCTTCCAACATCACATTGAAGACTCATCTTGCAGTACCTGAGCCTTTGAAGATACACTGAAAGCACAGCCAAACCATAACATAGGGGGAAAAATGAGACAACTTCATTTACTACCTACACTGTAAAGCAAATCAATTGTACGTGGACTTCTGATCTAAATTTTAAACATGAGTAATATTTTAGATAGCAACAAGAATAATTCTGTGTTCTTAGAAAATAAGAAAATATTTCTTAAACAGCATTGAAACACTAATCATATGAATTTAATGACAAATCAGGCAGTAATAAATTGAGGGCTGACGGTGTCAACACACTTGCATACACACACATGGGGAGATCTAGTGTGAGGAAGTTGTACAGATCACACAGTAGAATAAAACATAGAGAAAATATTCCAACAAAAGCTTCAAGATATTATTTAATGAATGATAAATGTGAAGAAATTTTTGATGTCCTTGGTAATCACAAAAATTCAAATAAAACCACTACTTAGTATCATCATACACCAGCCAGAAATCTAAAATAAAAATGGCAGGAAATACTAAACATGATATGTGGTGAGGATGTGAGTAAAACAGAAATGTCATACACTGCTGATGTATGTTAAAATTGGTGCATTTTGAAAATAGTTTGGTCGTGTCTACTTAAGTGGGACAGATATAAACCTATTGCCCAGTAATTCCATTTCATTTCTATATTCCAAAGAACATTTGAAGATATATTAACAAAAATCAACTTTCAGGATTTATATACCTGCTATTCCAGCCTGCTGTACCCATGGCTGGAGTCATCCCAAAAGCAACAGGAGCTGAGTTCCCTCAAGGGAATGCCCAAACCAAGCTGAGATAAGACTTGGTTAGGATTCCAAGGAAAGAAGCACTAAACACACTGTGGTCATCCAAGGCATTTATTAGGGAAATTCCTTCTCAAATACTGTAGCTTCTCCTTGAGATGCATAAGTATCCACAGTGAGGGTGTCTGGGTGTGCAGTTTCTATGAGGGTTAAAGGAATTTTGCTTCAGGGCCAGAGATAGTTTCTTACAACTACCTAAACACCTTTATCAATGCCTGAGAGTAGTCAAGGCCCTTGTGTGGGCTCAAGCCTGCTGGGAAAAACAGGTAGCTGAATAGGTCACGAGGCAATCAAAGCTCTCTGATTGTCAGCCAGGTTACAGAAAGAAAGGGACGTATTAAAGGATGCTACTCCAGCACTAGGCACAATAGCCGCAAACCAAAAACACCTCACATACCAACTAACAGTAAAATTTCTCATTTGATTGTTTGATATTTACACAATGGAATCCTATACAGTAGTGCTAAGAAAAAGCCAAATATAGAAGTTCTTCCTGTATGATTCCATTGGTAGAAAGTACAAAACACAATAGTGATCTGACCCCCTTAATATTAGAACAGATGTAAATATACATCCCAGCAGTTCCACTGTTACAAATATATCCAACAGTGCCTTACAGGGGACAGAAGAGAGATTCTGGGGATCTGAGGATAAGCTTTCTCTTGATCTATGTGTTGCATGAAGATTTGTGTTCCATCACTGTGATTCCACTGAACTGTGCACCTACAAAATCTGTATTTAATTATAAAAAGCTACCTATAACCCCCAAAAAATTTTTGGAAGAAGAAACTGGGATGAATGTTATTTCTTGAATGTGTTTGGCCTACTGCTTTGTGTCTACCTCAGGCCCCGATCATGAACACAAACGTGAAATGATAGAGAATAATAACAGTGCTGCATATCATAGTTGTGATTTTTGTCATGAAGTTCAGAGAGCAGTATACTATTTTTTTCCTTTGGAATTCTTTGCTGCTCTATTTGCAAACCATATACATACAAACAATGATATTTATCAGCATATACAGAGTCCCACAAAGGAGAGTGGAAAATCCAATATATATGGAAGCTTTAAATTCTCCCCACCTAGGGTTCTTGGAGCTTATTGAGACATCTGGAGATAAACTTAAGAGGAAGGTGGTGCAAATGGACAAATCCTTGGACTCTGAGAATAGAAAAAAAAATTGCATTCAAAATATTTGAAGAAATGTTTGTTTAAAACTTGCCATGACCTTGTGGATATCTTTAAAGAAAATGACTGAGAAATAGCTAGAATTAAGTGGTTGAAAATCAAATATATGGAACTCAATCTGCATCCAGTGCAGTAAAGGAAGAAATAGTAGTAGAGAGCCAATACTCAGGATTGTTGCCTTAGTCTCAGATATGTAGATAATTCTACTGCCAAGTTCCTAGAGGTCATTCTGCCTGTTTCCAGATGTTATTTGTTAGTGCCAGAAGATACAAGATAGGCTCATATTCTTATATTTTTATTGGGGAATATTTACTTTAAGTTTTGTTTTGCTAATAGCCTTACCTGGGTTAAATGCATAATCTTTATTAACTTTTTTTCATGCATTTGAAAGGCAGAGAGAAAGAAAAAGGGATCTTCCACCTGTTGTTAACTCTGCAAATACCTGCCATACCTGGGTAGGCCAGACCAAAACCAAGAACCTGGAACTCTGTGGGTCTCCCGTGGGGGTGGCAGGAATGCAAGTACTTGAGCCATTGCCTGCTGCCTCCTAGGATGTATATTAATAGGAATTCTGGAACTGGAAGCAGAATTGGGACTCAGACCCAGGCAGTCCAGTATGAGATGGCAGTGTCCCAAGGAGTGTATTGCTGCACGGAACACCTGCCCCTGAATGTATAAACTTTAAGTAGCCCTCACAATTTGTGAGTCTCTACTATAATACTGGGTATGTGATACTTTCCTTGATTTTCATAATTGCATGATGTGGACAAGTAATTCTCCACTGTCAAGATGATGAAATCATAGAAATAGCATAAGCGATTTGTTGAAATTCTAAGGCTAGTTAGAGGCAGTATCCTAATCACTGTACTATACTAACAGTGTCAGCTGTGTTTTCGCAGACCTATGTTTAGTTTATTTTTATATCTTGCCATTTTATTTTGGACTCTTGATATTTTATTATATAATTTTGGTTGAAGCAGATTTTTGTTTAGGTGTAAAATTTCGTTCTTTAGGACAATATTAAATAATAATTAAACTTAAAAAATCCTTTGGGGCCAGGCTGTGGTATAGCAGGCAAAGCTGCTCCCCATGATACCGGCATCCCATATGGGTACTGGTTCATGTCCCAGTTGTTCCACTTCTGATCCAGCTCCCTGCTAATAGCCTGGGAAAAGCAGCAGAAAATGACACAAATGCATGGGCCCCTGCCACCTACATGGGAGACCCAGAAGAATCTCCTGCCTCCTGATTTTGGCCTGGTCCAGTGCTGACCATTGCAGCCATCTGAGGAGTGAACCAGTGGATGGAAGACCTCTCTCTCCCTCATCTTTCCTTCTGTCTCTGTAGCTCTTACTTTAAAAAATATATATACACATATATACATATATATATATATATATATATATATTTTTTTTAAGGACCCTAGTAAGATGCCGTACACTATAGTCTAATACTACAGGAAACTTTACTGTGTGCAGATTGGATTTATTGAGTACAAAATTGATTTGATATTAGTTTCACAGCAGAAAGATTTATTTGCTGTCATTTCAGTAACAGATTAGTAGTGTTATCTATCAAAAAATTATTGAGTTGGGGCCGGTGCTGTGGCATAGTGCTGTGGCATAGCTGCCACCTACAGTGCCAGCACCCCATATGCGCACCAGTTTGAATCCCGGCTGCCCCACTTCTGGTCCAGCTCTCTGCTATGGCCTGGGAAAGCAGTGGAAGATGACCCAAGTCCCTGGGCTTGCACCCGAGAGGAAGACCCAGAAGAAGCTCCTGGCTCCTGGCTTCAGCTCCAGCTATTTTGGCCAATTGGGGAGTGAACCAGCAGATGGAAGACCTCTCTCTCTACTCCCCCCTCCCCCTCCCCTCTCTGTGTACCTAACTTTCAAATAAATAAAGCTTTTAAAAATGATTAAGGATATTACTTCCTTTCCTTACTGACTCTGCCAGAGTGAAATTCAAAATACTTACTGTACTTCTTTCCTCTGCCAGGATGTTGGACTCGGTATGAAGCTTGGGTTGTGTAGGAGGGAGGCATTGAGGGCTTGAGATAAAGGTTTGTTTCTGTGAATTCCCCTCCCTTCAGAATTGCAATTATCATTTCACCTTTAGTGGCAATGACAGTGCAGGGTTGGGGAGCTGAGAACATTGCTGACAAACTTTTCACAGATGCTAATTATAAAAACCAATTAGAAGTTTTTTGTGAGTATCTTCAAAGAGACTGTCAGTGATTTGGGATAGGCTCTTTCTTTTTCATGATCTCTGAAAGCAGAAAGAGTTGGAAGGTGCAGGAACTATTAAGGCTTGGTCTATGAAGAACTTGCAAAGAGCTTTGTGTATCTTGCTCAATTCTACCCCAAATCAAGGCAATCCTTAATTTTTGTATCTTGCATCATTTTTAACTATTCATAAAATAAACAGAATTAGACAAAAAAAGTACAAAAGGATAGCTGATGAGAGTAAAAAGTGGAACATGAGGCCAGCCATTTATAGTAGAAATTATTGTACTCAAATTAACTTGGAAATGTTGATATAAAAATATTCTAGGAAAATGTACTTTATCAGTATTAACCTTAGCAATGATACAATGTCTAAAACAGACACTATATAGAAGAAAGAGATATCTTTATTAAAGTCCCTCATAAAGAAAAGCACCAGTGTCAAATGGTTTAACTGGCAGATTCTATCATTCTGTTAACTGTTACATAAACCAGTGCTTCCTTTTGATTCAAAAGTGTTAAATGGTCACCAGAATTATCTATACCTATTCAACAACAGGAATTAAGAAGTGAGCAAAGGGTTAGAAAAATAAAATTAGATGCCTACCTTTCTTTCACTAGGTACAAAAGTTAACTCAAGATGAATCAAGGATATAAATGTAAGACATGAAATCATGAAATTTCCAGAAGAAAACATAGGGGAAACATTTAAAGACATTCGTATAGGTGATGATTTCTTGGATAAGACCCCCAAAGCAAAACTAGACAAATGGAATTATATAAAATACATAAACTGCATAGTGAAGGAAACCTAAGGATGAAGAAATATATGACAGAATGGGAGGGAATATTTTCAAGCTACTTATCTGACAAAAGGTTAGTATCCAGAAATATTAGGAACTCAAAAAACATAGCGCAAAAACAACATAACTGAAAAGTTATGCCTGCAATGCCAGCAACCCATATGGGTGCTGATTCGAGTCCTGGCTGCTCCACTTCTGATCCAGCTCTGCTATGCCCTGGGAAAGTAGAAGATGATCCAAGTGCTTGGGCCCCTCCACCCATGTGGGAAACCCAGAAGAAGATCCTGGCTCCTGGATTCAGATCAACTCGGTTCCAGTCGTTGTGGCCATTTGGGGAGTGAACCAGCAGATGGAAGACCTTTCTCTCTGTCTCTCCATCTCACTGTCTGTAATACTACCTCTCAAATAAATAAATAAAACCTTTTTAAAAATGCATGTTCAAGTCCTTTGCCCACTTCTTAACTGGATTGTTTGTTGTTGTTGTGTTTCTTGAGCTCCTTATAGATTCTGAATATTAATTCTTTATTGTTTTCATATTTTACACATATTTTCTCCCATTCTGTCAGTAGCCTCTTTACATTGCTCAGTGTTTCTTTTGCAGTGCAGGAGCTTCTCAATTTGATGTAATTTCGTTTGTCTATTTTGGTTTTGGTTGCCTGTGCTTCTGAGATCTTTTCCAAGCAGGATTTGCCTATGCCAATGTCTTGCAGACACTGTGTTGTCTGCAATGCCTCTACTAATTTGATGGTATCGGGTTATAGATTTAGGTCCTTGATCCATTTTGGGTGTTTTTTTTTGTCTAAGGTATAAGGTCAGGATCTTGTTTCATACTTCTGCATGTGGAGATCCAGCTTACCCAACACCATTTATTGAAGAAACTACCCTTGCTCCAGGGATTGGTTTTAGTTCCTTTGTCAAAGACAAGCTGTAGATGTGTGGATTAATTTCTTAAGTTTCTATTCAGTTCCATTGGTTTACATGTCTTTTTTTTTTTTTGGCCAGTACTAGAGTGTTTTGATTATAACTGTCCTGTAATATGTTTTTTTAAGATTTATTTATTTATTTGAAAGAGTTGCACACACACACACACACACAGAAAGAGAGAGAGAGAGAATTTGATGGTTCACACCCCAATTGGCAGCAATGGTAGGAGCTGCACCAATCTAAAGCCAAGAGCCAGGAGCTTCTTCCAGGTCTCCCCTGTGGGTGCAGGGGCCAAAGCATTTGGGCCATCTTCCACTGCTTTCCCAGGCCATAGCAGAGAGCAGGATCAGAAGTAGAGCAGCTGGATCTTGAACTGGTGCCCATATGGGATGCCTGCACTTCAGGCCAGCGCGTTAACCTGCTGTGCCACAGCTCTGGCCCCCTGTAATATGTTTTGAAATCCTCCAGCTTTGTTTTCATTGTAAAAGGCTGCTTTAGCTACTCGGTTTCTCTTGTGTTTCAATATGAATTTTAGCAGTTTTTCTAGATCTGAGAAGAATGTCATTAGTATTTTGTTTGGGATCACATTGAATCTGTAAATTGCTTTTGGTAATGTGGACATTTTGATGATATTATTTCAATCCACGAAACTGGATGTTTTTTAATTTTTTTGTACCTTCTATTTCTGTAATGTTTTCTAATTTTCATCATAGAGTTCTTTGACTACATTCATTAAATGGATTCCAAGGTATTTAATTTTTTTGTAGATACTGTGAATGGGATTGATCTTAAAAGTTATTTCTCAGCCCTGGCATTGTCTGTGTATACAAAAGCTATTGATTTTTGTGTGCTAATTTTATATCCTGCCACTTTACCAAAGTCTTTTATGAGTTCTGATAGTCTCTCAGTGGAGTCTTTTGGTTCCACTATATATAGAATCATATCATCTGCAAACAGGCATAGTTTGACTTCCTCCTTTCCAATTTGTATCCCTTTGATTTCTTTTTCTTGCCTAATGGCTGTGGCTAAAACTTCCAGGACTATATTAAATAGCAGTGGTGAGAGTGGATATCCTTATCTGGTTCAGGATCTTAGTGGGAATGCCTCCAACTCTTTCCATTCAATAAGATGCTGGCTGTGAGTTTGTCATAAATTGCCTTTATTGTATTGAGGAATCTTCCTTCTATACCCAACTTACTTAAGGTTTTCATCTTGAAAGGATGTTGTATTTTATCAAGTGCTTTCTCTGCATCTACTGAAATAATCATATGGTTTTTATTCTTCAGCTTTAATATGATGTATCACATTTATTGATTTGTGAATGTTGAACCATCTCTGCATCCCAGGGATAAATCCCACTTGATCCAGGTGAATGATCTTTCTGATGTGTTGTTGGATTATATTAGCCAATATTTTGCTTAGGATTCTTGAATCTGTGTTCATCAGGGGTATTGGTCTGTAATTCTCTTTCTCTGTTGTTTCTTTTTCTGATGTGGTAATTAAGGCAATGCTTGCTTAATAGAAGGAGTTTTGGGGGCCTGGCACTGTGGCCTGGCAGGTAAAGCTGCTGCCTGCAGTGCCAGCATCCCATATGGGCTCTGGTTCAAGTCCTAGCTGTTCCACTTCCAATCCACCTCCCTGTTTATGTGTATGGGAAAGCAGTAAAGTATGGCCCAATTCCATGGGCCCCTGTACCCACATGGGAGACCTGGAAGCAGCTCCTGGCTTCAGATCAGCCCAGCTCCAGCTGTTGCAGCCATTTGGGGAGTGAACCAACAGATGAGAAGTCTTTCTTTTTCTCTGCCTCTTCTCCTCTCTCTGTATAACTCTGACTTTCAAATAAATAAATATTTTATAAAAAAGAGTTTGGGAGGATTCCCATTCAATTGTTTTGAATAGCTTGAGAAGAATTGGAATTAGTTCTTGTTTAAATGTCTGGTAGAATTCATCAGTAAAGCCATCTGTTCCTGGGCTTTTGTTTTGGGAAGGGTCTTTCCTACTGATTCATCCTCCATCTTAGTTATTGATGTTTAGGTTTTCTAAGTCTTCAGGATTTGCTTTTGGTAGGTTGTATGTGTCCAGGAATCTATTCGTTTCTTTTAGATTTTTCAATTGTTGGCATGTAGCCTGAGATGCATTGATAGCTAATTTATTTGGTGCCTTTCCAAGTTTTTGTACAGGCACTAATTGCTATAAACTTCTCTCTTAACACTGCTTTTTCTGTATCCCATAAGTTTTTTTTAAAAGATTTATTTATTTATTTGAAAGTCAGAGTTACACAGAGGGAGAGGGAGAGGGAGAGGGAGAGGGAGAGAGAGAGAAAGAGGTCTTCCATCCGCTGGTTCACTCCCCAAATGGCTGCAACAGCTGGAGCTGCACTGATCCAAAACCAGGAGCTGCTTCTGGGTCTCCCACGTGGGTGCAGGGGCCCAAGGACTTGGGCCATCTTCTATTGCTTTCCCAGGCCATAGCAGAGAGCTGGACCAGAAGTGGAGCAGCTGGGACTCGAATCGGCATCCATATGGGTTGCTGGCATTGCAGGCAGCGGCTTTACCTGCTACACCACAGCGTCAGCCCCTCCTATAAGTTTTGATATGTTGTGTTGTGGTATTCATTTCCAGAAATTTTTTAATTTCTCTTTTAATTTCTTTTTTTTTCCTAAAAGATTTATTTTACTTATTTGAAAGACAGAGTTACACAGAGAGGTAGAGACAGAGAGAGAGAGAGGTTTTCCATCTGCTGGTTCACTCCCCAGTTGGCTGCAACAGCCGGAGCTGCACCAATCCGAAGCCATGAGCCAGGAGCTTCTTCCCAGTCTCCCATGTGGGTGCGGGGGCCCAAGGACTTGGGCCATCTGCTATTGCTATCCCAGGCCATAACAGAGAGCTGGATCAGAAGAGGAACAGCCGGGACTAGAACCAGCACCCATATGGGATGCTGGAGCTTCAGGCCAGAGCGTTAACCTGCTGCCACAGTGCCGATCCCTCTCTTTTGATTTCTTCACTGACCCACTGTTCATTCAGGAGCGTTCAGTGTCCACGTGTTTGCATTTGTTCTCAAGATTCTTGAGTTATTAATTTCCAGCTTCATTACATTGTGGTCAGAAAAGATGCATGGTATGATTTTGATTTTTTTGCATTTGATGAGACTTGCTTTATGGCCTAGCATATGGTCTATCCTAGAGAAAGTTCCATGCAGTGATGAGAAGAATGTGTGTCCTGCAACTGTGGGATGAAAGGTCCTATAGATACCAATTAGGTCCATTGGTCCATAGCTTAGATTAGTTCCATTGTTTCTTTATTGATTTTCTGTCTAGTTGATTTGTCCACCGATGAAAGTGGAGTGTTGAAGTCCCCTATTACTACTTTTTTTTTGGACAGGCAGAGTTAGACAGTGAGAGAGAGAGACAGAGAGAAAGGTCTTCCTTCCATTGGTTCACCCCCCAAATGGCTGCTACGGCTGGCACGCTGTGCCGATCTGAAGCCAGGAGCCAGGTGCTTCCTCCTGGTTTCCCATGCGGGTACAGGGCCCAAGCACTTGGGCCATCCTCCACTGCCTTCCCAGGCTACAGCAGAGAGCTGGACTGGAAGAGGAGCAACTGGAACAGAACCAGCGCCCCAACTGGGACTAGAACCCAGAGTACCACCACCGCAGGTGGTGGATTAGCCTAGTGAGCCACAGCACCAGCCAAAGTCCCCTATTACTATTGCATTGGAGTCTATGTCTCCCTTTAGATATATTAACATTTGTTTTAAATAGCCAGGCACCCTGAAATTGGGTGCATATACATTTATTATAGTCACATCTTCCTGTTGAATTGATCCCTTAATCATTACAAAGTGCCCTTCGTTGATCTTTTAGCGGTTTTTATGTTAAAGTCTATTTTGTCTGATATTAGGATAAGGTACACCTGGTCATTTCTGCTTTCCATTAGCGTAGAATATCTTTTTTCCATCCTTTCATTTTCAGTCTGTTGGTGAGCTGTGTTTCTTGTAGGCAGAAAATAGATGGGTCTTGTTTTTAATCCATTCAGCTACCCTGTATTTTTTAATTGGAGAGTTGAGGCCATTTACATTCAGGGTTACTATTGATTAGTAATGACTTGGCCATGAATAGGCAGTTCTTAAAAGAATTACATATGGCCAACAAGTGGATGAAAAAAGACTCACTATCCCTAGTCATCAGGGAAATGCAAATCAAAATCACAATGAAATACCACCTCACTTCGTTAGATTGGCTGTTCTCAAAAATACAGCAACAAATACTGGCAAGGATGTGGAGAAACAGAACTCTTATACACTCTTGGTGAGAATGTAAATTAGTACAGGCACTTTGGAAAAAAGTATGAATATTACTTTAAAAACTAGAAATAGAACTGCCATATGATCCAGCAATACCACTACTGGGTATGCTTCCAAGAGACATGAACTCACTGAATCAAAGAAACACCTGTTGAACCATGTTTATTGCCAAGGTATGGAATAATCCAAGGGGTCCATCATCAGATGGATGGATAAGGGGTCCATCATCAGATGGATGGATAATGAAAATGTGTGTGTGTGTGTGTGCAGAAAATGAATGAAACTGAAGGACATCATGTTGAGTTATATAAGCCAGACAATACTGCATGTTCTCCCTCATGTGGAAACTGAAGAAAAAAATATCCCCTCAATCTGAACACAGAATGTTGACTATTAGAAGCTGGGAGGGTTAAAGGGTAGTGAAGATAGAGGGCATTTGGATAATGGATATAAGAAATAAGTTCCTAGTGTTACCCAGTAAAGTTGGGTGACATAGTTTACAATAACCTAGTATATATTTTGTGAACAAATAGAAGATGGAAGCTCTAGACCTCCAATCATAAAGTTATCTCAAAGAAGGGAAAATATCATTACCCAAATTTGATAAATACACTTTGTAAACATGTGTGGAAATGTCACAATGTAGCCCACAAATATGTAAAATTATTTTAATATAATTTTTAAAATTAAATAGTTGGCTCAATATTTTGGATCTTGGCAACAGACAAATACACAACTTGATCTAGTTGTACTGTCTATCGTCTCTGAAGGGATTTTTTTTTAAAACCAACTGTAGAAGAATACCCAGAACTAAGAACTCTTCTACTCACTGTTGGGGGTTTTTGCATGTAAAGGACATGGATTAAAATCATCTAAGGAAAGAAGCACACAAGGCAGAGTCCAGTAAAAGTACCAGATAGCTTCTAGTTGACCTCTCCTGGTGGTGTCATGCATGTGTTATTTCCCAGCATTGAAATTAGACAGTACTCACAGATGACGTCAACCAGGGAACCCAAGCCTTGACTTCCAGAGCTTTAACTGGAGCTCCACCACATACTTTCCATGATAGATCTTTGGTCTCTGGCTCCTTTCTATTTGTTTTAAAGATTTACTTATTTACTTGAAAGCAGAAGGACAGATAAATCTTTCATCCTCTGGTTCACTCCCCAACTGGCCAGGGCTGGGTCTGGCCAAAGCCAGGAGCCAGTTGCTTCATCTGGGTCTCCCACATAGGTGCAGGGGCCCAACATGATTGGAACTTGATTAGAAGTGGAGCAGCCAGGATTTGAAATGGTACTCATATGGGATGCTAGCATTGCGGGTGGTCGCTTACGCCACTGCACAACAATGCCAGTCCCTCCAGCTCTTTTAAAGGCTGTTACTGCAGCCCTCCTCCTAAATCACATCATCAGACTTTCTAGTGGCCAGGCTCCAGGGCAAACAAAGTCACTCCTTTAAGGGATGAATTTTCATGGGACTAGAAATCCTCTTCCAATAGCTAAGGGCAATGGCCAAACTTCACTTAGGGTACGGCTACCTTTTCACTACACAGGCTTCCTCCTCATCTCTGCTGAAGACCCTCTTACAGCACAGTAATCCTATTTGCCTGGGCGTCTGGCATCCCATATGAGTACCATGTGAGTACTGGCATTCACATAGCCATCACAGGACATGCATAGTGGTAGCACTATGTGTCTATGCCTAGAACTTGTAGGAGCTGGTGTGGGGTAAAGACAGATTTAAAGAAACAGCAAACCCGTCCTATGAAGCCATTGCATACATTTCCACACTAATTACTCATTTCCCTTCTTGACCCTGTTGTGGAGCTAGCACTGTGGCACAGCAGGTAAAGCCACCGCCTGCGATACCAACATCCCAAATGGACACAAGTTCAAGTCCCGGCTCCTCCAGTTCTAAGACAGCTCCCTGCTAATGTACATGGGAAAGCAGTGGAAGATGGTACAAGTCCCTGGCTTCAGCCTTGCATAGCCCTGGCTATAGCAGCTATTTGGGGAGTGAACCAGTGGATGGAAGATATCTCTGTCTCTCCCTGTCTCTCTTTGTAGCTCTTCCTTTCAAATAGATGCATAAATCTTTTTTTAAAATCCTGTTGTGTGTTGGACTCACTGTGTGTGCCTCTACTGGGTGAAAATCTCAGAGCCAATGCCTCAGATTATGAGCTCAGAAAATGAAACTGCAGGAAATATTAATGTTGCATACACTGAGCCTGGGATTTTGTCATAGTGTTTTGAGTTGATCTAACAAAGGCAGTGCTCTCTGAGCCAGTTCTTCAGGGAGCCACCTGGCAGGTCAAAGCAAAAATCATAGCTGTTTGAGAATAAGACCTGGTCTGCCTCTTCTGTGGAAAAATACCAGAATGTGGGCTGTTCAGATCTGTAATTGCCACATGGAAGGTGGGAAAAGCACAGGTAAATTTAAAAACCACAAAGCTCTCTTACTGAGAATCAGGTACCCCTTTCTTGATTTAGTCTTTATATGTTTTTTGCAAACTTTTGTTTAGCTCATAGAATTCTGATAAAGTTGAATCTGGTAGTTTTTTCCAGTTTATTTGCTATGGTGTTGGCAGGCATACCTTTGGAAGTTTCTACACCATGATGTTTATGATGTCATCTTTGCTCAGTTCCGAACCTTAATTATGTATTTACCTGAAGCCATAATTCAAAATTTAATAGGCGTGGATACGACGTAAGGAATCTATGGGAGCTTTTCTCCACACATTTTCCAGTCTTCACATTGCATCCTCCTTCTGCAGTAGAAATGCGTTCTCTTGTGCTTGATGATGAAATCACAAGAATTCCTTAGTCTGTAATTCTGCATCATGCCTACTTATTATATGCCCATTGATTTTTCTTGGAGGACTAAAATATTTTATTTATGAATTTGATTGTAAGGTGATATTTTTGAGTATCAATTTTCAGCTGCCCAAAATAATGAGCTGTGAGTGTTGCAAAGTACTTGTTGTGCATGAGAGTAGTTTTACAATAGGTATTCAAGGGACACATTGTTATTCTTTCACTATTTTTTATTGCATTCTTCCTAATATTACCATTTTAGTTTTACACTTATTAATTCCTTCGCATGTTTCATATTCATGACAAAAGGTTTATGCATTATTTACCATCAGTTCTTAAAATGCTGTTCTTTAAGTTATTATGAAATGAATATGCATATTTACAATATATTTTATCTTAAAATATGACATTTTTCTTCTAGTTCATGTATATTTTGATGTGATGGTGGACAAACACACTATTAGGCCTTTTAAAATTGACCTAGTGTTTGTGCGTGTGTGATTTTTTTTTCACAGAGCATCTGAAGTAGGGTTCCCTTAACTTGAAATACATGTGATTATCCTCTGTTCAAGAATTTGAGTCACGTTGTAGTCAATGTTTTTAGTTTCCACCTAAGAATTGTTATCTCCTCAATGGAAGTATCATTTTAGTGTTACATTCCTCTTCCAACTTGAGTTAATCTGAAGCCTGTGGTTCTTTCCTATCTTTCAGATATCTGTGCTAAAATTGGGATCAAAGAATTTTTACCAGAAGACACACACCACTCGCCTCTGCACAGGTCGCACACAGGCCGTGGATCCCTCTGTGCGGGTGGGGTGTGGGAGACCAGGACCCCCGCTCCACCTGCGATGCAAGGCGCCGGCTGCCAGCACCCGCAGAGCCTGGGATGGGGCGAGAGACTTCGCGGGGGGCTGCGGGGGTCGCAGAGCAGACGCTACAGGGTCTTACTCGCGCTCTGCGTGGCCAGCTTGTGCCTCATCTCCTTCCTGCACTTCAAGGGCCTGTCCTCGGTCCCCTTCCCCTGGAAAGGGGCCTCGCTCTGCGCTGACCTGATGTCCTGCGTGCTCTGGGACCGCGCCCCCGTCACGCCTGCGGCCGGCAGCCAGCAGGCCATCCCGCTGTACTTCCGCTCGCCCCTGCTGCCCCCGGCGCCCCGCAGGGCCAAGGAGCTGCATCGGGCGGACTTCGTGTTGCCGGAGGTCACCAACAAGTACTTCGTGCGCTCCCAAGCGGGGGGCGTCTGCTTCAGGCCCGGCACCAGGATGCTGGAGCCCGAAGGGGCCGAAGCCCACCCTGCCGCGCCGCGGAGCACTCCGGAGCCAGCGGGCAGCTGCGCGTGCCTGGCCGGCTGGCACGGGCCCAGCTGCGGCGTGCCCGCCATGGTGCACTACTCCAACCTGCCCACCAAGCAGCAGCTGGCGCCCCGGGCCGTGCCGCGCCGCGTCATCAACGCCCTCAACGTCAACCACGAGTTCGACCTGCTGCACGTGCGCTTCCACGAGCTGGGCGACGTGGTGGACGCCTTCGTGGTGTGCGAGTCCAACTTCACGGCCCACGGCGAGCCGCGGCCGCTCAGGTTCCGCGAGATGCTCACCAACGGCACCTACGCCTACATCCGCCACAAGGTGCTCTACGTCTTCCTGGACCACTTCCCGCCCGGCGGCCGAATGGATGGCTGGGTCGCCGACAACTACCTGCGCACCTTCCTCACGCGGGACGGCGTGGCGCGCCTGCGCAACGTGCGGCCTGACGACGTGTTCATCCTGGACGACGCGGACGAGATCCCCGCGCGCGACGGCGTGCTCTTCCTCAAGCTCTACGATGGCTGGCCCGAGCCCTTCGCCTTCCACTTGCGCAAGTCGCTCTACGGCTTCTTCTGGAAGCAGCCGGGCAGCCTGGAGGTGGTGTCGGGCTGCACGGTGGACATGCTGCGGGCCGTGTACCGGCTGGACGGCATCCACCTGCGCCGCCACCGGTACTACCACATGCCCGACTTCCTCGCCTACGAGAACCGCACCGGCCACACCCTGGTGCAGTGGGCGCTCGGCAGCCCGCTGCACTTCGCCGGCTGGCACTGCTCCTGGTGCTTCACGCCCGAGGGCATCTACTTCAAGCTCGTGTCGGCGCAGAACGGCGACTTCCCGCGCTGGGGCAACTTCGAGGACAAGCGCGACCTCAACTACATCCGCAGCTTGGTCCGTACCGGGGGCTGGTTCGATGGCTCGCAGCGGAAGTACCCACCCGCCGACCCCAGCGAGCACATGTATGCCCCCAAGTACCTGCTCAGGAACTATGACCAGTTCCGCTACCTGCTCGACAACCCCTACCTGGAGCCCCAGAGCTTGGGGGCAGGTGGCCAGCAGAGCTCGGTCCCGACCCCAGGTCACTCGCTGCCCGGGGCGGATTGGACTCCCCAGCGGACAAAGGCTGTGTGAGCTTCCAGCACCCACCCATGGCAGGGTAGGGGTAGGAGCTGCCCGGATGTTATCTTCCTGCACCCTCCTGGCCGCTAGATGGGTCCTGAGAGATGGTAGGGGAGAGCTTCTGTCTGATCACTTGTCAATCAAGGGTCAGGCTTTTTCCTTCAAAAAGAACAACAACAACAAAAAAAAATCCTTCCTGTAGGAGAGAGAGCAAACTTACCTGTCTAGGCAGCCCTTTTGCCAATCAAGAGTGCTGAGGCCTCGAGATGCCCCTAGGGAGTGCATGGTGGTCACTGGTAGGGGCAGGGTGGGGGCAGGCTCGAGAAGGGAGCCTCCAAGAACTGGAAGAAGTGGGGGCAGCAGCCTGGCTGGGGCAAAGCCCACCATTCCCATCCGGGAGCTTCGCACCTGCGGTGGGTGAGGGGGTGTTCCAGGAGGACCCAGGCTGTGAATAGATACATTGGGATTCAGGAGCAAGAGGAGACATCCAGGGGGCCAGCTTAACCTAACAGGTTAAGCCTCTGCCTGGGATACTGGTGTCCCATTTGGGCACCAGTTCATGTCCCTGCTGTTCCACCTCTGATCCAGCTCCCTGCTAATGACCAGGGAAGGTAGCAGAGGAGGCCCAAGTGCTTGGGGCCTCTGCCACTCCCATGGGAGACACAGATGAGGCTCCTGGCTCTTGGCTTTGACTTGGCCAGCCCTGACCATTACAACCATTTGAGGAGGGAACCAGTAGAAGGAAGACCTGTGTGTGTGTGTGTGTGTGTCCCTCCCTCTCTGTAGCTTTGACTTGTAAATAAATAAAATCTTTATTTAAAAACAAAAAAAGGATATGTCTAGGAGTGGAGGGAATGAGAAGGCGTCCAGCTGGAAGAGGTACTGGTGGAGGTTTTGCCTGTCCTCGGAAGTGCTGGGCCCAGGGAGCTGAGGACTCCACCCTCCTGCCCCACAGGACCTCCCTCTGCTGGGAGGATCTGCTCGATTCTGTGCTCCCCCACCTTCCCTTGTGTGAGCTGACACAGGCCCTGGGCTTGGGGAGCCCTGGGGACTCTTCCTTTTTGTTCCAAAGTTGGCCTCCACATACTTCCCATTTATATTTCTGTCTCAGTCCTTGCAAGGCCATGAGTTGGGTTCTCAGGGTGGGATGGGAGCTGCATAGTAGGGGGCACCTGGAGAGCAGTGGGGAAGAAGACTGATCGGAGGCTTCTGCATCGTTCTGCTTCTCCCCCTCCATCATCCCTTCCCCTGGGCCACACAGCCCCAGCATCTACTGTGCCCCTCTTTGGTCAGGAGGGGGTCATGAGTTGGTCCTGGGCCAAAGAAAGGACATTAAGGCCTTTTGGTTTGCCTTGTGGGGGCAGGGGATATGTTTGCTGGAGCGCATTCTAAGATGCTGTACTTCAGAGAACCTTAAATACAGGGGTTTATGCAACAGCACAAAAGCTTGTTTCTAACTCAGTTGTCTACAGAGAGATGGCCCCAAGCTAGAAGCACCACTCTGCTTTCCTTTGTACACACACTGTAAATCTGAATACAGAGTGGCTGCTTCTGCTCCCATCATCACGTGTGCCATCCAAGCCTGGAAGAAGACAAGAAAGGCAAGGGAAGGACACACCCTTTCCTGATAAGGGCATGAGGCTGAAAGGGCAGAGTTACTTTTGTGGCAACTCACTGGCTAGGACTTAGTCATTGAGCCACCAGGAGCTGCATTGGTAACTGAAAGATAGTCTAGCTGAGCTGCCGTGTGCCCCGTCCCATGGTGGAGATTCTCTTGTTAATGCAGGAGAAGAGAATGGATGTGATAGACAACTAGCACATCTGGCTGGCATAGGAGGAGAGGAAGGGGTAGAAATTGAGCGTTTCAGTCACAGGATCCTGCTCTCAGTGTTCAGAGCTCCTAGAACAAGCTGCTCCTGCTCCTCTTGCTGTGCCTGCCCAAGGCTAGTGTGCAGGGAGAGCCTGCAGTTGTTGGGAAAGTGGGTGTGCCCCCTCCCTGGGGCCCTCAGATGCCTCCAAGGATGCTGGGATGTCAGGCTGCTCTGTGGAATGGTCTGTGACTGTGTGCACGTGTGCATATGTTTTTGGGCATGGGCGCATGCTTGGCTGTGTATTTGTACATATTTTTGAGGCATCTCTGTAAATGGATGCTTGTGTGTGGATGTGGAAGCCTGGCCCAGGTCTCTTCCTCCCTAGGACCTGGAGCCTGTGCCCACACCTTTGAGATGCCCCTAAGTGCCTGAAGCAGAAAGCCCTGAAGATGCCGAGAGGATGGAGTCAAGGGCTGCAGAGCCTGTCTGTGAGCCAGGGGCTGGGGGTGGGGTTCTGAGACATCCTCCCGCCCTTCGGAAGGCCCTGCTCCTGAGAGGCCACCACCTCCCCTGCCCCTCTTTGCCCCAGCCACATCTCCCCCAATGTTGCTCCACTTCTCATGGGATTCTTCCGGTGTTTTAGGAGGGGTTTATCGGCCAGGAGAGGAGGGTGTCTCCTTTGTAATAGCTCTGTCTAGGGGAAGTATCGGGTGAGGTGGGGTGGGGCCCTGGCCTCACAGCAGCCTCTGCTGGGCAGGCAGGGAGCAGGAGGCTTCCTGAGGAGACTCCCTGGCCCCACTCTTTTCCAACCAAGGGGATGCCCCTGAGGGAGCCCCTCCCTTGAAGTCACAGTAGCCTCCCCCTCTGCTTCCTCTTGGGACTGAGAGGTAGCTCCGGAAGGCGGGGTGTCCATGACCGACTCTGGGTCAGTCCAGGCCAAGTTGCCCTCCCGAGTTCACCCAATGGACAGGCAGGCCCTCTGTGATAGCTTCCTTACCCTGCGCCCTTGGCACTCAGCTGTTGTGGGGGCATCCACTCTCCAGGCTGGCAGGTTCCCCAGCCTCCAGGCCACTGGCTCAGGGGTAGGGGAAGGAAGCTGGGAGAAGCTCAGATCTGCCAGGCTCTTCTTTGCTTTGCAGGGCCCGTGGGACAGGGCATGCTCATTGTTAGGTTTAGGATCTTGGGGTTCGAAGGCGAGGAGGTGGCTAGTTAGAGCAGACTTTATTCTAGGTGGGACAGAAATGGGGGAGACAGTGGACACTGAGCTGCCCAGACAGAGGGTGGGGGTTTGAAGCCAGGCTTCATTCCGTCTGAGCAGCAGGCAGCTTGTTTGGGGAGGTGCAGAGCGCCACAGGGACCTTGAGAAGCTGGGTGGAGATGTGCAGAGAGGCTCCTTGGTGAGGTCTATAGTATGTTGTCTTAGCGGTTTTCCAGAGCAATCAACGTTCCACTAGGTTTTACGTTAACTATCTGCACCCAGTGTCGTTAGGCCCAGTGTTCTAACATTCATGGCTCCACAAGTGCCAGGACAGTGTCAGAGATGTGAGGGCCCCAATGCAGGACTGACGTGATCCACACAGAATCACAACATACGCTGGGACATTGAGGAGCAAGGGACCCCAGGCCACTCCTCCACTATGGAGGGAGACCACCCTGACCTTGCTATGTTCAAAACTTTTCCCCCAGGAATCACTGGCCCATGACCCCCGGTCCCAAGGGGGCCTGTCCGTGCCATGTGTCCAGGGAGTGCAGCCCTGTCCCTCCGTGGGTCACACTGATTCCCAGGGGTAGGCATGGGTTGAGGCGGGAAGACAGGACTTGTCCCCAACACAAGGCAGGGCCCTAGGAAGTGTGTAATTTAAGGACGTCATTGGTTATAACAGCATTACTATTCCCATTTTTAAATTGTAATTAGTTTTTAATATTCAATATGATTTGTAGATGGAAGTCTAAGAACTTAATGATATTCCCCTCCTCCCTCCTATCCTCTTTCCTTCTACTCTTTTTTTTTTTTTTAGATTTTATTTCTTTATTTGCAAGTCAGAGTTACAGAGAGAGAGAGAGAGAGATCTTCCATCCGACGGTTCACTCCCCGGTTGGCCACAACAGCCGGAGCTGTGCCGATCCGAAGCCAGAAGCCAGGAGCCAGAGTTTCTTCTGGGTCTCCCACGAGGGTGCAGGGGCCCAAGGACTTGGGCCATCGTCTACTGCTTTCTGAGGCCATAGCAGAAAGCTGGATTGGAAGTGGAGCAGCCGGATCTCGAACAGGCACCCACATGGAATGCCGGTGCTTCAGGCCAGGGCATTAATCCACTGCGCCACAGCGCCAGCCCCCTGTTTTATTTTTTTAAATGATTTATTTATGTATTTGAAAGTTAGAGTTACACACAGAGAGAAGGAGAGGCAGAGAGAGAAAGAAAGAGAGAGTCTTCCATCAGTTGGTTCACTCCCCAGTTGGCCGCAACGGCTGGAGCTGCACCGATCTGAAGCCAGAAACCAGGAGCTGGGAACCAGGAGCCATGGCCTGGGAAAAGTGGAGGAGTCCATATGGGATGCCGGCACTGCAGATGGCGGCTTTACCCACTATGCCACAGCACTGGCCGCTACATACATTATTAAATTATTATTATTTTTTTTTTGTAAATGGTTGGGTTTCATCTCACCTTTAAAGGGATGCTTAAAGCAGAAGATAATGTTAATGATAAAAGCAGCTACCCTCTTCTCTCCTGCTCTCTCCTGCTTGCTCTCTTTTCTCGCCTCTCTCTCTTCTCACTAGCTCCTCTCCTCTCTGTCTCTCTCTCTCTCTTATACTCTCCTTCTCTCCTTTTTTCCCTCTTCGCCCCTTCCATCCGGTCTGCTGGATTTTCCCCAATAAACTCTTTCCCTTAAAAAAAAAAAAAAGCAGCTACAAAGTCGAGCAGGAGGAGGAGAAGACGACAAACACAAAGAATTACACAAACCAGTGATGCTAGGAAGAGATAAGTGCTGTAACATTGAAGATTTTGATTTCAGGGAAGTCTGGCAAAGTGTTCATGAATTTGAGCAAAA